>NC_142711.1:2365151-2668181 GCF_055471065.1 Atractosteus spatula | reverse complement strand
ACAATGCATTTGTTGAACCTCACTTGTTTATGTCACGTATCATATCTGAACAGGCAAGTGAATCTTTTTAGTCTGGTACCAAAGAGGATTCCATGTTGTGCTTATATTATTTTATTAGATTATTAGATTGGTTGCATGTTTATACCTATATTGTTTTATTAAATAGGTAGAAATATCAGTTTTATATACTTTCCAAGGATAAATAGTGAGATACATTCAAAGAATAATGATTCATCTTCAATGAGATCCATCAAAAAAACATTTTTTGTTTGATAAAACTCAGAAAAGCAGTTATTTTTTTCATTCACAGACAGGAAAGCTTAGCAGAGAGTGCACCTTGGGTGTGGGTGGGATTCTTTTTTAGTGACACACAGTTCACATCTGGCTCTCTGGGGGATGAACTCTGGCCAGAGTCCTCCTTGACTCTGCTGTCTGATGTCTGGACATGACTGTGCAGTCCTGTCAGGGCCAGAAGCCCAGATTCAGAGATGATAGACTTTTCTGCAGGCAGAATTTTCAGGTCCCAACAGGCCGCAAAGGGTTAGGAAAGGGACAGCCAGAATTCATAGAACATTTAGAAAGATGGCTTCCCCTCATGTGTAATAGGTCTACATGTGTTTCAGATTGCACGCTGTTCAGTATGTCTCCTAGCAGATGATACCTGGCAATGGTGTTTATGGTAACTCAGGAATACTTCGTCAGAGAGGGTATTCTGTTGTATGTTGGGTTAATACTGGTTTGTTTTTTTTGGCTGTTGCTTTATCATTTTTTTATTCTTTGCAATCAAAAACCAGTTGCCCTAAATCTGTCCTAACTCATCATGTTTACACTTACTGTCAAAATTATCTCAATGACAAATCCATATTGCAGAACATGAGAACCGAGTCCAGAAGTTATCTCAACCAGCTTGTCTTCAAGAAGATGTGTATCCTGAAGGAAACCTTTTATGTCTCATAGGCTGAAGCTTTGAAAGGCCTTGTGAGTACTGGTAAAATTCTTCCCCAACAGATCCAGATTTCGGCAATATCTTCAGCACACAGTATGCAGGTGGAAACATCATAGCAGTAAGAAGTAAAATCTGAAAATCGTCTTTTACTGATATTTTAAGGATGTTCTGAGGTGTTCCATAATGGTAAATTTCTATCTTTCTTACATCATTGTCAAGTTCATCCCACATGTGCTTATTGGATATGAACTCTGGCTGTTGTGTCACTGTTGGCCAAATCATGTTTTGGAGCAATATCTCTTTCTTTTTGTACTTTCTAGAAGGATTTTCATCAAAAAAGGAAGAATATTGACTGCTGTAAGTCTTGTTTGTTAGCTGAACCTCAGGTCTGAATCTCCCGAGTCTGTGAGGCCTATTTCTGTTGTAGAATATTTACTATCCAGCTAGAGCAGAACCAGAAAAGAGGCTGTGGTCCCCAGGATTTTGCACTGTGGAAACTGTGTCTTGTGCCTCTTCTTGAGTTTCTTTTGCAACATATTTTACATGATTTCTGTATCTCGCCAACGATTCCAGGAAAAACAGCACAACCACACTCCTCCTTTTCCTTTTCAAATACAATAGATGGCTATAGATAGTGCTCATTATTTTGTGGGCTGAGGCCTTAATGGCTACATTGTGTATAACTTTTTTTTCTGTTTTGCTGCAGCAAGAATTAGGAAATGAATACTTCCGTAATCAACCACAAAGAGTCCTTTTTAATTGCATTTATATTTCATTGTCATAAACCAAAGGTGTCAAACGCACGGCCTGAGGGTTCAGATCTAGCTTGGCAAGCCCATCTGTACAGTGAAAAAACAAGTACAGTATTATAATAATGCTTCACTGTGGTTGTAGAGCGAGGGGTGGGAGTATATACAATAGTTGCTTGTTTACTTTAGCTAATTATTGAACAAGACCTCCTGAGTTTTCAACAGAAGATTGTGTAATGTACAACAATCACAAACTATGATATTTTAAATAATTACAGTTAATCACACTAAACATATACCCTAATCAGTAGATAAAGAGTGAATTGAAATCTATTGAGGAGATGCAGACACTCTTAAAAGAAGGTATTACTGTTGTAAAATGAACTCCAAAAATACAAAACCCTTCAAATAAATCCCATGCAATGGTTATGCCTAGTACTATATGGCCTGCATTTTGTACATTTAAATCAAATCTAGGCTGCCATAGCAAATGTTTGCTAAAAGAGGTTTGACAGCCCTGAAATAAATCATGTGATGCACATCATACTGTAAGAGGATCTGCAGAAATATTTTGAAATTGTTCTGTTGTTTCCTTCTGCTGTTTTGGGCTACTTTATCTCCTGCCTTTTATTAATTGAAAAGTTATAAATGTTAGAGCCAGAAATGTATAAATGCCCGGACTGATATCAGTGTCCTAAATAGTGCATTTGCTCTTTATGTCTGTCTTAGCTAAACATGCCTAAGTACCTGAAAGCATTCTGGAAACATGAGAAAGCCAGAATGTAAATAATAAACTAACAACACAGGTGTAGGGATATAGAGCTGAGACAGTGAGAAATGTAGTGTACTTGATTACCAGGAATCCCAGATCAAGCCACTGAATCACTTTTTATTCCATGCCTTCTACCGAAAGCCATGTGTGTGCAGATGATTTTAACCACATAGCAACGACGCGGACCTAGAGGCCTTTCCTATTCTAATCCCTTATGCTTCTCCGTAGTTTTGATCAAACCAGATTGAGCTGGGACCCAGGCTTCAAGTTCTCTTGGTTACATAAAAGGGATTTTTCCTCACTGTGGAGTGTATCTGACTCAGAGGATTAGGGCCTGTGCCAAATATATCTCAAGCCATGGCATGAAGGTTTTTTACAGGAATGACTCAGCTTCTGGACTAAGAGGCCCCTTGATATGATTTGGACTATTATTGAGAATTACTATTATGGAAAATTTTTCAAGGTTGCAGTTCCAACCAGAGACTTAAATGGCTCAGGAATATATCAGTTTTTGGTCAGCGAGAGTGTTGATCAGTCTGATGGAAAAATAGAAATACCGTAAAAGTACCTCTTCACACTTGAATGCAGCATCTGAACTAAAGACCGGGAAACCTTATAAACCTTATAACGTTTTGAAATGTGGTGTTTGTTATCTTCGACGGTCAAAAACTGAGGGTCTCGCTGATGCATGGTTGCTCAGTAAATGTAGCAGTGCAACATTTTTCAGCTAACATGCACTTGCCAAGAAATGAAAAGTAAAACCTTGGTGACATTATTACATCTTTCTGTAGTTGCACACAGTATCTCTGGAATTATATTTGCTGTTCACCTTTTTATTTTCTTATATTAAAAAAAAATGATTAATTATTTATCTTTTTATTAAAGACCTTTGGTCGTTAATGTATTACAAGACAAATTCTTTAATTGTTACTGGATAAAGCCTCAGGCAGCACCGTACAGTACATGCAGCGTTCCCCAAGGGAAATATTGCCATTTCGATTGTAAAATATGTCCAAAAACATGAAGCACAGTTGTGATGAGCTTTTGTATCGGTTTCTCAATATTCAGAGTTGCGACTTGTGCAAGGGGTTAATTTTTTAAATGAATTTCAGCAATTTATATCCAACCTTGGTTTAAATGGCCTTATTTTTGCCCCTTTGAAGAAAACATCTTTGATCAAGACTTACAAAAGACTTGAGCGCCATACCCACATAGTATCAGGAAGGTGTTGATTAGAACCACAGCCATACAAAGGCCTCAAAGATCCTTTTAACAAATTTTGGAAGTGGCTTTCGTCTAAAACCAAGAGAATGTTTTCTGCATTTTTCACATTTTGAGGAGCTAGATCACTTCTAGCTTAAATCTTAAGAAATTGTGAGCCTCAGTGAAAACAAAATACAGTTGTGGATGCCATTGTTAGGGTTCAGGCTCAAGAAAAGCCTGTGTTGTCAAACGTCAAGAAATTGAATTTCTCCATTCAATGGAAAATGGAAAAAATGGTGGTTTCTTTCTCCTTTGTGCCTGTAGTTTGTATGACACAGCTGAGTAGCTGTCAATATGGAGGAATTTCACTCCCAGGTGTTCGTCCACAGGCCTCTGATCTTTAACCCCACAGCAGGAGCTGTGACCTGACTCTTCAGCGAACTGCATGGTGGCCTGTCCAGCCTGTTTCCAAGTTCCAGCCTGTCCTCAGTCAGCAGATGCTCAAGTGACAGGATTGCCCCTGGTCACATTATTTCAATCAAATGGTTTATTCTAAAATAGAACATTAAAATAATAAAAAAATGGTAACAGGGCAGTACTGTGGCATTGCAGTCTGGCTGTGCTGAGACTCTGGGTTCAATTCCTGGGTTGCCGTCTGCGTGCATCTTGTACAGTATGCTCTCCTCATGTCTGCGTTGGGTTCCCCCAGGAGCTCTGGTTTCCTTCCAAATTTGTATTATTATCACGTAGAACATTATAGTAAAACTGGCAAGTAATGATGAAAAATAAGGTACATTTACTGTGCA
Organism: Atractosteus spatula; assembly: GCF_055471065.1. Taxonomy (NCBI): domain Eukaryota; kingdom Metazoa; phylum Chordata; class Actinopteri; order Semionotiformes; family Lepisosteidae; genus Atractosteus; species Atractosteus spatula. The sequence goes on along the minus strand of NC_142711.1, from coordinate 2,663,705 downwards.
GTGGAAATGTGTGGTAGCTACACAGCGCCATGAAAAAGTGTGACACTCCCCCAGATTTGTCTACATTCTCGTGCATTTTAGCCCTGAGCATAATTAGATCTTCAAGAAGTCTTAAGAAAAGATGGAGACACCTTGATTAAAAGCATAACAAAGAAATAAGATATATTTGGATCATTTCATTAATGAAGCGATCCAACAGTAAATATCTTAGATTCAATAACTGATTGCATCACCTTGAGTAACAATGACATCAACTAGACATTTCTTGTGACTTTATCGGTCTCTCGCTTTGTGGCTTTTATACATTTTGGAGAGTTTTCTAGCATGATGAGCTTGCTTCAGGTCCCGTCCTAACATTTCAAAGACGTTTGGGTCCAGACTTTGACTTGGCTGCTGCAAAATGTACAATTTCTTCTTGAGCCATTCGGTTGTAGATCTGCTTGTGTGTTTAGGATCTTTGTCTTGCTGCTGTCGTGTCCCATTTCTGGCTGAGCTGCAGTGGCCTGCACTCTCCTCCTGAAGTTCCTGACACAACGCCAGATTCATGGTTCCCTCGGTGATGGCAAGCAAAGCAGCCCCAAACCTTGATACTCCCACCACAGTGCTTGGCAGTCAGGATGGGTCTCTTCTGCTAGATGGCGGTGTTTGGTTGTTGCCACACGGAGTGTTTCTTATTAAAAAAAGTTAAACTTTTGAGTCATCTCTCGGGAGAACAAATTCTTCCAATAGTCTTGTGGATTGTCCAGGTGCTCTTTGGCAAACTTCAGACATGCAGCACTATTCTTTTTAAAGAGCAATAGTGTCTTTTTGTCTAAACTCCCTTGAAAATCATTTGCTGTTCAGTGTTTTCACTATGACTGAGGCATGAACCCTCATATTAGCTGTAGAAAGAGAGGCCTGCAGATCCTCAGATGGGTGTTGCACAGCGCTTGTTTGGTGTTACTCTTGGGGATATCATGGCAGGACGACTGCTTTTGGGTAGAGTCACTGTGGTCTTGACTACAACACTGTCTGACAGTGGACAGATGGAGCCCCAAATGTTTAGAAATGGTTTTGTAATCCTTTCCATACTGGTGAGCCTCAATTATTCTCTTTTAAATCTTTTAAATTTGGTTAGTGGTTTATGGTGAAAACCAAAGTTACAAGTTTCCTGACCATGATATCAGACTTTGCTGCCCAGAACAAGTCCTTGTTTATTTATTGCTCAATTATTTAACAGCCTCAGTCTAATTATGCCCTTAATTGTGTTGAGACAACTAGGAATTTGCTTTTTATTTCAAATGCTGTGTACTGGTTTTTAATTATTCTTTTTTTTTCTATCGCATACATCATTGCACCTCACAGATCATTGAACTGATTAATATAAAAACTTAAATAACTGGTTATTTAAGGAAAAAATGTTTTGATTAAGCAAGGGCATCGCAGTAAGAAATATTAATTCCCATATTTATATTGGGGGTTCACAAACATTTTCTTGGCAGTGTGCAGGGTATTACCAGTGGTGTAGGTGTGGGGATGGTCAGGGTAAGTGCTTGCTTAAGGGTAGCATCACATATAGCTGTTTTTGTGCTTTTCTGAGGTGAAAACCCCATCATCCAATTGCTCTGGTGGTGATAACACAGTGTCAAATGTTTGTGGAGACATCCATCCATTTTCTAACCTATTTTCAGTTCCAGTTCGGGGTCGTGGGAGAGCCGGAGCCTGTCCCGGCTAGCAACAGGTGACAGAGACACACACACAGACACACAAACACAAACACAAACACAGGGCCAATTTTCCCAGACGCTTGTTAGCCTACCAGTATTTGGAGAAAACGGAGCACCTGGAGGAAACCCTTGCAAACATGGGGAGAACATACAAACTCCACGCAGACAGCACCCCAGGTTTAGAACTGAACCCAGGGACCCAGCACTGTGAGGTAGCCATGCTATCACTGAGCAACCATGCCACCCATTTCAAACACTGTATTATAATATGTTAAACAGTGTTCATGCATTTAACAGTGTGTATTATGCCTAAATAATTTTAAAATTTTACAAGCAGTGTTAAGTTTAAGCAGGGGATATATTTTGGTCTTGAAATTTTTCCCTCTTGCTGTCTTGACAGTGTCTGAGTTTTGCACCTTGTGTCTATAAGTAAACATACATACATGTTCCTGGATATGACTATATACATACAGATCCCAACACTGCAACCTTAGGAATGAGATAGCCTTTGCATATTGGCTGCAGAGAATTATAGAACTACACAGTTTTAAGTAGTTTTCTTTCACATGCTCCCAAAATCAGTTTTGTTTTCAGTACAGTTTTGCCTCTGTTTTCAATCTGAGGAAGAGAAGTATTGTTGAGTCTGACTGCCAAATGTGTAGTTTAGTGCATTGTGGTATTTGGTTACTGACTGTATTACAGGAAACTTGTGCTGCTGAAAGACTAGAAAATCCATGAAACCTGCCAGATTCCATTAGAAATATGTTTGCTTCTGCCAGTTCTTATTTCCAGTGATTTTTTTTACTCTTTCTGGTATGACAAAAGCTCCTTTGGGGTATACAATAGTTCATGGTGACTCATGTGACAGAGCTGTCATCAGAGTATGAATGCCGTCTCCACCCCTACCACATATACAGCAAATGACCTTTGTGTTGCACACCTAGTTGGCCCAGACTGTTTCAATATTTGAACTGTATGCATTACAGAATATAAGATCATTTTCAGTGGTAGGCCTTGCATTTGACACAATGTTGCTCACAGATTATCTTGGTTTAATAAATATTGTTATATGATAGCCAACCGTGGTATTTTTTAAAGCGTATTAGAGGTTGATTCATACTAGTGAGCAGTGTTGAAGATGAAGTGGTGAACTGATCGAGTTTGGACAAGCAGGTCTGGAGCTCTCCCGGTGTTTGAACTGGGTAGAATGCTAACATTCCTGTATTCTTGATTCCAGGAGTGGCTGAAATGACATCACCTGACAGGATTTTAACTGAAGGGTTATTGCTTGTATAGAGAAGACACAAGCCAATTTAGGGCCAATGGGATATGTACAGTACATGCCAAGGATCTTTATCAGATTAAGCTAGTTTATGTCCTAGTTTTCTGTGTGAAATCTGGACATGTTTGTGACTTATACATTGTCACAAAGTTGTTGCTTTATTGTAGTGTTAATTTATTCCCTTCTATTTTAACTCAGGGGTGCGGTATTTTATTAACCCTTGGACTAGAATGAAAGAGAACAAACACATTTCTTTTCCATGCATGTCACTTGTTGATTCTAAGATTTTGACTTGGCAGTAATAAATAGTAGATTTGCAAAATGTGTGCAGGAACTATTCTATATACATTGAAAGATGTTCACACACAAGAAAGTCACTTTTTGTAATGACTGTTTAGGATTGCATGTCTTTGCAAATACTCTGATGAATGGTACCCAGTACAGATAGTGTTTGGGTCTCCATTTTGAAGGAAATACAGGAACTACTATAACCTCACATTTCTGAAAATATTGGCACCATATTTTTTACCAGTAACATTTTCTGTGTAACATACATGTAAAAATAGTTGTAATTACAACATTCTATTTCTTTGCTAAAGTATCAGCAATGCAAAAACAGGTCTTCAAATTCTGGAAGTTGAACACTATTGTTAAATTCAGAACTGCTAGAAAGGCCCACCGACATTGGCGACTGAAAAACTAAGGCTTGCTAAATTTAGACTCTATAAAAGGATCATGCTTTGAATCAGTGTTATAATAATTAGTCACATCGCAGTGATGCCTCTTGACTAAGATGATTCTATTTGTGTTCTTAATTTCAGCTGTTCCACGTGGCCTATGTTCTCATCAAGTTTGCCAACTCTCCCCGTCCTGACCTTTGGGTTCTTGAGCACTCAGTTGACTTTGGAAGAACCTACTCTGCTTGGCAGTACTTTGCACGTGAGTTTGGTTAAATAAACCTGTCTCTCTTAGGAGATAATAGAATTAAAACATGACAGATTTATGTAATGTAATTTGTTATTTAGAAATCCAGATTAAAATAACCACAACTTTGTGCTTCATATAACAAATTCATAAATGATTACAGTTTTGAATGGGTGTATGTATTTTCCTTAGAGTTATGGCTCCAATCAGGTTATCAGTGCTGCATTCACCAAATGCTGCTCTTGAGATCTTCACCACTGATAAACACTTCAGTTCCAACTCTACTGTACCTTTGGCAGAAGCTCCAGTACTGTGTCTGGACTACAGCCCTGGACTAAGGCTGTATAAGTTTATTTTCGGAGCACACAAACATCCCTGCAAATTTGCTTTATATACTATTGACCTGTGCAACACACCTGCACCTCCAATGTTTAATTGCTTCCAGATATAAGTATGAGGTTTCGGTTTTCAACATCCAAAAAATCTTTTACTTTAGATCTCTTTATTTTGGATGTACTGTTCAACCTGTATTATGTCAGCGGTTTATGGATATAGATTTACATATGAGTTGTGCACATATCCGTTTATTGGAATGCATGTTTGTAATATATTAATTTCCTGCCCTGGAAAATGGATCAAGTCTCAGTTTTGTTTTTCATATTATAGATAATATGAAGCCGTTTTGTGGTGAAAATAATGAAGAGATGTGGGTATAGCACATCTCTTCAAAAATGTAAAATACAGCATGCAGCAGTGGTTATGATTGTGTTTGCAGAATATTCCGGGATTTCTCTGCAAATCTACATAGACAATACCCAACCTATATTTCTAACTGTGCTATATTTTAATCATCTTTTATTAGCACTTTATTTGTGGAAGCTGCTGAAAGATGGCTGTATATTAAAACATTCCTAATAAAATATATTTTATGATAAAAATATAAATACAAACAAACATAGTGCTCAAAATTAAGAATACACTGATATCTGATTGTCAGAGCCTAGCCCAATCCTGGACATTGCATATGTCCAACTGGGAAATCCTCAATACACTGTTAAACCTGCCACCTGCATTTAAAGTTAAAATAATAAGAAAAGCTGAGACCATCATGCTGTACATTTTATCCTGTTTTATCTATTAATTTAAGCCATCTGCAAGTAAGTCATACAGAAGTGATGTATGAGTCTTTAATAATGTTGCCAAGATGCCCAGGTGTTCTTTAATGCTTTCTTCTTTCATATGAAAAATTCTTTCAGGCAGGTCTATAATTTAAAAAAATCTTTGCCCTCTTTGAGTCCCAATCACAGACATTTTTGTTGCGGTGGTAAGGAGCTATGTAGATTGTAATTTGGTGTTAGTACAGTAACAGGACGAAACAACTCTAAAATATTTTGTGTACTCTCTTCAGAACGTGTAATCACTGGGCATTTACAGTACTTAACTATGAAAAACAAAAACCTTGTAATCTTAAAAAAATGTGTAAAACAAGACCTTAACTAGTGAAATAACATTATTATATTATTCCCAGTGGACTTTGCATCTGTATATACAGTATAACCCTATCCATAGTATTATCCATAATCTAATCCTTCAGTCTAAACCTAACTCTACCCCTAACCCTGTTAATAGCTTTAACCACATTGAACTCTCTCTGTAAAATATTCTGATCCCTAACAGTCTTCACAGATTCAGCCACAACCCTTACTTAGGGTGAAGTGCATTTATAATTGGGAATAAGATACAGTTCTTCACAGAGATGGGTTGTGGGAGTCAACAAGCGGTAAAAGCTACACTGACATGCTGCTGTTGTTGAAGCTGATACCCTGGCTTTGTTCAGCAGACAGCTGGATGTGATCCACAGACCCAAGCTGCTAACTGCCCGGTGAGACAGAAGGGACTCTCTCTTTTGTAGCCTTCCTTGTGTTCTAACCTTCTAGTCTTACTAACGAGTTAACGAATTGGCCGTTGGAGGTAATAAAGACTCTTTCTCTCTACTAACTCGCTATAAACCTCAGACCTATCTTAGACCTGACCATTGTTTTACCCATCTTGCACTGGGTCTTAACTTGCCCCATAACTTTCTCATATAGCTATTCTTGCACCAAGAATATATCTTTAACTTAATTCTAAATGTTAGCTACCATGGCGTACAATTTAATATGACCTATTCGTTGTCCTCACACAACACTTCAGGGGAATTACAGTCATCTACGGGGTTGAGGGATTGTGAAACAAGATGCCCAGCCATGTTGTGTTAAGAATGCGAAATGGACCCTGTTCGGGAGTCTGGGAAACTACAAGCCAGAAGGCTGACAAAGGGTTATCCAAGCTCTTGGTCGTGTGAACAACAAACTAGGTCAAAATCCAGAAGTAAAGATAAAGTGGCGTACAGTATATAGCCAAAAGGAAGATCCAGAAGACTAGATAGTTAAACTGTCCAAGAGCTCGGTATCCAGGAAGTACTCACAACGAGAGGCCAAGCACAGAATCCAGAAGACAAAGTCGTGGGTAAAGCAGAAGTCCATCAACCGAGAATCCAAAGCCAGGAGCAAAGTTATCAGGAAAACAAGGAAGCAAGGCTCGCCAGGAAAGACCCAATACTGGGCACTGACTCCTCTGTGGGCTGCCCTGAAGTATGCTATCCCTGGGGGATGCGGTGGAAAACGGGGAAGCGGATTGGATAACCATCCCTAGAGTTTACGCCTTCTCGGATTGATTGAGCTGGAGGTGGGACTCGGATTATTAGAAGCTGTGACATGTGGTTGAAGCTGACACCAGCGTTTCTTTCATCAGTTGGCTGAATGAGACCCCGAGATCAATTGATATTAATCATGCTGTGGTATTATTCATGCTGATGAGTGGCCTCCTGTTGTTTATAACTCTTTTTATGTCCTTGTGCACTGACTGATCCCACTATGATCACTCCATGTGACTGCATTTGGTCCCATTAGCTACCAGCATGTGGGAGCTACCCGACTGGTAGCAACAACTGATGACCAACATCCACACCAGTAACAGCAGAGCTTTGAAGAGAAATGACCTTAATGGGCTATGTGACTGGTATTTGCCCAAATTGTGAAAGTCTGCTCTCTACAAACAATTAATGGCATAAACTCCATTATGCTCAAAATGTACAAACAGTATGATCCTTTCCTTTTTCTGGAATATCATTCAATACAAGAGATCCCCCCCTCTTTGTGATTTGTTTAGACAAATAATCTAAACTCCTTAACCTAACCTTGACCTTTTCCCTAACCTTTAAATTAATGCAGATTTTAACCTATGTCTAATCCTAACTGTTGTGAAAACACTAAACCCTCCTGTAACCCACTGATGGTTTTATATTGCTTCCTGTGGTTTTGGAGAGCTACCCACATTTATGCTTTCCAGTTCCTTCTTGGAAACCAGGTTAAACTTCTTGTAAATTGCAGGTGTCCTAGTAACATGATAAAGTAAAAAGACAGCATTCTGAGTCAAAGCAGCTGAAGAGGTGGGCCTTTGACTAACTCCTCTCAGACTGATTGAAGTCGGATGCTGTTGTGTAGAATACACCCTGTCAGAGCTGTTTCTGCTTGCACATTGGTAAAGAAAGCAACTGACACTCTCTCTTCCCTCCCCTCCTTTGATGTGAGGTCTTAGGACAGGACTGGTGGGACAGAAGAACTACCTTTACCTCAGGATTGGTCTTCGGCACAAATCAGGTCACAAAATAAAGCAGAACAAATACTTGAAAAGAATTATTCAAGTACTTGAAAAGTATTATTTTCGAAAGCCCTGGTTTTGATTACTTAAAACAACTGCATTAGAAACATTTCAATATCATCATAAAAAATATAAAGTTTTTAGACATCAAATTTAAACTGAAAGCAAACATTGAGTCGACATTGCGAATAATTTGATAATTAGCTTTAAAAAAAGGTTATTGACGTGAATGAAAAGGAGCTTTGTGCTGATAATGAATGGCCTTGCTTAAAATGGGATATACTGCAGAGTGCTGGAAGACAGAGAAAAGCCTCTAAATATGGAAATTGAGGTCATTCTTCCCACTAGTCCACAGCAATGAGCAGACAGCCATAGTACTGTACAGTATATAGCTGTTGCAGATGGTGCATGTCGATAATTATAAAATAAGAGATGTCAAATCAATATGTAAGTCAGGGCCTGACACCACGTTTCTGTGCAAGTCAATTATAAAAATTAACAATAATTACACCCCCTATTGTCAGGGAATACAGAGCGTATCATAGCATGTGTGTTCTTGATTTGTCTGGGACAGCTTGGTAATGAAGTAATAACCAGGTAGCAAACAGACAGCTAGTTACTTACAATGAGACACAACTACACAACACAGAATGTGTCTGCCTATGTACAGCTTTTTACAGTTCTGTGAGGATCAGAGCCATGCCCTCTACAGGCATAGAAAATACTGAATTTATCCTGAAAGTGAGGCATAAAACTAAAAAAAAACAAGAGCAAAGAAGGAACCTGTGTGCTGGGATCCTGCCCAGGACTGAAACACTCACTAAAAGTCCCATAATAAATAAATGGGAACCAATTTCCCTTTTCCAACCAGTGCATCACTAAACCAGGAGAGATGTCTTTTAGCCTGTGGTTTTCACCATCATGGAATTAGTACAACAATATACTGTAAGACACCGTGTCCCTTTTCTATAGAGTACGGTGCTCTTCTCATCCTCAGGTTGTCTAGATAGGATCTGGTTTCTTACTCTGAAGATGGAGGAAAACTCTCTCAGGGTCCAGTTACTTCTCCGCTGGTCTTCCTTCCTCTTCTCCTTTCTCCTTCTCTCCTCTCACTCTTGCTTGCTCCTCTGCTCTGTACTATGGACCTACACTGCATCCTTTCTGAAATAGTCAGATATGAGCAGAATTTTTCTTCTTCCATCCGGCTGCATGTGGTTTCATCTGGAATATGTTTTGCCCATTTTAACTCTTTCAATATTCTTCAGCTTTTAGTCAACTGTTTATTTTTTTTCATTTTGGTGGTAATTACTGCCACCCTGCTAATCTACTAATGCACTTACTAATGCCCAGTTGGTTTCTGGCCTGTTGGAGCAGATGCAACGGTTAGTTTATAGAGATTCCCACTCTTGGTCCAGCAGATCCACACCTGCTGGTTTTCATTCCAGATGAGCTTAATTACATAACTGAAGCCTTAATCGAACTAACAAGTTGTTTGATTGGAGTACATGCAAGTATTTTTTCTACTCTGAAGTTTGGGATTGCACAGTTTGTTGCTTTTGACATGCAGTAGTTAAACGGTATCTTCCAACCTGTTTACAAGGTTATAACAAACAGCACAAATCTGTTGAATTGAATTATATTATTATTTCAGTTAAGGCTTCAGTGGGGTAACCTGAGAACTCAACTGGAACAAAAACCAGCAGGTCTCTGGGCCCCCGGAGCCAGGAGGGGGAACCCCTGTGTTAATAAACGTCATCTCTGTCCTTTCTCTTGTGTCCTGCGGGCAGTGCTATCTTTAAATACAAGTGTTCAAAGAAACACTTGACAACGCTAGAGGACCCAAGAAACATATTGTTCCCTCTCTGTAGTGCACTATAGACTACAGACAGCAAACAGAGGATCACATTTATGAAGAGTCCAAGGAATGGATAAGCTTCTCTTTAGCAGGGAGAGAGAGAGGTTTGTGGCTGACAATAAAAGAACATGCTAGCAATTACCTACCCTTATTTCACCCTGGAAGTGTAATTCAGAATAAACTATGAGCATTAAATGTATAAATCATAATTAATGATCTACAGTACAAAATATAGTTATATGATTGCCAAAACTTAAATGTTGAAAGAGTTATTAAGTTTTGCCATTTATTTGAAGATTTTGTCTTTAATTTAAACAAACACACTTGTATCAGCTTGTCCTTCAGTATTTAAGAAGAATGCAGTGAGTAATTCCATCCAGGTAGGAAAGGTTTTCTTAGTTCTCTGAACTTTGTTGAGTCAAAGGTTAAATTTGCTCCCTCTGCCACCTTCTGACCACACCTCTAGATATAGGCCTGACCGCTGCTTGAAAGGTGTTGATATTTGCTGAATCCACCTCTGTTCTATATGCTAACTTGTCTACTGCACCCCACCCCTTTTTACAAGAGTCTCAAGAGCAGATAATCTCTGTAATTTCCAGTGGAAAAAAAAACAGCTACGTCATCATGGTGATATGGGTCCATACAGTGTTCTTTCGGTGGACTGTGATACCCTATTGGGTAGAGCTTCATGACTTTTGTGAAATAACCTTTAAAATGTTTGAAAGGTTTTTGGACTAACACTAGTATCTGAGCAATGTAGTGAGTGTGCAGCACAGAGATTGATTCATATCTAACTGATTTGGGTGAGAGAACAAAATCCTGGCGGTAAGGGTGAGGACATCGAAACCCCCCTTAGCTATGTGGAATGAGCTTAGGAGCAGCTGCAAGAGTTATGATGGGATGGGGTAAGCAGTCAGTGGGCACTGGGGAAGGGATGTTCATTACCCGTATTTATACATCACTGGGTGTGGAAAAGGGCCAGCCTTTAATCACAAGCTTTTGTCATCAATTTCAGTTACTGGTTTGTAATAAATGATATGTTGAGACATATATAAGACTTGTGTAAAACCTCTGAGGCATCCATTGAATGTCTGAATGTCTTTATATAATTTTGACTGCAAATGATGATGCATAACAAAATAAAGGCACGTTAAGTCATTACTCAGAGTTTGATAACAACAAAAGACATCCATTTATCAAGCCAAGTTGATGGGACAATTGGGTCAAGCACATTTCAGCAGCACTACTGTGTAGTGTGTCCACACAAGATCAGTAACGTGTACATTCTCCGAGACAAAACTAGTTGAGTTACACAGATAATGTGGTTCTGAAGGCTTAGCTATTTCTTGGATGAAGAACTTTTCATTAAATCATACGTTCTTTGCTAAAAAGGGAATTTTAAATCTCTTTTTAATTTGCAGATGCAAAAGGAGATTGCATTGAAAGGTTTGGAAAGGACCCTAATGGACGTATATATAGAGATGATGACCAAATTTGTACAACAGAATACTCACGGATAGTACCATTGGAGAATGGGGAGGTAAGACTTTCATCGTTATTGAAGAAACAAAGAGGCGAAACATGACAGAAACATGATATATTTCTCAGCTCAAGATCTTTTTGCCTTAAAGTCTGTTTTGAATGAATTGCTTTTTATTTTGTTGACATCTTCATAACTTCACAGTCTTGAATTCTTCAAAGAGAAATGGTTGAAGAAGTTACAACTCCTCAGCTTCTGGTTATAAGTCTGATGTATGTTGAAATACCCACAGAACTGTTTGCCCAGCCTTGAATTTTATCTACATATTTTTAAATTTCATTTGCAGCTTCTATAGTGTTTGATAATTTCCAAAAAATTGTTCAAGCAAATTGACACTTTTTTGGACATTATCAAATACTCTAGAAGCTTAATCAATTTCAGTTTAAGCTGTATAATCAATTTAATTAATTTACTGTTCATGAATCCAGATCAAACATAATACTGCTACAAACATAGCAGTATTAACTGTTTTTTATAAATTAAGGACTGAATTGAAGATTAGAAAGATTAGAAAGTTAACCTCTGTTCTCACAGATAAAAAAACTATAGTTATACTGTAACTATTGCCAATAACTAGTGTTACGTGAAATATGAAAAAACTTGGTCAAATCAAAAGGAACTGCAAAATGTATATGTTACTTGCCCCAGAATGAAATCCCTAGAGGCTTTTTTTACTATCACACTGCAGGAGTGGGTCAAGATATCTCATACATGGCCACACAACTGCCTTCATTCACAAACAAGTTAAAACTGGATCACTGTGCCAGCATTAACTGAAACCAAATCCTCTTTTTTTTATTAGATTGTTGTATCTCTGGTGAACGGTCGTCCTGGAGCCAAGAATTTCTCATATTCCCCAGTCCTGCAGGATTTTACCAAAGCCACCAACATCCGTCTGCATTTTCTAAGAACCAACACCCTCCTGGGACACCTGATATCGAAGGCCCAGCGGGACCCCACTGTCACCCGCAGGGTGAGCATGAGAAATCTGCTTTTCTGCTGACACACATGCAAAAAGTGGCGTAGAAGTATGACTAAATGTCTACCCAAGTTTATAGCCAACAGAACTAAGCTTTACTGCGGGAGCCTTTTTTACAATTTAACATGGCATTCCACTGGCAGCTTGTCCCCCGTGCCGTAAACCGTTATGTTAGAACATTTCACAGGATACAGCAATTATTGTCTTAACACAGCTCTCTTAAAGGCATATTCAGTTTACATGTAATGTCCATTATATGACAACACATATAAATTCTGTTTGTTTTGTTGTATGACAAGATAGTTTAAAATGAGAACTGCCTAAATAAAATATTACAGCGCACGGAGCTGCAATGAAGGCATTAGTTATTATTGTGTTTTGTGGTATACTGTACATGGTCAGCAATGGGGAGAATTATTGTGAAGCCCCAATTTGGACAAAACCTTTGTTTTTGGTGACAGAGGGGGTTAGTTCAAGTTTGTCGCGTTGGTACTTTACAGCTGGATTGTCCTACTTCAAAGGCTCAGAAAAAGGTTTTTCTGAGTGGTATTTAGTCACTTCCTGGTGAGGTCATTAAGTCTCCATAAGAATAGACCCCTTGATAAATATGCCAATAAAGATACAAGAAGAAAGGAGACAAAGGAGAGTAGCAAGGGAAGTGGGGAGAAGAACAGAGAAGAAGGAACGTCATCATCCATTATCCACTTCTTCCTCCAAAGTTGTGGAATCTGAATTTCCTGGGTGTGGAATCCTTAGGCTAAAAACATTCTTTCCTATTTCAGCGATGATGTGTTGGAATAGAGGAAATCTGTTCCCATTTCGTGCAGGTATTTGTGTTTTAGACAGGGAGATTTAGTCCTGGGCAGGATCCATTTTTATTAAGGTGCAAGTTTCTTTTCTGGACCTATTTAAGGTGTTTTTTTGGTATATTTGGGTCACGGGGGGGGGGGGGAATTCTAGATATTTTAGGTAAACTTGTATATTGTAATATAGGACTCTGCAACCCTTTAATTGTACTGTACATACTGTACCTGTCTATAGTGTAACTGTTATGCAGTCATGTTATTAATATGATTTTTTTTGTTTGATCTGACTTTGAACCCCATATACAGTATTACTCTGTCCTCGGGAATGTATTGGATGGGAACAAAAGCACACATTTCATATACCGCCTAGTTATTTCCTGCCTGCTATTTTGTAACAGTATCTCCCAAAAAGACTTGACCCCAGGAAATGCAGCACTGGATATATAGAATCTGTATCATAATCACAAGAAAATTTAAATTCCCCGAAAGTGAAAGGAGCTCTGAACTGGGGCTGACCTTCCCAAGCATGTGGTGAGGGGATGCCTGGTGTCTGATATTGAACATTCTTGCTGGCCTTTGTGGAGCAGTTTTATATCCTGCTTCAGTAACAGTTTAATACATTACATCATGTAATGATTACATCATCGTCCTCCGATGATTTCATTTCTTTTCTTATTAGACTCATTGACTGTCACATAACAGACCTGAAGAGTCCAGGTTTACCAGCCTTCAATGCACATCCTTGCTTGAGTTGTTCTTGATAGGCTGTGAAGGCAATTCATCAGTGATTGTAATCTTCCAGAAAAGTCAGCTGACATCGTACCAGTGGAGCACAAACAAGTATTGAAATGGTTTGTGAAAAGGCGAACACATTCACTAAAGCCTGAAATTAAAATTTCACTACTCATTGTTGGGTTGTTTTTGAATTTTCTAATGTAGGAAAATTCTCTATGAAAGCATGTGTTATGTATATATTAAAGTGCTAATATTATTACATGTAGTTTATACACTCCATAAGTCACTGCTTGAACTTTGGAACAGATGTTGTTGGTTTAGCAGGAGGTTTGTAAGCTTTCAATTGTGTACATAATCTCCCAAGTTCTCCACTGAATTGATCACAGGGATCATCGTGTTATTTACTCTATCAACTCAACCTGATCAAGTGTTCTGTATATTTTTTATCTGTTTGCTGACACCAGAGTACTTTTCCATGAATTCCCCTCCTTGTGCATTCCAAGCTATTGGGCTTGATGCCAAGAAAAGGTTTACAACCAGAGCTGGCAGGTAAATGTAATTTAATGACTTGAAGATTATTCAAACCCAGCCCACAGGTTGCAATAACCTCTCCTTTACCATATGATATGGTAATTTCTCGGCAGCTATGGTTTCCTTTCGCAGAGACTTACAAAAAACATGAAACAGTACAAATAAATATTACATTAAAAATACATATTACATAAAAGACATCAACCCATAAATAGTAATTATATCCCACTTCTACTGGAATCCACACAGCTACAGCATAATCTGTGAGTTTACTTCCCCCTGTAATTGCACAGCACCCCTTAATGTTTGCACATAACCACTAATTGTACTTGTCCATAAACCAGTGCTTCTTTATTGTGAACATGTTTATTGAGTAGTTACAGTACATTGCATGTGGGATAAAGGAATTCCTCATTTTGTTGTGTCTGCATTGAGGGTCTCTAAAATGTCTGTTTGAAGGCGTCTACATGCAGAGCATGTGTGGAATGAGAGGAGCTACTAACTAGTCTCAACGCACCCTTACTGTAAACAGTTTGAAAGCGCAGGTCAGGTGGCTGCCCCACTAACGTCGAACATATCCTCAAAAGTCTGGATAGCTTGGCTTTCTGTTGCAAAGAAAGACTGTTATACCAGACAGTTATTCCATACTGCATGACACTGTAACATAGAACTGAAAAACATGGAAGAATCTGACTTCTGGCACCAAACACCCCTGACCTGTGTAAATTCACTGTTGTACTTTATTACAAATAACGTCAGCATCAATTTCCCTTCAGGATCAATAAAGTCTTATCTATCTATCTAGCATGTGCCTTGGACCACTGGCAACACAATCATCTGTATAGAGAGTGAAGAGCAGTGGTGAACTCACACATCCCTGGATGTCCCAGAGTTAGTTATTACCTAAGAAAAATGTGTATTATTAACTTCCACCTGCCGAAATCAATCTCGTAAGGAATGAGTTGTGCTGAAATATCAGATATGGGTTAATGTGTACAGTAAGGTCTTGACATTAAAAAGGGTTTGGTGCAGAGGACAGTCACAAATAGCTAACTTTGCATATAACCAGGTCCACCTCAATACTGTCACATAGTGTACTAAAGTATATAGTGTATATGGTCAAAAGACATAAATAACAGTATCTCATATGATAGTTAAAGTTAATTTAAATAACTTATTTATCAGCTATAAATAATAGTTACTATATATAGTTACTTACAATAATCAGCTAAAATAAACAACATTAATCCCTCCTCTGTGTCCAGCAGACACCTGCGCTTTCTCTTTCTGACTCCATGATCAGCAGGCCCGGCTGTAAAATAAAACGGGCAATAAAACTGTGGGTGAGTCCTTCTCCACACTGCTGACACAGAGCCTGGAGCGTTTGTTACAGTATAAAAACAGGACCACGCTGGGATGGGGATGCTGGGTAGTGGGTACTTGGGCAGGGGGAAGGGTGCGGCTCACTGTTACGACCAGCAATCAGAAACCCGTTACCAGAAAACGCTCTTACCAGTTCCCAGTGCCGGCTAATTCCACAAAGCACCGCCGCACGTGTTAATTAATCAGTCTCAGCTGTCCTTCACTAAACTCACCCCAGTCTCCACTCCTTATAAACCCTCATTCAGTATCAGTCAGCGCTCGGTATTGGTTGCTCCCCTGGATTTCCTTCCTTGCCTGTTGTTCTCCTGGCTTCCTGTTTGTAACCCCTTGGTCTTTTGGATTTTTTCCTGTTTACTGACTACGTCTTTGCCTAGCGATTTGGATTGCTCGCCTAACGCTCTGAGATCACCGCACAGGGTGCCGATATACCTTTCGGCAGCTCGCTGTAACACTCACTCACTCTGTAGATTCCTTTCACAGTCCTAGTCTGCTGTGCCGCTAATATGAAAGTTGTGCTTCACAACCTTTGGCTCAGTTTCATCCTGCTCTGCTCTTCTTCCATATACTGTGAGACCCCGTGCCAGACCAAATTGAGAATAAGCAAATTTCCTAATGTTACATTTGCAGATGTTGAGACCTTACAGTAATTGAATAATTTTTCATAATGAAATAATGTTAAGATGTCTGGTCTAATTCTGCTGAAGAAAAGTAAAGGAAAATCACCCTGGCATATGGTTTGTGTTTGTCCAAATTCTTATTGAGTGAGGGTACAGTAACTCCAGCATCTTCTGTGCTTTGTCCTTGTTTATTAGCAAACTGATAGGGATCTAGTTTACCATTTACTGACCGGGAGACATTCTGAACTAATTAGTTAATCAAAAAGGATGTAAGAGCAGCTGGCCTGAAATCAGTGTGTTCTCTTAGGTGGGTTTTCTTAGGAGGGATATAATGTACTGCAGAAATAGTACAGTATGTGTGTTTGCAGACATTTGGAAAAATTCTCAAGCAAAGACGAGGTTTATGAAGATTTGTACACCAAACATTATTCATGACTTGGTCTAGATTAATGATTACCCTGTCTGAATGAAACTGACTTTAGTATGTTATCAGAGGTGTTTGCTTTATCATATCTTTATCATACCTTAAAACAAAATTGAGTTAACCTTATCCCATTTAATCTTATTCCTACTGGCAGCAGAGGGTTTGTTGTTATTATATTAATGTACTGTTTTTAATAAATATCGTACGTGTCTATATTTGCAATATCTACTGCAGTAGGAAGATGATTTGATTTATTGTGTAGACTTTTGAAAATCTGATGGTATTGACCCTTTGAGAAACTATTCAAGAGATTGTATAGCATAAGAGAACATGTCAGCTTAAAAAATGACTCATAAGTTAATCACTACATCAGAATTGTAAATGCTGAGTCTCTTTTACGTTTTGGGGTTACAAGATGGTCCTACCCTTGTACTCAAACACAGGAACAGTCAGCTTACAGCTTGTGTGCATTTTTTCAGTCCTTTTCCAGATTTTGCATTCTGTTGTGTTATAAAACAAAACATTTGTTTTTTTTAAAGTTTTTGAATGACTTGTTTTTGCAGTATTACTACAGCATTAAGGACATCAGCGTTGGGGGGCGCTGTGTGTGTCACGGACACGCGCAGGTGTGTGATGCCCGGACCCCTGCAAACCCATTCCGGTGAGTGCTGAGTTACTCTGCGTTTCGAGAACCTTTTAGGATACAATCCATTTAAATGACAACATCCTAAGTCTCAGGATTCCTGTCTGTGCCGATAAAGGAGCAGGGGCAGCTCAGGGTAAAGGGTAAGTCTCTAGATTCTTGACTGGCGGGTTGTGGGTTCGAGTCCCTGGTGCAGATGCTTCACTCCAGTTGCTCCAGGCCACCCAGCTGCCTGACTGGGGACCAGCAGGCCATACGTTCTGTGATGGACTGGGTCACATGGTCTCTGTTTGCTCAACGCCTTGAAAACCGGGATTAGCTCTGGCCCAATCAGCAGCTGTGGCTCGAGTGAGGAATGTACAGGACCTGCCTACCACCCAGAGTGTAGTAGTTGAACTGCCAATACTTTTAGTCTGCCTAGAAAGGCCCCTGATGGTACAATACAAATAGGATGGTTTTCAGAGATTTTTGGTCCTGAATAAAATCAACCAGTCATTGTAAATAAGTGAAACCGACAGTGCAGTAATATAGTGACAGACAATAGTATGGAAGACAAGAGAGTAAAAGATGTATAATGCTTTTAAAAAGAATTAATTTTATTTAAAGAAATCTGTCAGCTTCCCTGCCAAATTCATCCAGAGCTATCCTGTACTGTACAGTAGGTGACATTTTGTAGGTAACAAAGTCCTTCTGAATTGTAAGAGTCCAAATAATGTCTGTAAAACATTCGGTCTGCTTTCCTCAGAGACATTCTGAAAAGCTGTTGGTTGGTTATTTATCTTGCCACAATGTTGCGATTTTGTGGGAAACGGTTTTGCTTTATTTTAAACTTTTCAAAACCAGAATATAACACGAGGAACAAAATGATTGAGTGTTACAAAGGACCCTGAAAATAAAGCAAATAGATTTCACAGAGGTACCAGAGGCACTGCAGGCCTATACCTTTATGTCACTGGAGAGGTCCTGATAAAGACTTGATAGCACAGGATTCAGAGATGCCCAGGATGGAGATGTGAGGGATCTCAACACACTGCCAACATCTCTTTAGCTCTTTTCCCCAGATTTAGCCACATCTGGATATTCCCGAAACCTGTGTAACAAGGTGCCTCTGCTCATGAACAGCGTATACCCAAAGGATAGGGACACACTTTGTGTGATAGTGTCAATGAGGAATTGGTTATTCTTGAAGAAACTTAAAATGAAGAATGATTAGGAGTTGCGGAACTCTTGTGTCTGTATTGTCCCAATACTTGTCACAGGATTTTTCTATAACATAATTTAATCAAATTGTGTGCTTTATATTTTTGTATCTCAAAAGGCAAATAGATAAATAGCAGTGATTCTACTGGGTCTTATGAAGATGAAAGCTTCTAAAAGACTTGCTAAAATAGAGATTGTCATTTAACGTCTTTATTTATGGGTCAAATGGGTGAGGCTTATATCCTGTTAGAAAACAAAAGGAAGTTCATTTTTGAAAGAACACAAATTAAACTTTTAACAATAACATCTTGCTCACAGGCAATTAAGACAGGAGGTTCAGTTTGGGGGCTTGGTAAAAACAAGATAATTACAGTATATTTTCAGTTGGTTTATTTTAGACTCCCAGATTGGTATTAATTGCAAGATGAGAGCTTGTTCGTGGGTGGAGAACAAATCAACTTATACAAGGAATGATTTTAGCAAAGTTATGGGGGAGGGGGGAGATTATCAAATATTTTTGATGACATACAATTTTACTGAACAGAATTATAAATATATGAAGGTGTCCATCGTATTAGAAATTCAAAAAATGAAAATAAATGTTTTTTTTGCTTAAAGATAAAGATAAAGTTTTAAATAGTGTATATTTGGAGAGGGAGAACATGAAGCAAACTTTGAAATACTTGAAAATTTGTCCTGATAATCTGCTTGAATTAACTTGGCTAAAACATCTAAATGTTTTAGGAAAATCAAAACTTAAAACTTTGGAATGCCTGGGAAAGTATTGAAAGTATTAAATCAGAGAAACTCATGATACAGTTCCTTTCTGTTGTTAAAACATCACAGCGCATGCTTTAGATGTAATCCGTGCAAGATCAGATGCAAATGAATATTTTCTTCTCTTTCTTGGCCATCTCTAAATATAATGTAATGGAATCTTAAAGGCCATTATTCTGCCAGCTCACTAAAAAGCTGATAAAAGTGCTTGAGCTGAAAGAGGTTTGCAGGCTCTTTACATTCTTGACCTGTGTGAGAGTGTGAAATCCATGTAACACTTCCATAGAATTCCAACTTCATATCAATGTCAATTCCAACTTCCAGCTTCATATGATGTTGCCGATCTACTGCTGCTAACAACATTGTGAACTTGTACCCTCTATTAATGCCAAAGAATCAGCTAATATCTTAAATAAACCTCTCATATTCCAGACTTCAATGCGACTGTCAGCATAACACTTGTGGGGAGACCTGCGATCGCTGCTGCCCAGGGTTCAACCAAAAGCCGTGGCAAGCAGCCACCTCTGAAAGCGCCAACGCGTGTGAGGGTAAGTGCCTGACATGTGTTTTGCATGTACTGTATTTCTTGTCACTCCAGCCTTTCCTGCTACAGATGTGGAATAGTGGCACCATTTGTGTCTCTGCCTTATTCATTTAAGGCTTACACCTGATTTTGTGATTTGTAAGACTGTATTTAACCAACATACATGGTAAGACCAGAATGGTGCAAAGAAAAATTAGTATTATGCAAATTAAAATCAGTATGATACAAGGTAAGATCAGTGTGATGCAAGTAAAATTGTCATAGAAATACAATGATACACTAATATAAATAGTATGATAAAATTACAATCAGTTTGATACACGCATGATTAGTATGATTGTGACAGATTTTAATATTCCCTGAACGTGGGGAACCTGCATACAATAATAATAATAATAATAATAATAATAATTGCTTACACTTATATAGCGCTTTTCTGGACGCTCCACTCAAAGCGCTTTACAGGTAATGGGGACTCCCCTCCACCACCAATGTGCAGCATCCACCTGGATGATAACACCCGATTTAACAGAAATTAAGGTGGTGTCTGCACCAGCATTGTTATTGTTAACCTGCTGACCTGATTTTGGTCCCTCGGTTGTATGCTCATTTTAATTTGTGGTTAGGAGCAGTGGCAAGTACCTCATCCCGGTTGATGTATTTGGCTGGTCTTGCTCGTGCCGTTTTCTTTTTACTGGTGTGGCGACAAGGCTGGGGCTGCTACTCCGTGGGAGCTTGCCCTGCTCTCAATAACCATACCACCTTGAAACCCTTATGAAACCTTTAACCTGGAGTCTTTTGCTACTAACTCAGCGTCTCACCCACGAGACCGAGTTTCGCCTGAAACAAACGTGTCCTCCCCTGAGCATTAACAGAAGTCACATAGAGAGACTCTGCCTCTCGCTCAAACTCGAGCCAGTCTTTCTCTCAAACAGCCCCGTTCTCCCTCTCCCCAGTTCTCCAGACCCCAGAACGGGCTGGAACCGGCCATTCTGGGGTTGATCTTTCACAAGGTCTTACCGTGAGGCCTGGAGTCTCGCTGCCTCAACTGACAGTGAAGTTCTTATACAGACGTTTAGGTCCCACATCAGGACTCATCTGCTCACTGTAACGCCTGAGTGTGAGGTTCTTATACATACATTCTCACTGTCCCCCTGACAGTGAGGATCTTACCCAAACAACCAGAGTCTCACTGCGAGATTCATCTGCTCACTGTCACACCTGGTAATGAGGGTCTGACCCGAACCTGAGTCAACAAGCCCAGAGTGTCCCCGTGATGCTCTGTTCCTCACTGTCACACCTGTGTCAGGGAGAGTTCTTTCCAGACCCTATGCAGACAACACGATCCAGGGAAAAAAGGCATGCAGGATTCGGGGATTCGGAGGGGGGGGTGGCCGAGGCAAACGATCCAGGGATGAGTCAAACGGGAAATCCAAAACGGCACAAAAAGTCCAAGGACAGGCGATCCATCCAAGACAGACGATTAAAATCCAGAACCGGGTCGGGACCGGCAGGGGGCACGGGAACGTGAACAAGAAACAGAAACTAAAACCAAAACGGAGCCAGGCGCATCCAGGTCCCGGGCTCGCATGATGCGGAAACCAATGCAGAGCCCGGATTAGTGTCAGCGTCTGGCTTTTAAAGGGGAACTGAAAAGGGGCTGGAACAGGGAGCAGGTGCGGGGGATGAATAACAAACAAGGAAGGGCTGGAGCGCCCTTAAGAGGAGGGGTTTGCGATCGTGACAACCTGGTAATGAGGGTCTTACTCGAACCTGAGTCAACAAACCCAGAGTGTCCCCGTGATGCTCTGTTCCTCACTGTCACACCTAACAAAGAGTCTAACTTCACCTCTGAGTAGACAAAGGACCATTTACTACCCGAACCCTTATATACTGTAGGGAT
Organism: Atractosteus spatula; assembly: GCF_055471065.1. NCBI lineage: Eukaryota > Metazoa > Chordata > Actinopteri > Semionotiformes > Lepisosteidae > Atractosteus > Atractosteus spatula. Next base: position 2,642,154 of record NC_142711.1, on the reverse strand, counting down.
CCCTGGCTTCACACAAGTGATGCCAGTCCCCTAATAACCCTTTGGAAATGCAGCTTTTCCCCATTCCTGGTGTGACTCTACACTGCCCTCTGGTGGTCTAACCCAATTTCGGCACTCCAGCTGCGATTGCTCTGTTACAGATACAGGGACAATTAGTATGATACACGGTAAGATCAGTAAGATACAAGCACAATCAATCTGATACAGCCAAGTTCAGTATGATCGGTGAGATACAGGTAAGATCAGTATGACAAAATTAAATTGCCCCCCTGGGGATGAATAAAGTATTTTGAATTGAATTGAAGTGCGATCTTGAATTTCACTATGCGATCTTGAATTTCACTATCTAAGGGAGCTGCTGTGTCTGTTGGGAGACCAGTAGGTAGCAGTCTTTCTGCTATATATATATAACCCTGGCTAAATCTATTTACACTGAAGTTCCCACTTAATTCAAGTAGGTGAACTAATTTCTAACTTCTCCACCTGTTCTGCTATGCCATAAGGATTACTCTTGTGCTCTTTTTTTCATTTTATATTGCTGGTTATGCTTTGATGCACATCATGCTAATTGCAGATTCTGTGCTTTGTTTCCCAAAGAACAAAAAATACTTTGCTTTCCAAAAGATAAGATCCATTATAAATGATCATATAGTATAAATTAGACATGAAAGCAATGACAGGCATTTAGTGTACAGTTTTATTCTGGAATAAGCTTACCAGGCTTTTAAAAGATAGGATCTCATTACTTTTTGATGAATCTGGAAAGCATATAGACCTGAAATTAATTGGACATTGTTAGTGTATAGCAATATATAGCCCCGTGTTTTAACAGTCTACTCTATATCAGTTGTGTCACTGAAAAAGAAAATCTTTCTTCTCCGGATGTCTCTAGATATGTCTTCTGCAGCCACATGAGCTTGCAGATGTGCTATTCTGTGTTCCATCATTGTTAATCAAGGGCTGTGACATGTGATATACTGTATGTTTTCTAGTTTGGTTCCCTCTTGTCATTTTAAACCCTCGAGTGAACAGAATTCTTATGAGCTGGGGTCAGGACATCCTTTGATAATCCTGCTCTAGAGTTCAGTGCGCTAAGTACTACAGTAAATGCATAAATAACTCAAAAGCCACCTGGTTCTGTCAGAAACAATCACAGTTTGTCGTGTTGGTGAGGTGGAATGAAAATCTCCACCAGGTTTTATAGGTCAAGATAGTATCACCTGCTCAAGACCTTAGAAAGTTGTTGAGTTGAGCAACAAGTAACTGAATTCATTTATTCAGAGCTCAGCTGGAATGGAAGCTAAAAGATTTACTGGACTTCAACTCTATGTTGTTGCTTTACTAATTTTCCATTGTCCAATATCACATTTTGTAAAAAAAACTACCAGTTCAGCATTTTCAATTTATTGGAAATAATTAGAGGAGACCATTTTGTCTGTGCCCTTCTGCAGAAGGGTGATGTTTTCATGAATATGACCTGTGATGTTGTCTAAAGCAAATGCTCACAAAAATAGAGAATTGTTCATTCTTCCATGACCTAATTTGCAGTCGATACCATTTTTTTTTGTTCTTTCCGTCTGTATAACTTATATAGACGTTTTGCAACGGAATGGAAAATGGAACACAGTTTTAATAATGAATGAAAACAGTTGCTATTCCCATTCAAAATATTACAAATCTATTAAAAATAACTAAAATAAATGTTAAAATATCTGATAGTTGTGGCAGGTGCTTACATCTTCATTTGAAGAAACGCAGTTTCTAGTGTGAAGGGTTGACAGAGTTTACTGTATTTTTAATGTCTCCTTCTTGTTCTGCTCCTGTACAATTCCGCAGCCTGTGAGTGCCACTCGCACACCTCTGAGTGCTATTATGACCCTGAAGTCGATCGCAGACGAGCAAGTTTAAATATCTATGGCAGATATGAAGGTGGAGGAGTTTGTATCAATTGCCAGGTACGAGACTCACTTTCCACTTGGGGTGAATTTCCTTGTAACACTACAATTAGATTTCAGGAGGAATCACAACATCTAAGAAACAGATGCTTTGTGAACGTTTAGTATTTAACGTTCTGGCCCTCTTGGCTAAGACCCTCTTTCAGAGAGAGGGGTTAACCAGGGGGCGGCTGCACAGGAGGAGATGGGATGGAGGTGGGGTGAGTGTGACAACAATGTGAGCAGAGGAGGGTGTAAGAGTTCTATACTGTTCAGAATACAGAGAAAGAAGGAATGATTGTGATTTAAAACAGCTGGGTGAGACTGTCCTGTCTGTCGATACCCCTCCTGAACTTCAGGGTAAGAACGTCCATTTATTCCAAACCTCTTTAAAGATGATTGCCCCTCTTTCCTTTGGAATTCTTTGGAAATAAAGAGGATTACATAAAAAAAAACATTTGCAAATGTACTCTTATTTTCCTGAATGAGTTGGGAAATTTCTGAATGTACTGTAAATGTCCGTAACTCTGTGTTCTTAATGCATTTACTGTAGAACCTGAATATTTTTATAATGTAGGAATCTTACCAATTTGAAACCTGAATTAAAGGACACAGAGCCTAAAATACTTCACCAATCATGCCGTATGCAGATGATGGAAATGGCATTAGATTATAGGAAAAAACAGTTTGTCATCTTGTCATCCTGTTGATATGAGTAAAATGGTAGACAGGTGACACAAACATAAACGTGACAGTAGTAACTGCAGAACTTCCCTACAGACTGTTAATATTGATAGATCCATGTCTGTGTCTGTGAATGTCCAGGAAGCAACAGTGCTAATTTGAATGTAAGTGATCTAACGGTTGTACTGTACTTTTACTGTCTTCAGCACAACACAGCTGGGATTAACTGTGAGCGCTGCAGGCAAGGCTACTACCGCCCATACGGAGTTCCCAAGCAGTCGCCCACTGGATGCATTCGTAAGCCACCGTGTTTTATTCCACCCCTGCTTTTGCTAGTGCTGCAATTGTGAGTTTTTCCATTTGACTTTTAACACGGGGGTTTTTAAGATAACGCATACCGCACTGTGTATCACGCATTCTCAGTGCTTCGTACTCCTCTGTTTTCTGGTTGTTTTCCTGGGTAGATTCAGACGTAGCGAGACATCGTCTTCTCTAGAGGCTTGTAGAGGCATATAATTCTGTGAATAAGCAGGAATTTCTTTTTTACTTGAACACTGCTGGACGTACAAGGTTATAGTGTTGATGTGAAGCTGAAGTCGACGGCAGGCGTTGGACTGTTTCCTGGCTGATGATGTTGGTGCTGTAGCGTGCAGGTGTGATCCCCGCTACTCGGAGGGCTGTGAGGAGGGCTCCGGGCGATGCTCCTGCAAGCCCAACTTCTCCGGAGAGAACTGCGAGCGCTGCGCTGATGGGCATTACGGTTTCCCTCAATGTATCCGTGAGTATCGTGGTGTTCGTGAGCCGGGTGACTGCTGGTCGCTGGGCCTGGGACTGGTGTTCCATTTCCAATGAAAGGCCAGTGTTTGCTGAGGGAAAGAAAGCAGGTTCTGTTGAGGAGCTGCTTTGGTAACGTCAGGTAAGGGAATTGTAAGCACGCAAGAACAGAAAGCTTGCTGTGAGAGGAGCCCATTTAGTTCATCCGTTTGCTAAAAACCAGAGAATGCAGAGGTTGTCTGAGAGCTCTGTAGGAGGATGGTATTTTTAAATAAACGTGCCTTGTGTGCGCTTTGAAACCATATCTGACAAAGTGCATTTTTCAGTTTGTTTTAATGAATGTTGAGAATAAAGGTAATTCTTTGCCATACACAGGTAGGGGTACTGTATATAGTATACAGTGTGGGTAACTAACAGCCCTTTCCAAGTCCCTTCTGTGTTCTTTCTCAAAGCATGCATCTCAGCTCTTTGTCCACTTGTGCCTCACCTCCTCAAGAGTTCCTGAAACATGGTCCTATTCCTGTAGGCTTAAAATCTACTGCTGTCAAATCTCTGTTAGAAACTCTGGCCAAGACCCACAGGTACAGCACTTCACAACTTCTGAACTATTTCCAATTTGCCCAGTCTCACAAAAAGTCTGGAACAGGTGCAGGCAGCTCAGTTACAGTCTCATCTTGCAACAAATGAATGCTTAGAACCAACTCAGTCAGGCTTTGGACAGAGAGATTTTTTGTATTAATTTTTGTAATTTTATTTCAACTGTTGGATGAATATTAGCAACAGCTCTTCAAAGATTTGTGTTTAAATCAGTATGATGTGAATAATGTGAATTGCCGGTTCTAAAACCAGGCGATCAATATTTGCGCTTCTAATAAATTTCCTTTTTGATACTGATCTTAGGCTGCATGCAGGACTTGACCTGTTGACCGTTGTCTCGCAGGCAAGAGCTGGAGCTGCCTGTGGTTCACAATTTAAAAAATTCCACAGAGAAAACCCATTGCAAACAAAGTCTTTTCTAACAGCTCAGTGATGCATCAAAAAACAAACAGCTGTGCTTATCTGATTCAATCAGAAACACCTGCAGGTAAAGCTATGCAAGGGACCCAGCTGTTCTGGAGATTATCACCGTAGTTTCCATGCACACATTTTTAATCCCTTTAATCCTCAGTTACTTTCATTAGTTTGTGGTTTTGGTCAGCATTTTATAAATGTATTTGTACAGTTGTGCCCAAAAATACACTATACTGTATGCAAGTAAGCATATTTATTTTTTAGGAGCAAGTAATAGGTTTATTCCCTGCTGAAAAGAGAAGAAAGAAAACACAACATTTCGGCTGAAATGTTGTGTTTTCTTTCTTCTCTTTTCAGCATGGAATAAACCTGTTACTTGTTCCTTTGCAGCCTACGCATACTAACGCAGCTCCCCACCTGAAATATTTACTTTTTAGCCTTCTAAAACAGTGTGGAATTGAGAACTTTGGGTGTTGCTATTTTTGATGAAGAATATTTTTTTCAAAATATTTATTTTGCATTCAGGGTTATTTTATAGTAAGCAGCGGAGTCTTAAAAATAAAAAAACAACACTCTTGTACTGAGTGTTGAATTGAACTGTACCAGGAATAAATTGGTACCTAAACTGAGTACAGTATGTAAAACGATGTATCTGTTTTTACAGAGTATTGGGATTGGAAATATTGGTTAATTAAAATATGAAGGAAAATAAACAAGGACATTAGTTAAAAATAGATTTAGAAGTATGCAGAATCTCTCAGTTAAGAATATTATTATCTAATATGATTAAAAATTTTTTTTATATGACAATATAATATACAGTATATGTACCAATATTTTGCCATTCACACAGACAAAGTGAAAAAAAGCAACGAGAAAACCTTAAAAAGGTAGACATTTTAATCAGTGAAAACATAGAGGAGTTTTGGAGATGCTTGAAGCCACTCACCTGTGTGCTTCACATCAGATATACTGTACCAGTAATACATTCAATAAAACAATAACTTACTGTGCATTTTTACTTTGTCTTCACTGTAGTTAATAGATCTAAGATTACACATGCACATAAGATTTGTTTGAAATGTACTGGCATTTAATTATTTAGATAATGACTGGTAATGATATCTAATGTTTCCCAGGCAATAACAAAAATCCTGTACAAATCTTTTTGAGCCGTGCTGTTGTACCTGCTCTACTCCAGCATGACCAGTTATTTCCAGTGTGTGAAATAAAGAGCACTGCAGGTTCTGTTGATTTAATCACATCTCTGCTCATACACATAACTGCACAATTATGGTACTGAATGCAGGAGAGAATTGTTTCCTACACAGTCTCTTTCTGTCTAGAATATCACTTTACTAACATGTTCTCTGTAGTTCAGTGCACATCCATCAGTGCATTGCTTTTTTGAGCAAAAAACTGAGTATAGAAAATTCCTCTTCAGTTGAACATGGATAACACTCTTGAACTGTTTCCAGGTTTGTGGTTTTACAATGTATATAGATGTTTGTTTATTGTAATACAGGAGAAATCTAAAATAAAGATGCATAGAAATACAGTAAAGGTACAGATAGAAGTTTCTGTTTTTTATGCCTTATTATTTTACTTGAGAGTGTAGTATGTACACTGTATGCATCATGTCATCTTTTGTCATAAATGTGTATCTGTGCAGTAATTCATTTTAATCTGGTCTATGAAAATCAATTCTTCATTCAGTACTTTTTGAAGGTGTAGAATTCCAATTCACTGGCTTCAATTTATGTGAGTTTCTCCTACTAATGATGCAGAATAAAGAGGGCTGTTTGTAAGAAGTAGCTTGCATTTTAGTTGTTGCATTTAGTTGTCTTATCTTAAATGTCTGTTTTAGGTACTTCTTTACAATTATTTACTGAGATAAGTACAACTGTTCCAAAAACAAAGTTCTTTGTGGTCGGGACTGGAGTCCAGTCAGCAGTACAGTATGTCTTAAGCGTGTAAATATATATTTTTATTTCGGCAAAAAAACTCAACAAATTACAAATCTGAGCAAAAAAGGCTAAAAAGAGATTATTTAAGTATTAAGGTTGCACGTGAATCAGAGGGATACTGATGTCTTGAGGAAACGCTCTTGTCAGATCTCTGAAGTTAAGCAAGGCTTGATCTGGTCTGCAGTGGGATAAGGAACCTTCAAGGACAGGCCTTTGCAGCTGTTGGCAGCTCAATAGGTGGTGCTCTTTCCTCTAGGGCAGAATAGGAAAAACAGTGGTGTGCCTCAGGGATCTGTTTTGGGCCTGTTGCTCTTCCTCATTAAGTGCAGTGTTTTAGACGTTATTTAGCAAATTACTTATACTTGCAGATTATACAAAAATTGTAAGGGTGGCAAACAGAAGCAGGCAAATAAAATTTAATTGCTATTTATTTTATATTAAAAACAATCCACACAGGGAGTAAGAACATATCACATTTACATAACAAATCTCATGAAAAAAATCTGGGAATCAATAAAAGGTTTGTGAATAAAAATAAAAAAAGTTTGTGTGTACAGAAAAAATTTAAATATAAATCCAATCACGTTATGCAATGAAGTTTTATTATTCACTTTTTAAAGCACAGTTTAGAATGCTGTGTTCTGTTTTGGCTACCATACAGGTACATCAAAAAGGGTAGTAGAAAGAGTGTGACGAAGAGTAACAAAACGACTCCAAGATCAGGGTATTGTCCCCTATTGACAGGTTAAAGGAGAGAAATTTGTTTGGTTTAGAAGGTTTTCTATGAAATCCTGCGGAGTATTGATTGGGCCAACCCAGGGGAGTATTCCAGACTCAGTCGTAAAAGAGGAACATGGGGTTACAATTGCAAACTGAAATCCATTTTGGACGGAGAAAAGGACATGTTTTATTACTTAAAAAGTTGTGAGTATGTGGGATAGGCTTCCATGCCAGGTTGATTAAGCACCCACTCGGGGTTTCTTTGGGATTTGGGTTAGGGGTAAAGTTAAGGCAAGGGAGAAAATTTTAGATTTGCTTAACTACAATCGAAGATGGGCCATATGGCCTTAACTTGCAAATTTTATACTCTTATTTATAAGACCTACCAACACAAGAAGAAAGCAAGTTACCTAAAAATTCTTATACTGTCCGGAGATCTTACAGTATGTCTGTTTACCATTGTTTAACCCTACAGTTTTATGCAGTGTCCGGCTCATTGCTCCAAGATGATAACTGCAGTGTAATTTCTATGGAAAGAACACATTTTAATAGTGGACAAATACATTTAATTGTTTCTTTTTCCAAATAGGATTTCCTGTTTTTCCGACAACCACTAAATCTCCTGCAGACCATATTGTGGGTAAGTGTATTGTACACTCATGGTTTAGAGAAACTCTTAACTATAACTTTATATATGCAGTATTGAATGTTAGGACTGGTGCTTATTCCACAGAATCATTGGTTCAATGCCAGTGTTGATTGTCAGTGTGACCAGCACCTTGAAATTGGATATTACATCGGACATTTTGTTTTAATATCAGTAATCAAACAGGTACGGTATGGAACAGTGGGACAGATGTGGATGTTAGACATCAATAATTTTGAAATAGATTCTACATATAAGATACTACTACTAATAATAATGGCTTTGTATTTCTCCATCAGTTTATCTCTCTTATGTATTCGTGGGTCATAAAAGAAAGAAAAATATTCTGGCTTTTCTACCTTTTGGAGGAGGTAAGGAGGTAAAGGAAGTGGGTTCAATAGCTGACCCCATGAGCTCTGTTTCAGTGCTTTGAATGTCAATCTTTTCCCCACACTGCTTAAGAAATACAACTTTTTTGTTTTTTTCCATTACCAAAGGGGTAATAGAATCTTAAAGGGGTTCTGTTTGTGTGCACCATATTTTCCACTATTGCCGTTAAAATTTTGTGTTACACTTCTCCTTAAACAATGGGGAAATATGAAATGTATTGAGAATTTCAAATTCTGGGTATTTAAAGCACTGATTTCACTTTTTTCTTGCCTTTAGACAGCAAGACTTGCCCTGCAAGGTACTTTGGACCACCCAACTGTCAACGTAAGAATAACCGCACAATGAGAAATGATCTTTTAAAAAACGTGTCTGAACAGCAGAAATATTTGGTCAACATTGTTTTGTTTGGCGTTTTTTCAAGAATTCCATATCAAATGCTGGGCCTCTCCTTTGTTTTGAATCTATACAGTGGGAGTTACAATCTACGTCATGCTTGTTTTTATTTCATTAAAGCAGATTGATATTGAACAATTATTAAACAGTTAGCCAGGAACCGTTTTTAATTTTTTATTTTCCAGAACAGTAGAATGTGGTCCAAATCATATTCTTTCTCAAATTATATTATAGGATTATATGTCAGTCTGTATCTGTTCTGGCTTTTTCATGCACATTTAGAATGTACAACAATTTTTTTTGTTATTCCCAAATATTTTGCAATTGCCAGTTGAATTTTTCACAGGCTAGCTGTGAACCCTGTAAGCGCACACGGGGGAGAGTGAGCAATTACAAGCTCCTCCCACCCACCTTCAAGCCCCTCCCCCCACTCTCAAGTCCCTCCCCTTTAACTCATCACAGGGAACATTCCTGTAAGGGAGGATTTGCCCTGAGCAGTGGAGAGTCGCATCTCTGCAGGCACCCAGGAGGAACAGGGGGCACTTACTTTGCCAGTTTCCTATTGATCTCATCCTGCTCTTGGGAGCGCTCACTGGCAGCACAGTTGTACCCACTTATTCCAGTCTTAATTGGCTATCAACATGAACCAGTACTCAGCTTCAAAGCCATAAATCAGCATTCAGGCAAACTGGTCATGTGGGAGGCCCCTTGTAACACTAATTTCTGATGTAATGACTTGGTTAAGAAAACACTTTGCTTTCTGTTAGCTGTCATTGTGATGGGCTCTTCAGCCCTGTATTTATTTTTGTCCTAGTATTTCTGAATATACAGTACTGGAGGCTCATGTTACCTTTTCTTTTCTTGCTGCATGTGTCTTGTGTCGTCTGGCGAACGCTGCCAGCTTGCCGGTGCAGCGGACCAGGGGCGGCAGATCAGTTTTGTGATATGCTGACGGGAGACTGCAGGTGTCGGACAGAATTTCAAGGCAAATACTGTGAACGCTGTGCTCCGGGGCATTTCAATTACCCTAACTGCCAAGGTGAAGAGATAATTTCTGTTTGATTTGACTGAAAATGGATACCTCCTCCTGTGGGATATTGCACAGAGACAGTAATGACCCTGTGATATACTGGGGGCTTTGAATTTGAACAAGTTTTGCAAGTCACATACTTAGATAGTGACTGTTGTGCTGTGGATGATGTCTCATCATTGACAGAACTTCTGAACAAGATGAATAATCTGCTCTCCCTAAGGACGTTAGTTAGTGGACCTTTCAACCTTGAGCAATTGCAGTTGCAATCAACTTTTTATACTAGGAGAAGCAAATCCATGGACACTTCATAGCTGTGTTAGGGCAGGCTGCCCCTCTTCATTTCTCAATGATGCGATTTCAGGTCTGCACAACACATGAACCTGACCAGTCTGGAAAGAACCTCTGATGTGGAGAGCATAGTAACGTTCAATTAAGGTTGTAGAACAGAAAGAGAGAGCTCTTCATTTCACTTTGTCCATGGATTCATTTTAATTGGAAGCATTGGAATCCACATACGTAAATATATTGGCATGTGAAAAGATTCTGACAGGATGGTGCCTCAGAACCGCAGCTTGCAAGAAGTGAGGTCCAGTGAAAAGTTGCTACATGTCTTAGCACTAATTTTGTGGAGTTTTTTGACTGGTTTTTGACCACTATCACCAAGATCTAGGATCAATACAGTGGCAGCTATCACCACCTTCACAACTCACATTCTGCATCGTATCTGCCGCTAACAGGTTTGTTTCTGGGATTCAGTTAAGACAGTTTTTTATGTTGCTGTGAGCTTCACATTTGTCTTGAGCCGGGCCTCAAGCAGTCGTTTCTGCCACCAGGGAAGTCAGGTTTTATAACATAGTTTAACAACTGGATATATCTTTTATTACCTAGTTCAGAAAAGGTTGAAATAAGAGCTGCTTAAATTGGATTGTGGTTGTTAGGAAAATCCCATAGCTCCAAAGTGTTTTAGCTTTTAATGTAAGTTTATTTATCATAAACCGTCTGTGCGTGACAGGTTTCTTTTTTTGTGTTATTTCTCAGCATGTTTCTGCAACCCAGCTGGGTGCCAGCCCGAGGTGTGTGACACCTCTGGACAGTGCCTGTGTCGCCCAGAGGTGGAGGGATCTCGGTGTGATCAGTGTCGCTCGGGGTACCATTCCTTCCCCGTCTGCCAAGGTCAGGCGTCTCCATCTCTCTTCACCTCCTGGACTTGTGCTCAACACACGTTAGCAAGAATAAGAATAAGAATAAGAATTCCTTACACTTAAACAGTGCTTAGTGGGGAATCCTACTCCCCCGCCAGTGTGCAGCCCCACCTGGATGATGTGACACCAGCCAGGGTGTGTCAGTACACTCCCCACACACCAGCTCTCAGTGGGGAGGAGAACAGAGTGATTAGTCTATCATTACATCTGCATATGCATGTACAGTACAAAAATGGAAATATTTAAACTCTTCAAAGAGAGAGAATTTATTTTTTTGTGCATTTCCAACTTTTTTTCATTGCAGCTGAATATGAGTCTTCTTCTCTTCTTCTCAAAAGTAGAAAGTAAAAAGGTAAAACTGAAGTAGCTATTCATCAAAAGAGAAAACAGAGCGAATCCTGTAAGCAAATCCAGGAATCAAATGGCGAAAGGTTTCCTGGGTAAATCGCTGTTAAGATGCAGATCTCCAGGTGGCTTCTATACAAGTAGAACTACAGTGTACAGTACAGTAGGGAAAACAATGGAGTCGAGTAAAAGTGAGGATATCAGATTCCATTTATTAAAAAAAAACTAAAAGTTACATTGCAGTGTGTTACAGTAGCTCTGCGCATTGATTGGATCGGTTGCTGTTTGCTGTGTATTTAAAGTGTGTAGCTGCGAAGGAGCTGGAGCAGTGGACCAGACCTGCGGTCCGAGGGGCCAGTGTAGATGTCACACCAACTATGCGGGGCTGAAATGTAACCAGTGTGCTCCAGGACACTATGGGTACCCCAGCTGTTACTGTGAGTTACTCTCTTCTGTTTTCAAACAGACCTCAAATGCCACCAATAAAATCAAGAGCAAAACTATGCTATTCATTGAAAGCTTCGCTGAGCAGTCATGGCGTTGAAGTGAATTCTAAAATAATGAGTCGCATAGACTCATTATTCACTCAAAATATGTTTATGTAATGAATTCCACAGTGTGGCGCCGCTCATGAAGAATCACCTATGCCCATGGTCTTCAGAAAGACTAAGGAGGCTTGAGTCGTCAGATCTCAGATTAAAGGCTGGACTGCACCCGTAACCTGGAGCTCGAACATTCAGTGCCTTATTGTAAACAGCATGTGCTGTATGTGTGAGAATGTATGCCTGTTCTGTATATAACTCACAGATGCCAAAATATTTGAGAGCTTTGTGTACTGTAGTTAAGTGGAGGTTGTTTTTAGACAACGAAGTAACATTCAAATTGAGATCACAGATCCCTTTTCATATCTTGTTTGTGTGACTACGATTAACGTACAAAGACAAGAACCTCACTTACAGTACGGTATTCTGTTCATGTAAATTTGCTTAACCCAGTATTAAATTCAAGCTCCCAGGTAAATAAAAGCTACCTAATGTAAGTGTATCTAGAATAATTGCCACATTAGATCCTGTTTTCCGCAGTGTCCTTGGCTGCAGACAGCTGAAGGTGTTGTGATTTGTGTTGCACTGACTCTTTCTAGCGGGTGAGAGGTACTGTCTGTGTGTCTCCCCTCAGCGTGTCAGTGCCACCCCGAAGGCTCGTCCCCGGCGCCCTGTGACCAGGTGTCGGGGCAGTGCTCCTGTCGCCCTGGTGTGGCCGGCCTGCGCTGTGACCGCTGTGCTGAGGGAGGGTTTGACTTCCCACTTTGCCAAGGTGCTGTCACCCTGCCCCGCTGCCCCTCTGTTCCCCTGCACCAGCTGAGAGTCCCTGTCAGGCGAAAGCTTCACTGCACACAGTACACACTGTATCTCTAAGGAAGAGACGGGGCACACCTGGCAGGAGCTGTCTTTTCAGTTCTGAATCATGGCGAAAATGGTAGAATTTTTCTGTTCTGCGTAATGCAGAGTATTTTCTCTCCCCGAGACTTTGTTTATATCAGTTCATATTAACTTTGTTGCAGTACCTATTGACTCAGAGTTTCCAAGAGAATAAAAAAGATTTAAGTAGTTGAAGGTGGAACCACCTGCTGCTTTTTTGTTATCTGCTGTGTGCTTTCACATTCGTTTGCCTATGAATAAAAACAGGATTTTTAAATAGCTAACTGTTGTTGTTGCAGTACCCAACTGTAACCCAGCAGGCACTGAATTCAACGCACTGGACACGCATCCGGTAAGATTTCCTTCTCATTTGTGAAACAATGTACACATAGTAGGATATGACATCTGTTTGATTTTTCCCATGGTTACAAGAAGAATCACGGAGTTGTTTTGGAGTATAGATCAAACAAAAAATGGATATTATTGGAATTGCAGACTTCAGAGCAACTTTATGTATTGAAAAGCAAAGTACAAATTGCAACAATCCATTCTCTTCAAACGGTTTCTTGTATTCTAAATACAAAAAGGATAAAATAGAATACAGGTATTATATTCTGTATTCAGAGAGGTATCCCCTCTCTGTAATGGTACTGCTGTGTTGTGTTATACAGTATGTTAGGAGTTTGTTAAAGCAGCCTTTCTGTTGGTATAAATACGGGCTACAGCAGTTTATTATTATTCATCTTAAAATTTTAAGTTGGGAATGAGGAAAGCTAGATTGATTGTACAGATAATCAATTAAGTCTACTGTGACTGTGAAGAATACTGTGACCACCAGACAGTAATTACTTAAATCAGTTTTTTTTGGTGGGCTAAGAAGGAAATTAAGAATGCAATCATATTTTGCTTTTATATTGGCATTTATATTTAATAAGTGTTTTCCTTAAAATAATTTATATTTATATTCTTACTTTAATTATAGCTTCAATTTATTTTAAACTGTACATTTAGTTCAATCACAGTTACATTAAACCTAAATATATTGGACTTTTTTAAGTACTGTTTAAGCTTGTGTTGGTCAAAATAAGATGTAGACTCTCGTAATCCAGGCCAGAATCACATTTCCAGACTCCAGTGTTCAGAATAAATTGGACCGATGCAGTGCCAGCATGAGGACAGCTGTCTGCTGACAGCTGTCAGACATTTCAGTCAGAGGACCCCAAAATGATAACCCCAAACGAGCACAAAAGCTTACTGCTGTGAATCTGATCATGTGTGTGAATGTAGTGTTTCCATCTTGCTTCAAAAACATCTTTGGGTATTTTGCTGTTTAAATTCTGTTTGGGTGAATGTATTTCTGAACCTGTGGTTGTAGTAGTCAGTTAGGCAATGTCAAATAAAGATGCAGTGATGTCATGACGACCTCGACCTCTCTTTCACCAGGGGTCTTGCCAGTGTCTGCCAGATGTTGGAGGCCCTTTCTGTGACAGGTGTAAACCCCTGTACTGGAACTTAGCTCAGGAGAACCCCAATGGGTGCATTGGTAAGAAAATCCACAGACATTGGAATCCTGGTACTGTATAAACATGTAGCGCTACGGTATGCTTTCACCTGCTGTGTCTGCATGCTGTTGAAGCTCATGATCCTGATGGATACTGTACCATGTGCTGCAGCCAAACTGCCCCAAAGGGAAATTATTGGGGCTGGAAAACAGATGGTTTGCAGATCTTTTTTCCATAGGTGACTTGATTTGAACTTCAGCCATACTGTATTTGTTATAAGAACATGGAAGCTTTTTAAAGACAATTTAGTAGCTAATTGATCAAAGGATCTCATCCAGCCATCTCTTGAAAGAAACAAAGGGATTGGCTTTAACAACACTGGGTAAGTAGTTTGTTCCAGACGGGAGCTGAGATAGCCGGGGTACAGTTTATACTTGAAATTACACATATTGTAGGGCTCCATTTCCGACCCGTGCTTCAGTGTCATTCTGAGTTCCAGTGTCTTCACATTGAGCACTACACTAGTGCAATATTGAACATTCACAATAGAATCAAGAAACATAAGCACCCGAACAGGGACTTGAGCCCTGGACTCTCAGATTAAAAGACTGATGCTCTACCGACTGAGCTATCCGGGTTCTCGTTGGTGCCGTATTGAATGAGCTTTGAGCTCTGAGCTTGATTTGCTGCCCTTCCTGTTTAGACCAGACTAGCAGATCACAGTACATTCACCTAAGTGCTGGTTAAACCAGTGCCACCCCTGGGGGAACTGACATACCAGATTTAATTATCTTAGGACAAACAATGACATGTGCAGAAGAAAGGCTCTGTCAGTGTTTGCTTTACTTCTTTATGATTTGTGCCAAAACACTCAGAGCACTTATGTATATGTATCATATTAAAATATGATAAAAATGTTTTTTTTTCTTTGACATTACAAATAGACCTTGATGGGTGGCATGCAAGAATGAAGGACAGAATCAGTGCCAACTGCAGGCAGTGAAAGACTGGAAAGTCACGCAATCCGCTAGAAAGTTATGCTATTGGAAACATCTGGCCATCCTAGAAATATGTTTTCTAACTCTAAATGTAGAAGGATGCTCACTATTAGCAGGTTAGCAGGATTATGTTTAACTTTGGCAGCCACCTTTTAAAAACAGATATTATTGGGCAGAATGCGGACTTTTTAAAATTTGTGATTGACAATAATTTCACCTTTTACGCCTTCTTCTTTGTGATAACTAGTTTTTAATCAACCAGACCTTCATTCTGTCAGTGCACTCTCCCCTGTTCAGACGGTGCTGTCAGAGGGCTGCAGACCTGGTCCACGGCGCCACAGGCTCTCACCAGCGATTACTCTGCATTTCAGCCTGTACTCTGAGAGGGTTTATCTGTTTTGTGCTTCTAAATGTTTTACAGATTTATAAATGTTTTTTTTGTTAATGCTTTATCAGTGTGTGTTTATTTTATGGCGGCATGGTTGTGCTTCACAGCACTGGGGCCCTGGGTTCAAATCCAGGGTGCTGTCTGTGTGGAGTTTGCATGTTCCCCCTGTGTTTGCGCTGTTTTTTTTCAGGAGCTCCGGTTTCCTCCCGCAGTCCAAAGACATGCTGGTGGGTTCATTAGATTTTGGGTAATTTGGCCCAGGTGTGAGTGTGTGCGCGTCTGAGAAAACTGGGTGGATCCTTTTGGGACGTCAGACGTTTCTTTTTTAGTAGTTCAAATAGGGAGCTGCGTCAGCATGCGTAGGCTGCAAAGGAACAAGTAAAGGTTTATTCCCTGCTGAAAAGAGAAGAAAATAAACGCAACTTTCAGCTGTGTGATTCTGGTGATTTTGCCTTCTGTCTAAAGACAGCTGATTAAAAACCAACCATTAGAAGCCTCTGCTTCCTGCTTTCTTAAATAGTTGGTTTGCAGTGACTGGTCAGGTGACCGAGGGTAGTGGCTCATTCTCCAGAGAATTCTGGGATATGTGGTTCACACAAAGGCTGCCATCTTGTCTGAACTTGCTGTGTCATCACAGGAGTTAACTACTGGTTAATTTAAGATTAAATTTAAACATAGCTTTGATCCACCAGCCAGTCACAACTTAGAGACTCAGTACTTGATGACAGCTTTTCAATTGTGGAACATTAAATCCCGAGTTTGTAATTTGTAGTTTATGTTACAGTTTTTAATCTGGGCGTTGATCAACAATAATAATTTAAAAATAAATAAAAGGAAAAGTACAGTTTGCTAAAATGTGTACAGTGAGTATTTACTGTATATAGTCCTATTTATTGTATATGGGACTAAAAGGGTGAGAGAACCTGATGTTTCTTTGCCCAGTCAAGGAAGCAGAGCACAAATCAGATCTTTAAGGCTCCAGCTCATGTGTCGAGGAATGTTACTGTATATCTTGAGTCAGAAAATGTGGTCAGTGTTCCTGAAGGAATAATAATAACAATGGACAGCACATTGTGCAGAGGTCAGCATTGCTGCCTCGCATGCTGGTTCCCTGCGTTCAAATCCTGGGATCCTGTCTTTGTGGAGTTTGTATGTCCTCCCAGTCTTTGTGTGATATTCTACTGAAAGCTCATGTTTCCTCCCACAGCCCAAAGACCTACTGGGTTGTTCTCTGGCCCAGGAGTGAGTGTGTACGTGTCTGTGTGATAGACTGGTGTCCCGTCCATCCAGTGTGTATCCTGCCGTGTGCCCATTGCTTACCGGGACAGGCTCTGGCTCTTCTCTGACGACACTTTGGATAAAGCGACTAGAGATTGGATGATGATCATAAGGAGGAACACAAGTACTCCAGTCCTGTACACTTAACTGTGATCTTTAGTTGTGTTAAGCATTGTGGTGTCTCCTCAGAGAGAGGACTGGTGTTTCTCTCATCACAGCACATTCTCTGCCTTTTTTTAGCCAAACTTCCCATTCTCAAGGGTTTGGTCTCCTTTCCTTCCTGTCTTTTGCAGAGTGTCAGTGTGAAGTCAAGGGCACAGTCAGCGGCACCGGAGAGTGTCGACAGGTGAGCTGAATCTCTCCCAGCTGGTTTGGTCCTTCACCTCTGGTGCTGAGTAGCGGATTGTATTCTGTAAACAGCTAAATGCCATTTACCAAAAATAATTATCTTGAATGTCCGTCCCAACGTCTTATCAGTTGAATAGTTGAATAACGTTCACAGTACTACATAGGTGTATTTTGTTCATGAATAAATTGCTGGTTTATATTAGCCCTGTGCTTTGACAATGAGCTTCTGAAGCTTTTGAGAGTGTTGCCCTTGGCAGATTCTGGCTCTGAGCAAAATGTAAATTGATTTCATGACTTTCCCTGCCCATCTTATACAGTAGATTAACTCGAAAATCTGCTTGAAAAAGAGTTTAAATCCTGGGGCAGCACAGCAACAAAAATAAAAATATAATCAATAATGCCTATTAAATCTATTAAGACTCACATGCAGACATCCAGTTATTGTCCTTTGTTTGGTAGAAATACTGTAGGTCCTGGTGTTAACTTCTGTTCTGACACAGTCACGGTGGGAGTGTACCTGTATATGTTGGATGTGGAGGTCTGCTTTTAGGGTAGATAGAAGTTTAAAGGGAAAGCATGATTAATTTTGAAGCACCAAACTTGTGTTTTCATTTTAATTTGTTCTGTATGTCCAGATCAGGCGGTTAATTTTTTTCTATGCTGCTACACATTTTCTTTAATTTGTTAAAATAACCATAACTTCAGCTTCTGTGCTCTTTAGAAACACTCTTTATCGTGACTTAAATTTGTTCCAGCAAAGTGGCGAGTGTTACTGCAAGCCCAATACCTGCAGCCACACCTGTAATGCTTGTAAGGATGGATACTTCAACCTGCAGAAAAGCAGCTATTTTGGATGTCAAGGTGGGTGTGTTAATACTGATCTCCGAATGCCAGGACTTTGTTCTAGAAATAAATAATTAATGTTGCAAAACTTTGATTACAGCATAATGAGAAAAAATGTGAATTCAGTTTGATACGCACAACCTAGAGAGAAGCTGTTCAGAGTTGGAGGCTGAAGAGGTAGGAGGCATTTGTTAGACATGAATTGACTTGAAGATAATTCATTTATTTTGGAAGTATTTTGTACAGACCTAGTTAATCCTTTTTTAAACACAGGTTTGTAGCAGTTCTGAAAAAACAATGCCTTTCTTGTACTGGAATTAAATAACTTTGATGGGTTGTGCTGTCTAAGGGCTGAGCAGTGCAAAGCCAGTGCAGTGTGATTCGCTAGACGTTTCCAGAGAGGGGGGTCGGTCCTACAGCAGGATATTTGTAATGATACAGTGTCTCTCGATGAACAACGGCTCTGCTGTTCTTGTTGAAAGGCTGCCAGTGTGATGTTGGAGGATCAGTCAGCCATGCTTGCGATGAGAGGTCTGGACAGTGCCAGTGTCGGACACATGTGGTGGGACGCACCTGCAACCAGTAAGGACAGAAAAATACTCTGGTGTAGTATTCCGGAGCATATATATATATATCATCTTTTTTTTAGTATGAATGCATATTCATTATCCATTCAGTTGCACAAAAGACAGTATATTTGTCATGCAGAGGTCAACCAATAATGTTTTGGGATCTAATCAGTGATCTGTTGATTGGTATAGCACCCCTTGCATGTATCCAGGTGTTTCATGTGGTTTTAATGTAATTTCTTTTTTTAACATGCTGAAATCTTCAATGTCCAATTATTGACACACAGAAATCCAGTGCTCAGAGGAGAAAAGAACAAGCTGTCAGCGTGAATGTAAACTACAGCTTTCAGAGATAATCGGAATGAGTTCTGCCTTTAATGCCATTGGCAAATGTATTCATCGTGTTAAATGAAGTTACTGAAATATGGTTTGGACTTTCTGAATGCATTATTAAACCTTGGCAACTTGGGGTTAGAGCACAGGGTCAGCCTGGAGCAGTTGGGGCTAAGGGCCTTCCTCAGGGGCCCAATGGAGTAGGATTCCTTTGCCGGCCGCGGGATACAAACCGGCAACCTTCCTGCCACAGGCGTGGATCCTTAGCCACAGTGCCACCACTCCGCCCATTTAGAGATTCATAAAGCTAGAGTTTTAAAGTCAGAGATGAGATATTAAGGCTAAAGAGATTCTAACAGTTTCACACCGCAATGCAGCAGATTCCAAGAGTCTTGCACTGGTTCAAACCTCAGTCTTCACACACCCTTTACACATTAATTTACACGTTACATCTTTGACTATTACTGATAATGTGGCAGCAAAAAAGCACATTGCTCTAACATTTAAACATAAAATTATGAAGAGCATCTTAAAGAGTTATGTAATCAAATTAAAGTAACATTCCTGTATATAGTATTTACAGTAGTGCCCCTTGGTGAACAGTTATTTTAGGGTTTTGTTTTGTTACATTATGCTGTAAATCACAGAGTTTATATGTAAACATTTTGCTGTACTACTGTACATTCACTGACAGAAGCCCCTCTAAGTAAGATGAGATGTTCTGTGACTGTATTCCACAAGGTTATCCCTTGACCCTGTTCCTTTTCTCTAGGAGGGTGCGAGGAGGGCGATGGCACTGTATATATATTTGACTTAGTGTTCTAACATTGTCAACAGCAGGATTAAGATTCAGGGATCCTTCTAGCCAGGGAAGGTGCTGGAAGTCTACCTCTTGTTCCTCAAGTCAACTTACACTTTCATTGAAACTGTCTACTCATCTGACAGAGGACTCCTAACATTATGATCACTGACAATTGTGTGCTAATGGCAATTTGACTTTTTCTAAAAAAAAAACTACACAGAAAAGGTTCAGCATCTTTGAAATTGCAGTGCATCTAGATTTTTTTAATGACCCCTCTAGATACATTCGTTTTCCATTTGATAAAAAAGTGCAACACAAAAGCATGGTAAACCATTGCAGCTTCTAAAAGATTAATAATGATTCAGTTTGATAAAAATACTCCACTTGTTTCGATCAATACAGTATATATATATAAATAAAATTACTATGTAAACGAGACAGTGATTTTCTTGGCTAAAGCTTACCCTCTTTCCTAAAGGCCAGAAACGAACTTTTACTTCCCGGATCTGCATCACATCAAATACGAGGTTGAGGATGCCGTGACTCCCAGCGGCAGGACTGCTCGCTTTGGCTACGACCAGCGGGAATTTCCAGACTTCAGCTGGAGGGGCTACGCAACCATGTCATCTGCACAAGTAGGAAACGTGAAGTTGTGATTGTGATCGTTCGGGGCTTTCTCTTTACTGTTTTTCCTTTAGAGGAGGGGAAAGTCGGTCAGCTACAATGTGCTCAGTATACATTTTAGCAAAAAAGAAAGGTTTTTGACTTGGCTTTCATTGATATGCTTTATATTGGCTGCTAACATCAAACCTGTCAAACACAACACCAAATCAATGTCCAGAATTAGGATCAGGTTAAGGTTAGGAACTGCACAGTGTTGATAAGAATGTGATTTCAGCATGAACTGGTTGTCATAGGCGGTCTTACAGTAGAATTTAGGTTATTATAAAGTAATGTTTTATAGGTTTCAGGTCAAACATCTAGAATCTGTGGGCGCTGTTTAGAGTATGGACAGGGTTATGCTTTGGTTAAAGTGTTAGGATTCCCATTAAACACAGACTTCAAGTAAGATAAGTACAGTACGTTTACAGTTGTCTTTTAGCTGGGAAAATTAAAGCAAGGGTGTTGTGAGCAACATTTGTTTTTGGTTTTGGCTGATAGCCAGCTGTAGTAGAATTGACATGTTAAATTATTTAAAATGATGTTTTAGTTTTACCATCTTAAGAATGGTTGTCCACTTTAGACTAGGAGCAATTTTACTAAGTATTACTAAGCAGAATTTGAAATATGAAACTCTACTGTAGCGTAACTTAGTGTTTAAAGTTTGATGGGAATCCTCTAGTTCATAGCATTCATAAAAACAAATATAACCTTAAATTTAACTCAGATCTGTACCAATAGTTGCAATGTAACTTCATGAAATAGTGCCTGCTGGAAACAGTTATAGTACGATACCTTTGGTATGACGTAGAATACTTAGAACATCCCAACTTAATGTATATTTTACAATTAAATCTAAAACAAACTTGTATTGTTCAACCTTTCTGAAAATATTATTGTAAGTAATTACAAATGTTTGAGTGAGAGGACTGCACTTTTAAACCTACACGTTGTACATTGTGGCTTGATCACTGTTGGGTGTTTGTGGCGGAGAAAAGCAGTGAGGAGGGCTGATCCCATCTTCACTTGGCAGTGGTTTTGAAGAGCCTTCCTCTCTGCTGCTTGTTACACTGTGTGGGCGCTTCTGTTGTGAAGGGGACGGTGGCGGTGGAGACTGGCAGGCCTGTGAGGGGTTGTGGTTTCTGTCTTGCGCAGTTCTCCTCCTGTCTTTGGCCCTAATACTCTTTCTTCCCAGCCAGAGGTGGTCCTGCCACTCACTGTGACTTCTCCTAGCCTCTACCGTATTGTAGTATGTTTCGCCACCCCGGCTTCCAAAACGGCTGCCAGAGGGAGGATCTTGGTGGCAGAGGAAGTTCATTTTCACTCTTGTTGTAATTGTAAGTGAGCCTTTCAAGCGTGTGTGCTTATGTCTCCGTCTGGCTGTCTCGACTGGCATACTGTACCTCTCTGCATGGCTCCTTGACACCATCCCAAGACGCTGCCTGTCCGTTCTTTCCTCCTTCCTGTACCCGTTCCTGTACCCTTATTGCCTTCCCCCTTTTTCAGAATGAAGTCAGAGTAACAGTGCATGTGGATGAGGCAAGCCACTCTTTGTTCAATGTCATCCTGAGGTTTGTTAACCCCGGAGACACGGCTCTGTATGGCCGTGTGACTGCTTCCCAAGTCCGTGCTAGCACAGGTAAGGCAGCTGGCCTTGTGTTTTCAAAGCTGCTTCCCGTGGGATTTGTTTTCTGTTTTAAGGAGCTCATTTCCTGGCATGGTACAGTATGATGATCTGTGGTGAGAGGCTAATCCATGATAAATCAGTCTTATGTAGTTGAGTCTATTTTTTAAAGCATTTGAATGCTATTTTGATCATAAATGAGCGTGAAGGTCACATTATTGATTGGCATTATTTTTGTCATTGTTTTATTGTATTCTAGGGTTCTGAGATTACTGTTTGAACTGTGAGAAGCATTACATTCACAGGGTGTTGCAGTGTAAATATACAGTATATGAGTCTTTCCAGTGTTTCACAAGTCCAGAAATTTCCCTGTCTTGCAATTTTTCTATTTTTTCCCCAAAAATAAATGTGGCCTTTTTAGTGCCATCATGCTTTGTTAGGGCATCTTATTAATGACATTTTTACGTTTGGTGTTGGTCAGGATTGTAATGTAATGTTTCAGTTGTAGGCATATTCCCAAAGACATGAGCATATGGCATGAGATGCTGTAGTTTGTCTCCTTAACTTCAAGTTCCCTTTTTACCTCCTAGTGATGTCACGGGTCCTGTTTCAGCTCTTCTAGTAAATCTGTGAGCCCTATAGAATTAAGAGCCTTTCGTTCTTGCTCAAATTAAAAATGTAGCTTTTACAGAATCGTTTCTAACTTCTTGAAAGACAAGCGAAGTAAAAAAAAGTACCCACAATTTGATAGCAGAAATTACTATCCCAATATGCCTCTGGAAAAACTGAATCACTTTCAAAACATACTGTATCTAAGTCGCCTTTTTTTTTTGGAGGATATACAGTATATTTGTTGAAAATAAATGAAGAAATTGCTGTTGCAGTGCAACTATGTAGTCATGTCACTGTAAATAATGTTTTTAAGTCTTTCCATCTGGATTTCAGTCACAATACACTTGTCTTTGTTGAAGTTGCAAAATATCTGCGATTTATTTATTTTGTGTTGGGATCACAATCTAAATGGTTTTCTTCTATCACAGCACTACTTCCTGTACTGTAAATCAGGACATTCTGCTTACTCAGATGCCCTTGTTTGACTTCCCTTAAAGGGTTGAAGTCCTTGGGTAAATCTTTCAAATATGACTTGATCTCGTCTGGTATTTCACAGGGCTCAGTATGTTTTTTTTTCATGGATAAAATATTGGAATGTTCTGCTTGCAGGACATTCTAAAACTACATTTTAACAGTTATCAAGTCTTTGGAATTTGCTTGTTTTCTCTGTCTCTGATGAATTATCAGAATTATATGCTCATCCAATATTTTCATGATTTAGGAATATGATTTAATAAATGTTTGTTTTAATTTATGTTGACCAACATTTTATTTAATGGTACTTATTAATATTGTTCTTCACGATAAAGTCATTGTCACTGAATTAGACATCATAGACATATTATAGATATTATAGACTTTATAGAAAACACACCTTTGTCTTTGGAAAATTCAGGAAACTTTACTTCAGTTTTCACTTGGATATAGCAGAAGAGTCTGAACAATACTCTTCTTTTTCATGTAACAGTTTTATAGAGAGCATGTATTTGTCAGATAAGTAGATGAAACAAGCTAGGTGTTTGATTTTTGGTTCTGATATTGCAAAATTACAAATTCTTTCCTGTGTTTTGAGCAAGATTCTTCATAAACAACAAAAGCAAACAGATAAAATAAACAGAAAGTTGTATGGCCTGGCACGAGTCTTGACTTTAAACTGTATCTTCTTGATGCATTTGAGATAACCACTGAATGCTTGTTAATTTACATAACAGGATATCGTCTGTTTCACGTTTTCTTCCAGTACTGTGTGCATGATAATTGTAATTCCACTAGCTCCCATCAACACTTTAATTTGTTTACCCGCTAACATCATTCATTCTTTTCCTAGCTTTTTTGTAGCAAATTTGTTTAAAGTTTATTTTATCTTTTGTGTATAATTTAATCTGACTAGGCTTTGATGCTTTTTGTATCCGTTTCTTTAAAGAAATCAGGGTTTGAAAAGTTTGTATTATTATAAGACTACTGTACTGTATATACTGAACATCAAAAGAAATACTATTTATGCATCTATGTGTTAAGAAAAATATGTATATATATGAAATATGTATAGATGTTGTGGGTATTAATGAAATTATTTTGATTAATTCACCATTCATGTCTGACCGTGATATCTTTGAGTGATATAGATTATTCCATCAGCTCTAAATCATCTCATTAGCGAGAAACTTGATTGAGCACAGATAATGAGGTGTGGACACCTGTTGAATGTCAAGCCTAGTGAAATTCAAGAAATGAAAAGGCTAAGAGGAACCAACATGCCCAGATACTCAAAAGAGCAACCCCTTTTGTGACATCGGCACAGTATGTTGAAAGCTGGATGCAGATCAGTGAATACAGAACAACAATAACGTTTGCAAAATGAGAATGAGCCAGTAATTCCCTATTGCCAGACCTGAGCTCCTTTGAACATCTGTGGGATGAGAAGGGACAAGGAGGGGCATTTAGGGTACAGAGACCTGTGAACAGGCACGTACTTGATCAGGCTCTACAAGGGGAGTGGGACAGTCCCTTCATCCTGATTAACTCATGTTAATCTGCTTAATCAGTCTGCCTACAGTATAAAATGTCAGTGTGTTACAAAATGTCAGTGCATCTGCTACAAAAATATTGTTATAAAAACTGATACATTTCTTTTGAGGCTCAGTATACACTGCAAATACATCTGGGGCAAACAGAAGTGATTGGCCCGGCCTGATGCTAAATCTGATCACATGACAGTGAATTTAAATTTGTTTTTCTTTCTGTGTCATTTTTTAATTTGATTGAGAGTATTATACATATAGTACAGTACGTAATAATATTTATTCTGTATTAACTCTTCAGTAGAAGAGACCAGGATTAGTTAAGAAGTTGAGCAAAAATCTAAATAATGCCATCTCCCAACACTACATTCCTGTTTGGTCGTGTTCTTAGGGCCAGGACAAAGCAAGGAGGTGATATTTCCGCCCAGTTCTTCCCCAGCTTTCATCACCGTCCCAGGGAATGGGTTCACTGATCCCTTCCCTCTCCTCCCGGGGAAGTGGGTCATCAGTATCAAGGCTGAAGGCGTCCTGCTGGTGAGTCATATGAAGGTCGAAGGGCAGGAGCACGCTGGTAAGACTGCTGTCACTGAGACTTACAGTTGACCATTCACTGGAAGCAAGCTGGAAAAATTAATTTATTTTAACAAAAATTCTTTTGTCTTAGCTTAGTAAGGTATTAGATGTCTTGACTTTGGAAAAGACAAAGATTAATACTCAAATGTGTGTTGTGTTGTTCATGATTTTTACCCCCTTTACATTTGTTTGGCAAGATTACAACACCTTTTGTTTGGAAGAAAATTTTGAATTGTCAGCTAATCAGGAATCCCCAATTGTTTCAACTTGACTTCAGCTGCAAATCCCGTACTACACAGAGAAGGCGAGAACCTGCTCCTCCAGTTCACAGGCTTGTTGGAGCCATGTGTTATTTCAAGCTCCATGTGCCTTGCAGCAGTCTTAGCACTGACAACAGGGGCGGGACCCAGCAGGGCCCATGAGCCTCTGTGGCAGAACTAATTGTCCTGGTCATAGCTGGTCAGACATGGCCCTAGCCCAAACCTGGGATGTCAGGGCCTTAGGGTGTAACCTGAGTCTTGACTGAGTGCCTTTACTGTCTAAAACCTAGTCTAAAAATGAACTGGAGAAGTGGCTTGTGTTGTTCACTTCTTGTGAAGTTACAGCCATCCATGGATGTAATTTTGCAAATGGTTTCTGTCACTGACAAAATTATACCATTTACCAAATCATTAATTAAAGCAAAATATCATCACTAAAGGATTAAGAGGATATAAGAGTAATTATGAGCAAGAAAAGTAGGACACTAAACTGAGAGAGTTTGAAAACATGGATGGAGTTCTTGCTTGTGGATAGAACAGAGTAGTTTTCATGCAATGTTGCGTTCTGCTTTTAATAAAAATACTCTGCTTCTACTTCATTGTTACTTGAGATTACAGTTATCCTAAAATTTATTTTATTTGCTCGCTTTCATAGGACTACTTAGTATTGCTGCCCAGCAGTTACTATGAAGCACCTATTCTGTCCCTGAAGGTCACCGAGCCGTGCACATACGAGTCCAGTGCAGAGAACTCCGACAGGAAGTAAGCTTGTCTGCTGCAGACAATGTACAGTGTGGCCAGTTCTGTGAGAAACCCTGGTGGACCAGCCGATTGCCGTGGGCATCTACCACAAAATGTTGTATTAACTGTAAATGATTTAAAAAAGATGTTTAAAAAAATGTACATTTATCACTATTTTCACATTTGGAGAAAAAGTAAAATAAGCCGCACTAAAGATGGCAAAATCTACAGGTACTTCACAGTCACCTGAGGCTGTGGGTAAGGAAAGGACAGCTGGCCTATGTATCTTGTGATCCATGGACCTCATCCAGATGCTTCTTGTAACCTCAAAAAACCTGAAAAGTGTGGTGTAGTAAGATTTTAAGGAGGCAGCAGAAAAGCCTACAGCTGCAGCCGAGTGCCTGAGAGGTTTTCAGGGGGGCTTGCTGGCTGCTCTCACACGTGACCAGCGCTGTTGATGAGTCTCGCTGTCGCCCCCTCTCCCTGCGCAGCTGCCTGCTGTACAAGCACGTGCCGATGGATGGGTTCCCGGCTGCTCTGGGAGCCGAGGGCCTGCACTCGACGAGGGGCAGGAAGAGGAGACAAGTCCGCATACAGCAGCCTACGCCTCAGCACCCCGAGATGGTCTCTTTCAGTGGCCGACAGGTGCAGCCCCGCCCGCCCCGGGGATACATACAGTACACACCCTTCAAACCCCTTGTTCAATACCTTCCAGTTACTCCCATCAGAACGCAGATACCGACTCCCCAACTCCAAAGCCAACAGAGTCAAGTTCTCATTCATACCAGTAGCCATATTGTTACTTAACACTTGACCTTCTTTCTATGTACAGTATATATTTACATTATGTACAGTATATTGTTGAGCTGGGCTGCAGCTTCTCTTTAGGTTTCGACATCTGATGTCACTGTTTTAGTTAAAATTTTCTTTATTAAAAGTTTTTATTCATGTAGAATTTGGAGCTTATAATATGTATCAATTTGCTAAGTAGAGCAATACAGAGCACCTACAGGATGGGTGATATATGATAAGGCATCCTCGTCTTAAGTGATTAACTCATTTTCTGAATATCTCACATATCAGACATATCAGGCCTTCATTGCAATGACAGATCACTTTTCGCCAGCAAACAAAACCTGCTTTATTTGTCAAAAGGTTTGCACTTGTGAAATACAGCCATATTGAGTGTTAATAATACTCAGGTTTGCTTCTTGTTTTAATGTAAGGTCTGTTACCCACTTTCTCTTTCTTTTTTCTTTGCACTGTGCAGGCCAGGCTACAACAAACACTGCGAGTGCCTCAGCCGGGCAAGTATGTGGTGGTTCTGGAGTACGCCAGCGAAGACGAGGCCCTGCAGAGTGTCACTGTGATGATAGGCGACCAGCCTGCGGGTGCCACTCAGGGGAGAGTCAATATATTCAGCTGCAAATACAGGTCTGGCTGCTGAGTTGGTTGTCACCACGAGCAATTTTCTTTTTTAGTCTACTGTACATTTAAGCTTCAATGCAGGGTGTGAGTTTCAGTAAAATGAGATATTTCAGCACCTGGCTCTTTCTTTTGTCCAGCTTCCTGTGCCGCAGTGCTGCCGTTGATGAACAGAATCGCATTGCCGTCTATGAGCTGCCTCATAAATTCGAACTGCTGCTCCTGGCCTCCACAGCTCGTTTCCTCCTGGTAAGAGCTCGTCTTGATCAGGGCCACACCCTGATTCCAATAAAACAGCATGTTCAGTCCTTGTCCTCTTCTTGGCGTGGTTTTTGGCCCTGGTGTTAAAATTTACTTTTGAGTTTGAGCAGAGTATTTCTTCAGTACATCTACAGTTTAGCTGCTGTAGACCTGTGTCAAGTTTGCCCTTTTAAGATCTGTTTAACCTCCACAATTAGGTGCTTTCACCAGCTCGTTATAACGGTATGTTATTTGGTAAAAACTTTGTTCTTATTTTGTAACAATAGAGGGCCTTACAATGCATTTTATCAGTGACCAAAAAGATATATCCTTCTGTATTTATTCACAGCATATTTATTTCTTAAAAGTGGAATGTGATTTTCTTTGAATATTGAAACAATTACAGGGCATATTAAGGAGATCAGCTGGCCACATGTTGTACACCTTTGTCTAACACCACTCTGCAGTAACATTTATCCCAGGCTCCCTCTGGCTCACTCCTTTTCTCAACCTTCACTTCTTGATTGGAGACACAACCATTTCTGAGCTTACGTCGTTTCAATTTGTGTTTAGCTGGTAAAGTTTGCAGAAGCTGATGCTTTTCATCTTGCAATCTGAGGCCATTATCAGTTACATGTTTAAATCATTTCTGCATGAAGGGTTAAAACACATTTCTGTAATATATATTGGGTGTTTTGATAGGGGATGTTTTAATTACTCCTGTAAATATTTATTCTCAGCAGAAACTTTAGAAATTAAGCAAACGGTTAGTATCACTGGTTTTTCGGATAATGTCCAGAGGCAGCCTTTCCCTTGACACAACTTGCCATATTGTACTGAAGGAGGATGGGATTGCATTTCTTTTACAAAAAGTGGTGCACAGATCTCAAAATGTAGTCAAGCATATCACTGTGATGTACGATTACCATCCATTCCTTTCTCTGCCTATCTGTTTGTGTATTTAAAGTATTGTAATGCCTAAGAAATTTCTAATTTCCTATTGGACTAAGTGTCTATGTGATCATGTTATTTTGTGAGATATTGAAAATATCTTGACCACTCGCTCTTCCCCCAGTACAAGGCTTATGTAGTTCCTGCGGAGGAATTCTCCACAGAGTATGTCAATCCAAAGGTCTTCTGCATTTCCACCCCTGGGCGCTTCTCTGAAGACAGGTAAAGTCAATTTATGAACAGATACTTTCCATAACATACTGCCTGCACTGCTTCCTCAAAGATGAGTGGAGATTTTCCAGTACTTTTGCTCCATAGCAGAATTTGTTCTGAATTGTTTTTGTTTAATGCTGAATTCTGTTCTGAATTTGCTGGAAAGTTTTTGCCAAGGTATGAAGATGACAGTTTTGCTGGAGACACTGGAGAACTAGTGTTGGTGGGAAACAAAAATAAAATTAATATCAGACCGTATTACCATTTTCAAACCATATTACTATATTTCAAAACATGAGTTTGAAGTTTTTCAAACATAAAACACAGTTTGATGATTTAGAATAGGCTCTAATTTGAAACAAAAAAATGAATTTAATTTTGCAAATTAAAATTTTAATTTTGCAAAACGATAAGCATGAACAGAATCATATGGAAGCAAAACTTCTGTTATTCTGTGATTGTCTATTAAAAGAGGATTCTCTGTGCAAAGTAATGTTTTGGATGCACATAATGTGACTGTTTAAAAACCAAACTGATTAAAGTTACTTTGTGTGTGTGGTGAAACCTTTGGCTCCTATTTGTAAAACAGTTACTGTAAGTAACCTCCAATGGAGATTTCACTGCCTAAGTGTATTGAATCTAGGGCCCTTTGTACCTCAAAATGCACTCATGAAATGTAGTTACTCAGTTACTTATGAGCTTTATGAAGCTATTTAAAACTAGCTATTTAAAAACTGAACAGATGTTCTTCAGGTTTGTAATGTTCCTTGAACCATGAAGCCAAAATTACAACATCTAAACTAAATTAAACTCATTAAAAACTAAAAGCTAACGGGAATTCCAAATCAATGTGGAATCCTGTGTCTCCTCCCAAAAGCTAATAGCTTATTTATGTAAATAATCTAAGCACATCCAGCTGCTCCAAGCAGTATGGGAGTGTACTTCAAAGTAAGTACACACTAGAAGGAGACCCCTTAATGAGGGATTGTATTTTAAACAAAAACTCATAATGTGCAGTTGAACCTTGGTCACTGCAAAAAAATCTTTTAAAGAGAGTGACAACTGCTTAGAATAGAGCCGTTGATGGGCCCTATAAAACCAGATAATAATAAAAAAAACATGAAAAGACATAGGAAGCAAGTTTCTGATATCAGATAGCACTTGAAAAAAAGCGCTTATGGTTGAATGATCCAGATTCTGTCTGACATGCTAGTGGAGAAAAAAAGAGATCAGAGTAAAATGGGCTTCTGGAAGACATCAGGATAATGGGCAAAGTACAGACTGCATTACATTTATTTTATTTGGTTCATTTAGGATCATGTAAACAGAATGTGTATGAAGTATGCGTACTAAGATGCTGTGTGGGGCAGTTTACAACAGGGCGATTAATCTGAGGCAGGTCCCTGATTACAGACAGCCCAACACAGGTTTGAAGTCCAAAGAGCAGCTCGTTTACAGGTGGATTTATTTACAAGCGCCGCATTCAGACAAAATGGTAGAATAAACACAATCTTGCCCTACCAGGCTAGTCTTGGGCATGGGGTTTCTCTCCCTTATAATCATGCATCTTTAATTATGCCGCAGGAATTCCCTTGCCCTGTACAGCAGCTGTTAATACAGCCTGGCAGCTTGCTTCATGCCTGGTAACTTTCCCCAAAGGCTTTGCGGTTCCAGTCGGCACACCGGCTCCAGTACTGGCGCAGTGGTTTCGCCTTCCCAGCACAGCAGCTTTATTTCGTCCTGGCTCTCTACAGTTTAAATTTGGTTTCAGTTCGTTCATTCATTCGTTCTGTAGTATCCGAATTGCACCTTAAGAAAGGTGAGCTTATGGCTGACTGTTGTGGAAGTTTTCCACAATACCAAAACTATTCCTCAAAGCTCAAGGAAACTAAACGCGCACCTACACAAGCACATCAAAACCGTTACGCTCTAATTTCCTCTCTGTTTTTGAAAACTAAAACTTCTAGAATTTTCATGAATGAACATTGGCGATTGGCCATCTTAAAGGCATATGCACGATTTATGTAAACAAAACAGCTTGGTTTTCAAATAGTAATACATGTTCCTTCCTTCTAGCTTGAGCTCTGGCTTCTTTCTGTGTTCAGCACTTTTCTAATATGTGCTGGAGCAGGGCGCACAGCTGATCCCTGCTCCCGATATTGCTGGCAGTTCCTGTCCTGGGGAGAGTGACGTCCCTTGTGGACTTGTGTCCCTCGTGGCATAGCAGTACTTGGTAGAGTAAAATTAGAGATGGATTGATTTAAGAGTCAGCTACTGTGCTGAAATGAAAAAAAAGAAGTTTATAAAAGTTTGAAGTACTCCATGGTCACACCCAAATTAATTTAATTTGAACAGATAGGACACTTAGGTCAGTAATACACTATGTTCATGGTGAGATTCAGAGCGAGATGTTATTATTGTGTAGAGTAAAAATCCCCTGGAGACCTTTAGTCGAGCAGTAGAGGAGTTTATTGTATATCTGGCCGAAGAGAAGCACCTTCCCTGCAATTAGGAGGATGATTCTGACAAGGAAAGTTACAGCTGGCCTTTTATACACTTACTTGATAAGGAATACAAAGAGCTTAAGTCTCAAAAAGAAAAACTTCAATCATATTTAAGTTCTATTGCTTAAGCAAACTTCTACTTCAATAATAAGATGTCTATGTAACAGTGTTTTCTAAAAGCAGGTAGTTGCGATTGGTCTTCTACACAGAAAGTTATTTGGAATTTTTTAAAACAAACCTTCTTTGTGTCTGCAGGCCCCTAGTCTTATCAACAGCAGATACATTTAATGTTGCAGCTGGTGTTTTGCTGAACATGGTGTACAGAGAAAGAATTAAACCCTTCAATTGATAAATGTTGATAAAGAAAATCAACTCCTGAAGTTCATATAAAAGGTTGAGCAGGTTTTACCTCCCTGACGCTGAGGGGCACCTTAGTTGATACTGTTTGTCTCATTCTGATTTTTTTACAGTAGGTTCTGCATTCCATCCCAGTACGAACTGCCTCCATCAGCCACCGTTTTAGACGCAGTCAGAGATGGGCGCCTGTCTTTCGGGTCAGAACTTCCACGGTCCTCAGTGCTACATCAAGGCACACAGGGAGGTGGCCCACTGTCTCCTTATAATCCCCGGGGAGATGGTGTACTCCTGAAGTTCCCTCAGGTAACATTTTGCAGGAACGACTTTGTCTTAGTTTAAGTAAGGACCGGATTAAGGATCTTCCAGGCCCTGGGGATTTCGGTTCTGTAGGCTTTGTGGCAGATGTGTTTTTATGCGTGTACAGTGTCTATGTCTATGGGCAGATGGATGATCAAAATTATCCTGAATATTTATTTCTAAAAGCTCCTACTTGCTACGTACAGTATATTCATTCAAGAGGTCTTTGTTACAGTTTTCAGTTTCTATTTAAATAGAGTTATTACTGAATATTTTATTTTTTCATGCCTATTGGATAGTACACCCCTGGGTGAAAAGGCTTTCCAGTGCCAAAATTCTTTCTCAACAACCATGATGGAGGTCAGAAGAATTTCCTCATGTACTTTATTGTTTGGTTCAGCCTTAGGAGGAAAATGTATTTTTGAAGTCAGTGTTTCTGTGAAAAATAAGTAGATTGTGCACTAGCGCACTTGCTGATTTTCTGACACCATGAATAAGCTTTCATTTTCCTTGTGGGAACACAGAACACAATCTGGATTTAAATTAGGCTGTTGCATGTGGTAAAGCCGCACAATGTTATATGTTTGCAGAATCAAATATCCTTCCGCACCCGACTCCCGAGGGAGGGCAGATATGTGTTTGTTGTGCATTTCCGTCAGCCCGAGCACCTCTCGTACGCAGTGAGAGTGCAGGTGGATGGAGGCAGACCTTGGCTTGGTGAGTTCTTCATTTCATCACCAGCTCCTGTTTCAGATTCCTAAAAATAGAGCTGTCCTAGGCGAAATAACAATCCAATAAACTAATGTCTCTCTCAGTATGTTCTTGATTTGTGTTTGTTTTAATGTTTGTTTTGTTTTTTCATTAATTGAGCACACTGTCTCCTTTACTTCAGAACTTGTTTTTGGAATAATATCATTTTATAACCCCTAAAATCTTTTATGGTTTTATGGTCTTGCCTGTGATTTCACAAGCAATTTGCCATGTACTGTACAAATCCAACTGGTGACAATGCTGAGTACTGCAGATTGAGACCGAAAAATTAATCCAACGGTGAAAAAATGGTTTATTTTCACATTGGAATTTTTAAAATGTAAAATGTCTATCCTAGTTAAACAGGAAAACATTCGTGAAGTTGATTTTGTCAAGCGGAAAGTGTTTTGAGTTGGCTATACTGTGGCATGAAAAAGAATAGTGGGCTTTTCCTGAAGTTTAGAGTTGTAGGAATGCAACTGTGCACTGTAAAATCATAAAAGTGCCTCCAGACTCACACATGCAGGATCATGAAGAAGCTAATGATGTCGAGAAATGTGCTTGTCTTCTTTAAAGTACGGATTAATTTTGAGAAACTTGATTTACTGCAGGCTTACAGATCAAAGATATTTAAAGACAAAAATACATAGCAGTGTGCACTTCCTCTGGAGGAAAGCCAGTGCAGATTAAGTTAACATGGTTACACCTGGCACAAATGTTCAAGCTAATCCTTTCCTCTTCTGTACCACTGGCAGGGTCCTTCAATGCCTCTTACTGCCCTCATGTCTCTGGTTGCCGCGACCAGGTCATTGCAGAAAACCGCATAGTCCTGGACGTCCCTGAGCAAGAGCTAGTGCTGACCCTGGCCATTCCTCAAGGAAAGACACTTACGATGGTCAGTCAAAAGGCTTTTGAGCCACTTTCATTCATGAAATCTTCATGGAATGCTCTTCCAATGCTCAGATTACCTGGACAAAATCTGGTTTTTAATTAGATTGAGTTAGTTACTTCTCTAGCCTTCGTTTCTCTCTCTTTCCTCTCACTCTCTGCTCTGCTTGTGTGTTCTGTTTATCTTGAATTGATGCCTTGCCTTTCTATGTCCATCCTAATGAAGATCTCACTCCTAATAATCCAATCTTTCTTAAATATTTATGTTCAGCTTCAAATATTGATGTTGTAAGATGGCAAATGTATTGATTTAATGATTTAGATAACAATTAATACCACTATTTTGCCATGTTTACTGCCTCAAGGTACAAGGACAGCTGTGCAGAGAATGCCCATTGAGTCCTCCTTTCAGACTTGGGTGCTTTTTTAAATTCAAACATCTGGTGAACCCTCTTACCACTACAATCTAAAATTAAAGTAAATACAGTAAAACCTTGATACTCATGAGTTCAGTAGTGGCAATTTCGTCTTTCATATTTGATGACCACTGTTTCCACATTCGCGGACCAAATTTGCCTCTTCGCAGGCTCAGTAGTAAAGTAAATGTGGGCACCCACTTCTGCAGCATCTTCATATTGCAGATCTGTTTCGCCTGACCTGCAGCGGTCTCTGTAATAGAGCCGCAGCTTGGTTAACAAAGAGTTAATGTACGTGTTTATGTAGCAATGCATCACAGGCTATGCTTTATTCAGTTTCTGTCAGGAAAGTGTTAGATGCACATTGTGCATAGACCTATTATCAGTAAGTAAAGCCTGTTTGTGTCTCAGTATTGTGGTGTGAAATAAAATAAATGCTGAATAGCGAAAAAAAACCCTCCATCGTCCTTTAAATTCTCACAGTCTCAGTTCTCATGTGTCTTGCGGAAAAGAATAAGAAAATAAATGATGAGTAAGAGAATCCGGACAGATCGCAGGAGAGTGAGTCTGTTGAGTGGGAAGGGAGTGAGCAGACTTACTGTACCTTATAACTGTGCTTTAATAAACTTTATTACAGTACAGTAGTGATAAATGTATCATAGAAATAAAATCAAGATGTAAAGAATATAGAAAGTGGTTATGCCAAGAATGAAAAAATAACTCCAATACAGGGTAAGCTATAACATATCGTATATCATATATTACAGTATATACAGTAATAACAAATATCACAACAGTGATCCGTCTATGTTTGCACATGCAGTATCTTGAAATATAGGGGAAAGCAATGCTTTTTCTAAGTTTTGACATTTAAAAATACTAAGAATAAGGACCAACATTATTTCTGAAACAGTTAACAGTTATAAGAAAATTACTGTGGAAATGCTTGTTTTGAAATTGCAGATCCAATTTTGTCCAATTTTCC
This sequence comes from Atractosteus spatula, assembly GCF_055471065.1. NCBI lineage: Eukaryota > Metazoa > Chordata > Actinopteri > Semionotiformes > Lepisosteidae > Atractosteus > Atractosteus spatula. The sequence goes on along the minus strand of NC_142711.1, from coordinate 2,607,059 downwards.
CGTTGGGTTTTAACTTCTGTATTTGTGAGTTCACCGTGTGGGGAGACTTTAGGGTACCCAACCTTTGTGATTACCGAGGTCTCGCTGTCTATGCAGTACTTCAGAATTAAAGAGAGGGTCTCTGTATTGGTAACAGCTCAGGCACGTTTGTGTGTTTTAGCAAAACTGCGAAACGACTCCCAAACTGCACATGTAATGTGAGTGTGCTTAAGGCACGGACAAATCAAAGCTTCATTTCATTCTTAAATCACAAATGCAGTACTCAAAGGCCAGCTCCCATTAGGTGGAAATAAGTAGTGTCTGGCGAACAAAACCCCCCATCTTGTTCTGGGCTTTGTAATTTGCCGTTGTTAGCAGACTCAAAGTCTTGATTTAACCCACGCAGACACGCTTTTAGCAAGTGTACGTATACATGGAGTCACACAAAACAACACCCCTCGATTCAGTGCGTTGATGAGATGCGCTGCACCGGCGGTGTGTGGTCACAGAAGGAAGCTCTTTGCAGCCATAGCTGCAGGAAAACTGACACATCTGCCATACATTCAGTCCCTGGGTTTGGAAAGGTGCATGTACAGTATACATAAAAATATACGCAGTTTACCCATACATGGTATTATTATTTATTACTGTAATTTTGATGCACTGTAATGTTTCCCTTGTTGTTGTGTTTCAGGATTACATTTTGGTTGTTCCTGCAGATGATTATACTCCAGATCTACTTAATGAAAAACGTTTGGATAAGTCTTTTGATTTCATCCATAAGTGTGGAGGAAACAGCTTTTACATTGAGTAAGTCAATGATTTATTGTTTATGGATAGAACGTAAAAAATATAACTGCCCATTAATCTAAAGTGACACATTTTCAAATGACTCAGAGGAAACTGTAATGATAAGGTAAGCAATGATACATACTGTATATCTTTTTATCTGTCTTATTATGGGTCTGTGATAACAGTGTTTAAGATACTTGGAACTGGCCTCCATATTACAGTTACAGTAAATTTAAATTAATATATTGTGGTGTTTGTTCATTCATTGCTATTTTATAGACATTAGAAATAACATAACTGAAATGAAAAGGCAATTGAATTTAAAATACTGAAATGATTACTGAAACTAGGGAGACGAATTGGTACAGATTCAAAAGATGTTTACTTCAAGTAAAAGTTATGGAGTGGCATGAGAATATCTTCCTCGCATACAGACATTTCATGAAAAAAAACATCAACAGTCCTTTTTGTGCCCTCCCTGAGGGACAGAGTTTTAAACAAATGTGTGAGAGCAGGTCAACTTATAATCATGCCCACTCCTGCCCTCCTGCTTAAATAACTACCTCGCCTTCGGAGCACCCCCCTCTTCACCACACCCCTCGTCACCCTCACAGCCGCCCCCGGCCTTGTTCCACATGAAGAGGGGAGGTGCTGTCAGCCCAGTCCTTGCTGTCGTGGATTTGACCCAGCTACTGTCACGAGGGGCCGTGAAACAGGATGAAAACAAACTTCCGCTAATCTGCAGGAGCTGACCCCGTTTATACTCATACCCAATCATCATCACCTCCCTCCTGTCTGTGCATGAACATGAGAGATGGAAATGTAACCCTAGCAGTATGTCTGCCGTGAAACAAGCATTACAAAGGCTATATTAAATACAGTTTCGTTTCTCTGCATCTGCTTAAAATTAGTAAAACATAACTGTGATCTGGTGATCTGTGGTGTGGGGCCAACCTGCAGAACATACCTTGCATATTTTGTGATTTGGACTTGAATAACCACTCAGAAGACTCTGCTTTGTGTGACTTGGACTCTGGTACTAAGGCTTTGTGACTCAAACATAACTATGAATCCTTCTTTGTCCTTTGTATTGTTAAACAATGCTAGAGCTGGAAGCTATCAAGCAATAAAACAAATGGAATGAATTAAAACTGAGACTCATATGAGAAAGTCACTGCATTTTTTTTAGCAAATGACTCACTAAATATTTTCAGCATGACATTAGCCACTAAGTGTTAAATAGAAACCAGTCTGCTGGTTGAAAGCAATACAGCACTGATAATAGCAAAACAAACTAACTGTTGTTCCCTAGTTAAGATATTTATTATGAATAAGGGAAAAATGAATTAAACATTAAAATATGCTGTATGTCAATGCAGAGAAAAAATATAAAGGAAAGACTGAAGTGTAAGAAGCGGTATGCGACTATGAAATAATAAGCAATATAAATATAAACAATTTTAACACATAAACTGTTGCCATCCAAAAACATTTTATTTGTGTTGAAAAAATAACAGATCTGTATATTACATTTTTCCTGAAGAAGATCAGACAGAAGCGATCATTTGTCAAGCTCCTTTTCCACTATCACGACTGCAAACATTGTAACAAACCACTGATTAATAAATAATAGTAATTAATTTCCTGTTGAGAAAATGATGGAAAAATCGATAATAAGCTTTATTTAATATTTGGCATTTGGACAGTTTGAGTCCTTGATTATATAATATATTCGGTATTCTTGTTCAGTAGGAGTACTGTTCATTCGCTCAATGAGATTTTTGACTTCAGATGCTTTCAAGGACTTGAACTGAGGCTTTGGACTGTAAACTGGGAACATGTGACTCATGACTACAACTCTGAACTTGACAGTTGGACTTGTTGTTGAGATTTCAGGACTCGACTATAACCCTAGTATATGGCAAAAAAAATAGTATATTGTTTAATTCTGTGTGGCCTGAATATTTTGTGTAAAGTGTTTGTATATTTTAGGAATTTTTCCATTTAAATAAAAAGTCTTCTAATACATTTTCATTGCTCTACAGCAATATTCACAGGTAGCAGGACTTAGAGGTCTTGACTGGTCTGTCTGCACCTACTGTATGTTGATTGTATGAATACTCTGAGATTATTAGATTGTCAGATGATTGGTTTTTATAAGATGTGCATGTGTAATTTATTAAATATGTGAAATTATCAGATTTATACTAATAAGTGCTGAGTGCTGGATGCTGAGGGGACACAGAATAGAGTTCAATGAAAAACACATTTTATTTATGGGTGTGGTGAAAGTCAAAAAGCAGTCATTTTTCTCATTCACAGACAGGAAAGCTTTGCAGAGAGGGCACCTTGGGTGTGGCCGGGATTCTTTTTAGTGGCACATAGTTCACATCTGGCTCTCTGGGGGATGAACTCTGGCCAGAGTCCTCCCTGGCTCTGCTGTCTGATGTCTGGACATGACTGTGCAGTCCTGTCAGGGCCAGAAGCCCAGATTCAGAGATCATAGAATTTTTCTGTAGGTTGGGAGTCTCAAGTCTGACAGGCTATAAAGAGTGATACCAAAGGAAAATAATATATAATAATTATTAATAATAATAAATAATAATTATTTAAGTTCATAGCCTGAATAAATTTGTGACTGAGCATGATTTGTCTGAAGATATCTGGATGTCTGTAATTATTAGTATGCTTGTAAGTGTCCTTTTTAAGGCCTACTGTATGTTATATTGTTATACTTGGGACATTGAGTATTGAATAGGTAAAATGGTGTTACACGTCATGTTTTGTGGACTTCATATTCTGACTTCTTTGCACATATTATAATATGTTGTTCACGGGGGCCATCTAGTGGTTGTGACTTTGTTTTCTCACTTTCGCAAGGAGCAGCAGCCAGAGATTATGTGACAGTGGAATTGTTTAGTGAGTTTGTGAAAACTTTGGCTTAACCCACTTGGCTATGAGGGCCGACCTCCTGGCCAGATGACGAGGAGGCTGGGAGCCCCCTGCAGGAGTGACCAAGGGGCAGCTGCAGGGGGGGAGTTGGGGTGCAGGTGGGATGCAGAAACATGACATGTGGTATATATGGGAAACTGAGGCAATTACGCCAGGATTAGTTGTGGGCGTCTGCCTTCATCCCTCCCAAACATTCATTAGAACTCCAGTAAAAACAAAGCAAGTTATATGACAACAATACGTTACCTAAAATTTGCAAATACAGTATAAAACCTAAACAGAACTGTTTACTTTCAAATGCTGGATGAGTTTCTCACCTTTGCAAATCAGCTGGGTACTGGGAATGGCTGAAGCACGTCACTGCTGAAATGGTCAAACATTCACAGCAAATATAAAAATGTCCCAGGCAGCACATTTTCAGCCGCCAGCACAGAAGCTGCTATTCATCGCTTTGCCAGCCGCTTTAAAAGTGTGCATTTCTGTTTCACAAACAGAACCTAAAGAACCCCTGTTTCTGCCTTTTCTGGTCGAATAGCCCGGTCTCGTCGTCACCGTTCTGCAAGGACTCTGCGCGATCTCTGGTTGCTTTCTTCAACGGCGGGGCTCTGCCGTGCAGCTGTGACGAGGCCGGTGCCACCAGCCCCGCCTGCGCGGCCGACGGCGGCCAGTGCGCATGCAGGCCGAACGTCATCGGGCGCCAATGCAGCCGCTGTGCCACGGGCTATTACGGGTTTCCCTACTGCAGACGTGAGTACCTCCGGAACCTGCACCTGAGGGGTCATCTTGATACCTGTCGTGGAATACTTCTGAAGCTCCTCCTTCCATGTCATATTGCTGTTAGGATTAGCAGTAGTGACAGCATGCCAACAGATGTGTTCTCAGCACCAGAAAAAACTAAACAGCAGGGAGGATGAACGGTATATTGTTTGCAGTTGCCTCACGAGGAAAGATTAGCTCGGTTCGTGAATGGATTGCTCTTAAAATCTTAAATGTTTGCAACAGCATTTGATCCACTGTAGCCACAGCCTGTAAACTGCATGTCCGAAATGCCTATAATTTTTAGGCTGGAAGTTCTGTATTTTATGGGCCTGTACGAACATACCATCTGCTTGAAACGTGCTCTGCCTACAGCTTGCGACTGCGGCCGGCGCCTGTGCGATGAGGTGACGGGCCAGTGCATCTGCCCGCCCCAGACCGTCAAGCCCTCCTGCGACGTATGTCAGGAGCAGACCTTCGCCTTCCACCCTCTGGTGGGCTGTGAGGAGTGCAACTGCTCCCGCCGTGGGGTCGTCAGCAGCGCCATCACCGACTGCGACCGGGCTGACGGGCAGTGCAGGTCAGCACCCCTGCCACTTGCTCTCCCTGTCCAGCTCTACGGCAGTCTGAGTCTTGGTGTGCTCTTGGGATAATGTCTACAGTGTTCCTGGGGAACATAGAAAGAGCTCCATGTGCAAAACTCAAGGACTGAGTATAATAATTCTCCCGAACAACTTCCGGGTCACTGTTTGTGCCATGGCACAGCATTTAAGGACTTTTTCCTAAAAGCATTGTGCATTTTTAAGTCCAGGATGTAAGGATTTATGATTTGTGGTCTCGCCGGACGTAGATGTAGACCGAGGATCGCTGGGCGGAAGTGTGACGTCTGTGCTGCCGGGTACTACCGCTTCCCGGAGTGCGTGCCCTGCGACTGCAACCTGGGAGGGGCGCGGCCCGAAGTGTGTGACCCCCAGACCGGCCGGTGCCTCTGCAAGGTGACCCTCCAGCTGCTCGGACACTCGGTCCAGAACCTCGGAGAATGAGCCACCATTTCCTTACAGCCCCTCTACTTTACTGGCTGAAGAGCAACAGATCATTTCCAGAGTTCGGATTCTTTTATCTAAGCAGTTTTGTCACCTTCACTAGATTGATGCCATTCCCTTTAGAAGCTGTAAATATTTTTGAAAAATCTGCTAAAGAATTTTCTCTTTCATGACACCGGTCATGAGTATTACTTTATTTGCTGAAGTATTAATACTTTTCTTAAAATGTTAAATGTCTCACAGGTTAATTCGGGTTTTCTTCGTCTCTAGAAAAATGTTGTGGGCGCAAAGTGTGATGCCTGTCGCCCGGGATCCTTCTACTTCGACCCAGCTAATCCCAACGGCTGTACAAGCTGTTTCTGCTTCGGAGCGACCAGTCAGTGTCGGAAGTCTGGGAAACGCCGCAGTAAGGTGAGATTAGTGTGACTTTTACTGGCCGGAGTCTCTTCAGTGGTGGGATTTGTGAATGTCACGTACGGTGTGCATTGTATGCAGTGTCATGACAATATCGTCCGCTGCTGTACAGTCCTGTAAATTCCATGCAGCTAGTTGTTATGGCAATAAAATATTAAAAGAGCTCTGTGGCCAGATATAATATTGATTTATTGTGAAGTAAAACTTTAAAGAGTGTGTGACAGCCTGTCCATTTGCCATAAAGCCTTCTATAAAGTTTTCTAATCTCAGTCGTGTGTTTCTAGTTTGTAAGCATGCGGATGTGGCGCTTGGAGAAGCTGGACCAGGAGGAGGTTCCTGCTGTGTTCAATCCTGCCAGTAACACAGTGGTGGCCGACATCCAGGAGCTCCCAGCCTCTGTCCATGACCTCTACTGGGTGGCACCCCCGTCATACCTGGGGGACAGGGTGAGTGCGGCGCTACTGCCCCTCCGGTACTGGGTGGGCAGAGAGGACGTGAAGACCACTGCAAGTATTTCCATGAGGTATCTGATTTTTCTTGCTCAAGAGCTTCTCCCAGAATTCCAGTGTTGGTTAAGGCCTGCAAGAGGTATGACTGACATCATTTTTAAAGGCAATCAAATACAGTAAAAATGTTGGGAGCAACACCATCTCGGCATTCCTCGGCTTGACAAACGTCAAAAAGCTCTCGACTGACTCATTAGCCAACATCCTTCTTAAATACTGTGTGAATGTCCTTCAGAATTTGTCAACATCCTTTGCTGCCTTCATCATGACGTGTGTGCAGTAATCCTACTAACGGAACCATTTAGAGCTCATTAAAGCTCAAATGGGAGTCAGATAATGGGGACAGTGCGGTGCGGTGGCACTGTGGCTAAGGATTTGTGCCTGTGGCCGGTTCGAATCCCGTGGCCGGCAGAGGAATCCTACTCCATTGGGCCCCTGAGCAAGGCCCTTCACCCCAACTGCTCCAGGGACGCCGTATACAGTAAATGTCTGACCCTGCGCTCTGACCCCAAGCTTCTCTCCCTGTCTGTGTGTCTCATGGAGAGCAAGCGGGGGTAAGCGAAAAGGCAAATTCCTAATGCAAGAAATTGTATATGGCCGATAACGTGATCTTATCTTATAAAGGCATCTCCCCAGTTCTATTTCCAGCATTTCTGAGTGCCAAGTTCCATTTGATAACAGATCAAATTCTGCCAGTTCCCTGCCAGAGTGTAGCCTGACTTACCCAGTGAACAGTAAATTATGATAAGTGGCTCTGCTTCATAAAAAAACTACACTGACTTCACTCATCAAACTCCATTATGTGGATGAGGCTGCAATATGTGTCGTGACAGAAATGGATCAGCATGTAATCGTCAACGCACTTCATAGTCAGTAGACCGCAGCATTCCGTCTGTGTGCTCCGGAAGCGTACAAATTGGTGCCTTAGATTAGGATTTTCTGGGTTTTTGAGGAATGTAGAGTATTTCCCAAACCTCGGTAGTTGTGTTTGCCAGAAAGCTGATGTGGAAGAACTGAAACCAAACTGATGATCTGAGCTATAATCATTTCTAACTTATGGAAAGATGGCCAGCATACAGGAGATGTTAACAACAACTGCAGTTGTATCATCAACACTATTTGTGGATGTTTTCGTGTATCAGGTTGAAGGACCGAGGCGCCAACAGGAGTGCTCATCACAAAGGCTAGCATTCCGCTCTGCTGGATTGCTCGTGCTGTCCAGATGTCAAAGTACGTTAACAACATCTGGACGGCAACATCAGTATCAGCTCCTGGGAGATTATGGCCCTTGACTGACTGAACCGTTTGGGGGGGAACCTTTTTGGGAAGCAGTCCAACACTTTGAGATCCAGAGGTGTCAGAATGAAAAAAGCAAATGGAGACTATCAAAGAGGAAAACAGAAAAAAGATATTTGGTGGCTCATCTGTCACCAAAGGTCTGTTGGTTCACTCTGTCTCTCAGGTTCTCGGAGATAATTTCGCGGCTCGTTCGTCCCTGCTCGCGCTGAAGCCATGACTTCTCACAGTGTAGTTGTGGCTCTCTGCAGAGCCCTGGTGTGAGGCTTCCCTGCCTCCCCCTGGCTGCCTCCCACAGCTCCTGCAAAGACACAAGCCGTTGAATACGGAGGACCTGAGCCGTCAGGTATCAGGTGTAACAAGCTGACTGCCCGTCACAGTGATTAATCCTACTGCTCCACCAAGTATTACTGGTTCTGTTTGCAATTTATGATTCTATTATTGAAATTCTGCTGTCTTTTTTTTGCTTTGCTTTTTTGCTGTAGGTGTCCTCATACGGAGGCTACCTTACTTACCAGGTTAAATCGTTCGGGATTCCCAGTGAAGGAATGAAGCTGTTGGAAAGGAGGGCTGACGTGCAGCTTACTGTGAGTCTTCTTCTCTTTACTATTTGTGAAAGCAAAAAAGTGCGGAATAATGGCACTTCTCAGGCTCAATTACAGGCACTTCTTGACTTTATATGAATTATATTAATTTACATAAATCGGTTTTCACTGTGTCCATTTTATTTTTATTCATTTTCTTGTAGTTATACTGCACTGCTTAGCTCATGCCTCTTGTAGGTGCCTTTAGGTGTAGTTGTAGTGACTTTGCTTTTTATTAAACGGGTGACTTTAGAAAATGGGTGACTTGCCAAAAATGATTTATGGTCACTCAACAATGAGCTGCATGTTATGGGTTGTTGTTGTGACTTTTAAAAAACAGGAAGATATCTTTGTGTTTTTAAAAATAAATTGTCTGAATTTTTTGTTATTTATTTAACAGGGGCAGCAGATGACATTAGTGCATCTTGACCCACAAAACCCCTCACCTGATAAGCTGTATCAGGGTCGAGTGCAATTGGTTGAGGTAAAGTAATTAACCCTGATATTCATTGCTCTGATAGAAACAATCTACAGGTACTTAATGTAGTTGCATTAAAGAAATATAGGCTAGTAGTAACAGAGGTTGTAAGCAACATAAAAACGTAACGCAACGTAAAAAAATATTGTTTTTCAAAGATTTTTAACATTAACATGCATACATTAACCCTCTGCTGTAGCAATGGGGGTAGGCCTGCTCTCTCTAACAAGGTTCAAATAGTCAATCAGGATTGATTTGGATGATCAAGAAGTAGGGGCTCTCGCCTGGCACAAGCTTCAAGTCCCAACTCCTGCGGACTTCTCTCTCTTCTCCCTGCTTCTCCCCTTTCTTCCTCTCCCCCCTCCTTCTCTTCATGTGATCTTATATTGTGTGTGTCTGTGTGGCATCTTGACAATCATTAATCTGCAGCTTACCTACAGTAGGTATACTAAAGTAAACTTTACAATTGTTTCTGTTCAAGGGACCCCCCAGACCTCAGCAAACATCCTCTCTCCTTTGACTGTTTGAAGTGTTTACTCTTCCCAGTGTCACAAACTTTATCTAAACTCTAAGAGACACTTCTAAGTCATCTAAAGCTGTAACAATATAATACATTTTATTTTCAACAAATAAACCATGTGTGTAAGGAGTATTTCTCAGAAGAAAATAATATTGTTTTCAAGCAAATCAATTCTCTTTTTCCCTCATTTTCCATGACTTCACTCGTGTCTCCTGTGAATGGTTGTTTTTGAATGAATGAAACAACAGAAGGGAATGTGATTGTACAAGCTTTCTCAAGAGAGGTTTTCCTGTTCTGACTCAGACTGTTCTTGTGAACACTAGTTTTTCTTGTGCATATTGTCTTTATCATAGCATTTCAAAAGTGGAACAGCTACTGAAAATGCATTTTTCGATACATACATGAGCTTAGTGGAACACCCATAAACCTTAGTGAATTTCTACCCCCAAGGAAAAACAACGGAAATCATCGACTGTGTTTTACACGGGTGCCTTCCAGAACGATCAGATCAGCTTTTCGAACATGAGACATGTGAAAGTCCAGGTCACCTCAGTGATTGGGAGTCTAGTTATTTTAAATAACTGAGAGGAGGTTTGAGAAGGTGTTTGTCAAAAGAGCGACCAGAAGCTTTTGAAGATGGCAACCAAGAGATTTTTAGAAAGTTGTGTAGTCCCCTCAGTAAAACACAGAGGGGAATCCCATTATGTATAACAAGACAGCATAGAAAGACCAAAAGATAAGCTGAGATAAGTGGCAGTCACTCTGCCTCCAGAGAAATTATGACTTTTATTGCCACTAGTCAAACAGGGAACTGAACTAATGCACATAGGAATTTCAACTCTGATTTTGACTGGTCGTCATTTGAGCCAGGAGATAAAAGAGCAGACAGGAGCTGAGGGCTGGGCAGTGGACTGCGAAGTTGAAAAGCAGTTCTGAGATTCTGGGTGTAATATCTCAAGTAATCAAGGTGCTGCTTCAGGGAACAGGTTGAACCCTATGGTCAGACTGTTACCACTGGGGTCTTGGCTTCATCATCGATCAGCTGGGAATGGGATTCCAAAGTCGTCATGATACAACTCCCGTAGACAGTCAGGATTCTCTCGACTTTCAGCAAATCAAGGGTCTTGCCATGATGTGAGTGACAAATGCAGTGCTCCCTCAATCAGGACTAACTGTCCTGTAAGGTACAGGGGATCTTGTAGCATTTATAAATAAATGAATGGGGAGAAAGTGTTTGCATTACTCACATGTAATCAAGCCATAAACTGGGTGTGAATAAAACTGGAAAATCTGTTTTGTTGAAATACACCACCAAGGGATTCATCACCTTGACAGCACATTGGAGCAAGACAAGTGACATGATCGAGCCCTTCAGTGTTCTGGTGTGGGTGCTTCCTAGATGATCTACGGTTATCGTTATCTTTATCAGGTGTTATCAAAGCTTTTGTCCGTCCTCCACTTCTTGCTTTCTTTTTCTGTTATGCCTGATTGCCACACTTTTTTTACTCTAAAACCGGTCTTATCTAATTCTGGCTGCCTGTCACTAACTAAACATCAGGTACCCAAAGGGCCTTAAAAGGACCTTATCTGCATGATGCCCTGGTTGTTGCACTTTTGTACACACTCAAAAAAAGAGGCAAGGCAAGGTAAAAACACGCAGCTACCGGCCCGAGGGGAACATTCTGCAATTAACTATTTTTATTTAAGGGCAATTTCCGGCACGCCACCACGAGCAGCCCCGTGTCACGGGAGGAGCTGATGATGGTGCTGGCGGGCCTGGGGGGCCTGCGGGTGCGAGCGCTGCACTTCTCCGAGAGCCAGCGGCTCAGCCTGGGAGAGGTGGGGCTGGAGGAGGCCAGCAGTTCCGGGAGTGGGGTGGCCGCCAGCGCCGTGGAGGAGTGCGCCTGCCCGCCCGAGCTCCGCGGGGACTCATGCCAGGTGGGTCCCACCGAGCTGGTCATCACTTCCGGGGCCGGGCGGGGCCCCTGACGCACCGGGAGCCACCGGGAGCCAGGGAGATTCCCGCAGGCGCTGGCTCCAGACAAGCCCGCCACTTAAAGGCGAATGAATTGCGTGTTCAAGCTGAAATTCCTGTCCTCAACGACAGATCTAACCTAATTTATTGAGCATGAAAGACATAAGAAACTGTATTTACCACATGAGCTTTTTCACTGCAGTCCCTCTTGTACCTCTTATTCCTTTGTTTTGTTCAGATGCTACTGTTTTCTCTCATCTGAAGCAGCATGAATTGCTCCCTGTTCCTGGCACATACTATAGTACATACTGTACTAGAATAGCGAATCCCTGGTTATCTGTGCCTTTCACATGAACGTTCTGTGGAACATGATAAAACTTTCTTTGAGACTCACAATTTGATGAAACATTTTTTTTATTAGAGTTAACTCTTTTCATTTTTAAGTATTTAACAAAATTTATTTTTTTCAGTTTGTTTTAATTCTCATTTTTTTTCTTGTGTTAATAACATGCAACGTATGGTAAACAGATAACTGTTTTCTTTTCATAGTTACATTGTTCTAGTTATGGATCAGATAACTCCCAATGTTCCCTGCTGAACAGTATGTTTTTTAAAAGGATAATTTCCCAAGATACATACAAATAAAGGAAGTGGACAATTCTTTGTTAGACCATTCGCTTTTCAGAATTCTCTTTTTTACGGCTAGAAGAGATGGCATGGTCTTATTTAGAAGTTTTAGATGCAATTAAGAACTTATACACTTTCCTAAATATATACTAATTTTACAAATGAGCTAAAATAATGTGCTTTCCAGTGATGTGAACTGTGATTGTATACGTGATTTGTATAGTCATTTTTGACTCTAATCTCTTGATCTTAGATTTATAGGCCCTGCGGCTCATGTGTAAGTAAGCGCAACACACCTTGTTGATGCAGAAGACAAATATATGTAGCCTCTAGGGAAGTGGTGTACCAATCCCCACCCTTTCACGTAAAGTACAAGTTTGTACAATGTGACTAAGGGTGAATACTGTACAGGAATCGTCTGGCTATGTCTGACTGCATATGGGTGGAGTTGCATGCTTTGTTATTGTCTTATGCTGCACCTAAGCAACCTTTGGTTTGAAGTAGCTGTGTTTGGCAGTGATATCGCAATGTTTTTGTGCGTGTGTAACATCCAGCAAGTTGCTGCAGCGGACCTGAATCAAACTTTGAGAGGAGGAGCTACCAGAGACTGCGGTGTTACCTGTGGGTTTAAGAAGGGGGCTTGAGTGCAGGAGAGTTATTTTAATTGAGGTGAAGAAGAATTACATTTGGAAGATGTGGGGAGAAAGGTTTGGGCTGAAAAATTGGAGATGGCTAGTGGTCTGGGCAGCAGTTTTAGTCAGCTGTGTGGCACCTGAACAGCAGAGGATCTTGTTTCCCTCATTAGATACTTTTGCAGCGAGTTCAGTAAATCAGGTAATGTTTGGAAAAATTATTTCTACATTACTTTACAATTGTATAGAACAATTCACTTATACTTTCCTGTAATCTGTTGCTTTACCCTTTTATTCATCTCTGTTTGTGATGTACTTTACATTTAGTGAACTTCATTAATCTTTAACATTGTTTTCTTTTTTATTTACTAACAATTCTCTGATGTTCTTGTTGTCTGCTACTAAAAGACAGGAGAAATTGTGGGAGTCTGAACTGTAAGGAATTATGCTGCTATTAATTCACTTATATAACCGGCTTGATAATATAAACACAAATAAATGTGTGTACTACATGTATAGCATAATATAGTCTCGTATAAAGTGTAGAACACAAAGTTTTTATATGTAGTAATAAATGCATTGATTGCTAATTGTTTTTGCTGATTCAATATGAAAGTGATAATTACTCAGAAAAGTATTTTTGTGGGTTGCCAATAAAGAACTAACTAATCTTAGAAGGATGTTGCTTAAATGAAAAAGACATTCTGTATGTCAAGGTGTGGAAAACGTATTTCTGTTCACCCATTTTTCAGAACATCAGTAGTATTCAACAGTGTTGCTTTGTTTTTATAAGCGTGACACTCATGTTTTTCAGCAGTTTTAAAAGCTGCATCTTGCGAGTTAGTGACAGATGATCAAATTTCAATCATTAGTGGTTGCAGTGCTTACAGTACCTTTCTAAAGAAAACATGCTCTTTTTGCAACATCCTTTGATGGCATCAGTAAGATGAGATCAGGTCTTTAATATATACTGATTCGTTTTGAATATCACTGCTTCTCTTAAAATTATTCTCATACTCTGAAGTTTATTAGCAGAAATACTACTATCAAAGCTGCAGCAATATTCTTCTTTTACACAGTTCAGTTTCTCTTGATTAAAAGAATAGAAACATAAGAGTGACAACCAACCAGAGGAAGTCATTCAGCCACTCTGGCTTATTCTGGTCTTATAGTAACTAATTGATCTGAGGAAGATAAAACACTCCTGTATCCCGTATCGGAATGGGGCATCTCCAAGGAAAACCAGGTTGCTGTTGTAAGTTGTGTTGGAGGACCAGTTAGTTGTGCCCAAATGTCTGAAACAGAAGCACCAGTGTGGTGACCAGGGACCTGTGGAAGGGACGTTGTTCGGTGGACAAAGCGTTAAACCGAGTTCCTGCTTTGATGACTTGTTGGCACTTTGCTTCAGAGTAGGGGAGCTAACCCCTGTGTTTTGGCTGAATTTCTCACTGGACTTGTACAATACGACCTACTTAGAGTTCTCCTTTTCATTCAATTTGAACATCATTCTTGCTTCCCTTCCTGATCCGTTGTGTACTGGAGCTACTTGCGCATAATGATAGTCATTTGTCCCCATGGAGGTGCTGCACTTTAGTGGTGACCATCCTGCATGTAAAAAACTTGGAGATCCCTTGGAATAAAATGTACAATACACATGCTAATTCTTATTGTTAGTCATTTTTTCCTTCAATTTCCCTCTGTGACATGAAACAGAAATGTGCCCCTGGATACTACAGAGACAAGACTGGCCCATACCTTGGTCGTTGCGTTCCGTGCACCTGTAATGGCCTTTCCAGTGAGTGTGAGGACGGGACAGGAAAATGCCTGGTAAGTCAGTCCTCCGGTTCGACATCGGTTTCCATGCCGACAGTGCTGTAACGTTCCTGTGTCTCACGGGTCATAAAATTCTAGGAAAACATAAAGTATACATGTACAGAGAGACCACAATCCTGAGTAAACAACGCATGAGTGGAATGGGCGCGTTGGGTGGATTATTGGCAGAGAGGGTAAATTGTCTCATAGTGTGCAGATCGAATCTTACCCACCGGATTCTCAACAACACTACCACTGTTCTGGAAATGGCTTTTAGTAAGTGGGGTACTTTGTACTGTGTGGGTTAGGTTGTTAGAGGTCCAAGATAGTCAGAGCTGCCTGAAATCCAGGATCTGACCCCAAATGCTAAATTGGAGAGAACTAAAATATTACGCTGAGACTTAGAAGAGTGTTACATTTCCAAAAGGAACTTCGTTTGTGGTTTAAGTGTGTTTTGATTTATAAATACGATAAACAAGATATCTCTATGTAGTGTATAATAGTTTTAAATGTTTTATAGCACGAGAGATAACAATAAACCTCTAAATCTTAATATTTAAATGAATCTTTCAACTTTATTTGATGTTCACATTTAATGTTTGAGTTGTCCTGATCCCATCCATGCGGCCGTGCTCACCTGAACCTTGAGTCATTGTCTAGACAGTGTTCCACAGGAGCATTTTGTGGTTAGGTCCGGTGGACTACTCAGCACGTAATTGTGGAGTGATGCAAAATGAAAGATATGCTCATCTTTCACATTTTGGAAGGAAATACTCATCATGAAAATGCATGTGTAAGAATTAAGATGAAAGTTTGTTGTCAGATGTTCTTTTCAGATTTTTATTTACTATAAGTAGTAGACGGTTGTCTTCTTGTTGAGGTTTCCTCTGGGTGCTCTGGTTTCTTCACCTTCTGTAGACATGCTGGATAGGACAATCGCTGGCTCTAAATTGTCTCTGTGTGCTTGTGCATGAGATTGTGTGCGCCCTGTGATGGACTTGCACCATATCCAGGTTGTAGGACTGGCTGGTACCCTTTGCTTCCATTTTCAGTGACCATTAATTGGAATGAGCAACTTTCTCCTAGATGGCAACCTGTCATAACAAAACAAACAGACACCTAAAGTGAACCTGCCAGTTTTACCTATGTGTGATCCACAGTGTCTGATATTATTGATTGGGTCATTTCCACATTAGAGGTTTATTTTTTTTCTGTACATTTCAGATCTTGTATATACTGGACATCATAAGAAATTCCCCACATCTTGATACACTCAAGGGGCTTTTGCCACTGAATAAGCACTATTTAAACTTTTCATTAATTAGTGACAGAGGTGTATGGGCACTGGTGATGAACCTGCTGGATGTCAGTCTTGGTGCAATTCCAACACAGAATAGAGCCAGATTGCCCTGCTTATCAAGAGAGTAATGCCTTTATGTTATCAGTCTATTGTAGGCTGGACTAAGTTACCTCAGATGGGCTTGTGAGGAGTGCAGCTGTTTCCTCTTTAGCTGTAAACCTCATTTGAACATTTGAGGGATAAACTGGAACAATATACTGTATGGAGTCTAGGATTCAGAGATCAGTGAACAGGCAGGTGTTTGTCCAGCCACCTATGAGAGAAATGGAACAAAGTCTCGCCAGACAGGCCTGTGTCACAGATCTACAGCTTGGATTGCTTCCAGCGTTGGCCAGGTGTGCCAATAGCCTATACGTTTCGCAATTTATCCCCTAATGACCCACTGTTGATCAGCTTTGTTGATGACAAATGCTAATGACCTTAATGAGATTATCTATAACATATCTGTTCAATAAGATGTCATTGCAGCTGCTACAAAATGAGATCTTGCCATTTTCCTGATAATTGCATGTGTTGCACTTTTAAGCATTTAAGTTTTATTTCTTCTGAAGTTCAGTATAGCTGTTTGTTAATCCTGATTTATTTCCTACCCTGGTTAATCCTGACAGTTTATAATAATACAAAAAGAAGCCCTTTGGCTTTATTGAACCGTAGAGAGGAGCAATTATTCATGAGGAACAACACCTGACAATGAGTCAATCAGATTTGATTGGTAATAATGATGGATTAGCTACTAAGACTACACTTCATGTTGGAAACACATGTATAGTTTTTGTTGTGCTGTTAAATTTTCAAAAGTGATAGATTATTAAATTATTAAATTTCACCCACTCAAACTGAGTTGTAGAAACAACAAAGCTGTAATAATATTTCTACAATAATATGTAAGAATTATATGCATGGTAAAAAGGGTGTTCATAATATTTTTTTTCATTACATTTTTTGTTTGTACTGTACACAGATTGAGCACATTTACTGAACCACGCATGGCAATTTGCAGACACATCATCGAGATATTTTTTCTCAGTAACACTTTTCCACTGTGCTTATGTTACTAGTAGGTACTAAGTATGAGCAGTTATCTTTATCACCATCACCCAATGGCTCGGTGATTGTTTTTCGGCACTGGACTGATTTCAAACCTCCTTCACTGATCATCGTGAGAAGGTAGAGGAAACCAGAGATTCTGGTGCTCTGCTGTGTACGCATCATTTGAAGATATGTTTTGCTGATATAATGAAACTTGAGTAAGCCTGGCCGTGTCCTTACATATTTTCAGTTCTTATGTAATACTTTTTCAAGACCAGGCTTGACCTAAATGATGTGCTGGTTGACAGAGATAACTACACATGGCTGAGTGTGAGTGGAAGGGTGAGGAATCAAAGAGACTGTGTGGCAAACAAGCCCATCAAGGGCAGGTCCTCAAACACCAAGTGTTCATAATTGGCCCACAACCAATTTCCAATGGAGGGCAATCTAATGTACATACAGAACAAGACCCACTTCCTAAGTTTATACATGTATAAATATAGACCTATGTAAGAGGAGTGTGAGAGGTTTAGTAACATCAATGAAAGTCCAATTTTAACACGTGTTTTAACTTTTTGTTTAGAACTGCCAGCACAACACTGCAGGAGACAAATGTGAGCGTTGCAAAGAGGGCTTTTATGGAGACGCTCTGCAAAAAACCTGCCAAGTCTGCCCATGTCCGTTCAATATACTTTCCAACAGGTACTGTACGACAGATTTTAACCCAGCCGGTGTCTCTGCTTTCATCTTTTAAATACAGTATATATATTTTTAAATCTTGTTACTATGCAGCTTTACATGGACCTTATAATTTGCTTTCTAATATGATTCATTCTAACCATTAACAGCACATTCTAGAATGAGATGTTAGAATGACCAAGTGAATTACAAGAACAGAAAACCCGCATTATTAATTGATGGCATGTCAACTCATTATTGGGTGTTTGTTTTTGCAGTTTCGCTACTGGTTGCAAGGACATTGGTGGAGGATTTGAGTGTGTGTGTAAACCAGGATATGCTGGACGCAAGTGTGAAAGGTGAACATTTTATTTCTAATTTAGTCACTGAAACTGAAGTTCAATGGTCACATCATAGGGGTCGGTGTCTATCGCACACAATGAAGGGGCTTATTCCATATGGGATTCTTGAGTACCTTCAGGTTGAGCATGGTACACATGGTAATACTGATACTGCTTCAGGATGTTGGGATAGATTAGGGTTGGTCAAATGGCAGCTCCTGGCTAGCTCAAATACAGCTCACTGACACCCTGAGATCAAGGAAAAGAAAGCAATAAATGTTAGTGAAAACCAGAAATATGAAAGATCCTATTTCAAAAGTATCTGCGTTGTTATTGTCAAGCTTTTTCTGTTCACTGACATTTTCTATACTTCACTCTAGTGGGAGAGATGCATCATGCACCTACAGAATGTACACTACACTGAAATGTTATTTCTTCAGTAATATCATTTTAGCCATTATTATATACTGTAAGGTGAGCATTATTAATAGTATTACCAGTGATAATATTGAGGTCTCTCATTAATTGTCAAAGATCATATTGAAAGCTACTTAAAAACATGAGCACTCACTTTATTTAATGAAAATTGCATTCTTCTTGATGAGAAGTTCAGGTATGGAGTTCTCTTCCCATAGTCTTAAGTGCTAAAGGAATTATAATATGCATCAATAAACCTTTTCAGTAGTTTGGTTACATTTTAATTAACGTTACAAGATGACAAATACAAAGGGATAGCTTACTTAATGTTTAAGTATGTGATGTTAACACTCCAGTCTGAGGAAGTGACAGCACTGACCATAAGCTCAAAGCTGCCAAAAACCCCCCTCAGTTGCAAGGAATGAAGAAGGGAGGCAGCTGCAAGGGTGAAGATTGGGTGGAGGGAGGGGTGTGAGAAAAGATGCAATATTTGTACATAAGGGATTACAAATTGACCTCCGGAACTCCTGTTTAACAATGTTCCCCTCCATTTCTTGTACTGTGCAGGTGTGCTCCTGGTTACTATGGAGATCCAATGGCATTTGGTGGCAGCTGTCGTCCCTGCAACTGTAACAATGGTAACCCTAGCAGCTGTGACCCCAGGACTGGAGGTGAGTGGCAAGAATACAGATTTGAGTTGATTAGTGGTCTTCTTAAAACGTGCCCAGGATTGTCTGCTCTGTGATGTAATCAGATTTTTCCACGCTGCTTTTTTGAAGTGCTCGTATGAATTCCACGCCATGCTGAATCCTTATTGTTCTTGATCTAAAATCAATGTTGAATTTGACTTGCAAGTAAATGTTTTGAATAAACTATTATGGTATCCTGTATGGTTCATCTGCTTTCTGCTGTCCAACATTTTTATTGAGATGTTTGATTTAGGATGGTTAAGACATAGAGCACAAATGTTTCTTAGAATCACAGCTGCAAGGAGTGACCTAAAACTAACTCCTATTCATTAACTTAGAGGAGCACAACAAGAGAGCAGTCTGTATTTTAAGAAAGTTGTGTCAGGACAAATATCCAGAAGTTCAGAAATAACACATATTGTATGTTTCACACCATGAACAATACTGGACAGTATTTCAGAAATGCAGTAATCATGTGTGTTTGTATGAATCAATGAGAAGAGGAAACGTTTTCATAATTTTGCCCAATAAAAATACAAACAAGTGTGGTGTTGCCATCAATATGTTCTTATCGTACAATATGCTCAGTTAAATCTTTCCAATTGGTTTTATATTGTTGTCATCTATTTAACAGTTGTAAAGTTTAGGTACCCTACTGTATAAAATGTTCTAGCTAATTTGATAATGGAAATGTGACATATGAAAAAAAAAACATCTCACTGAGATTTTTTCTTCCTGTTATAGTTTGCAGAAGCAACGAGGAACCCAAGGATACTACCTCGGACGGGCAGTGTCAAGGTTAGTTGTGTTTTTCTTTGTCACCATATCTCTGCCAAAGCAAAGTTCATTCCCAGCTCAGAGATCCTCCCAGATTTATTCCAAGCTATCCAAAATGAATAGTAGATGTTTTTTACCTTTCCATCACACATTTGTTATTCTCTCTCATTGTAGGCTGAGTAGGTGGAAATTGACAAACAATATAATTTTTGGGTCTTTTTCTTTTTGGTCTGAGTTTTTGTATTTCTGTGGAAGATCATGAAAGCAGACATTATTCTTCAATTTCTAATGGTTATATTAAACGTAAAGTACTGATTTCAATTGCTGTATGTGTATATTTGTGCATATTTCATTATATAATCCTCAGTTGTGCATATTTATTACACATTTATCATTTTTGTGTAAGTGTGAGTGTTCATGTCTAGCTCATGTCTCTTACAGCACATTCAATGGTACTGAAGAGTTTTAGGATGGGTGAAATGATCTGTGTATTTTTCTACATAACTGTGGTTGTTTTGTTCTGGTTTAAATGAATTTACTATACTGTAATTCACTTTTCTCCAGGACAGAGTTCTTCTAAAATTTATTTCACATAAGCTTCAATCCGATCTTTCAGTCTAGAATGCATGGAGATGTTGAGGCCACCATGTACTGTATGAGTATGAATTTGTAGTCTTCTCAGATTCAGGTGATCTCTTTGTGATGTTTTTATGAGTATTATTATTCCCTGGAATCTATAGACTTTATTTAAAAAATCCCATATTCTTATAAACATTGGAAATACCCTTTAATTTATTTATAATCTAACGTTAAAAAAACCCTGGATGAAACCAAAGGCTTGACAAAGACACACTCACACAATTGTGAACATAAGCTAAATGTGATTATTGTGTAAAATAAACACCCGATTCAGCTAATTATGTTGAGGCTTTTGAATCGCATTATAATGCAGTGTAAGTGGTTTTAAACTGTGGTACCAACAGCAATAGAGCAATGAATTCACAGCTCTCACAGAGTATGTGTATATTGGATTTAATTTGTATAGCTCTATTAAACGTTTATACACAGAAACCAACAGCCACTCTAGGAGCTTAATTTATTGATTATGCTTCCTTGATCTCTGTCATTTCCTTCAGAGTGTGACAGCTGTGTTCAGACATTATTGAGCGATCTTGAGAGGATGGATGATGAACTACTGAGTTTAAAATCCAAGCTTGAGAACGCTGGCGCTAGCTCTATTGCAAAGGAAAAAATGAAGAACTTGGAAGATGCTATTGCAGCTACAAAGGTACAAAGGTTTAATTTTTCCACCAAAATATGAAATCCAGATTCAAAACATAAGCATGATCATCCTTATATCTTCTTTTCAATCAAATACTGAAACATTCAGTAAACTAAATTTGTATTAAACTAATACTTAAACTTTGTATGTACGTATTACTGAGACATATGCAGGGTGAACCATAGAATTTGGTATTGAGTGGATCTCTTTTTATTTTTATTTCATCAAGACTAATGAACAGAGCAACGCTTGCAGTGCTGCTTAATAATTGCAAAATTGTTATAACTAAAATCATGCTGGACCGTGACTGTGAAGTAGAAAGCGCTGGACAAGAGAGGTTCAGCCTATAGGAGTATCTTATCCAGCAGTCCTGTGCCCTGAGCACAGTGTGAGCTCTACAGCACAGAGATCACATGCTCGAAATGAGGTTCTGCGAGCAGCACAGTGCAGTTGGCCAGCTGCACCTTGAGCAGGATCAGCAGGCTCACAGGCAGGAGACAATCAGAGTTCTCTCAGCAACCCCTGTGGTTCACTGGGCGCCTGTGAGCTTGAGCTACGTCAGGCCTCTGTCTGATGCTTTCATTAATAAAAGCGAGGAAGGCAGGTCATATTTCAGAAGACGCATGCTCATAGTCTGCAATCTCTGCCTTTGTGTGGTAATGGTGGTGCCATTAACAGTGGCAATCTTAAAAATTGCAAGGTATCACAGAAAGAATGCATCTCAATTCACAGTTTAAAAATAGACAATTTACATATGCGTAAAACTGTGATTGCTCGCACTTACAGTTCATTTTGCCCCAGGAATCTTAGTTAGTCTGCCATTTTATTTCAACCTGCCATTACAAAGCTGCTTCAGGAGCAGTCGTAGTGAGCAGCCTAGCTGGATGTTATCCTGAAGCTGAACACAACCTGTGATTTTTTTTCACATTTCAAAACAAACACCAAAAGGGTTTCTAGCAATAAGTACTTACTGTAACCTTATTCAACATGACACTAGCATTAGAGGTAGGCTACACCACAGCCCTGGCCACAGTACTCAGTAATTATTCCGTAATTATTGTATCAGGTGTATTCCTAGCAAGTATAATCACATTTAATTCCATGTATTCTTCCTATTCCAGAACCTGATAAGCAAGTACAGTTCCAGTCTCGACAGCCAAAAGTCTAAAGTCTCTGGCCTGGAGTCCGATACCATCAACCTCACTCAGGATATAAACATTTTGAAAGAAAAGGTACCAGACGTCTTCATATTTTCTCTTGTTTACCCCTGGGTACATATGAATGGTTTTACAGTTTTGATCTAGAACCCCTAAAACTCTTGAAACAGCTGAATTTAATAATTCAGTAAATTTTGATGTTCATGTTTTTATTTTGTTAACAAAAATCAGGTGACGCATCTTATTTTTTTGCATTGTACTTGGTTTCTGTGACTTCTCATCTTTGCTTTATGAAACATACTGATACACAAAAGGAAATGAGGACTAACAGATTTAATTCCGGTGTTTAAAGATAGATATCAACAAAAACTGCAGAAGAGGTGAGCACAAATACAAAGAGCACTGCGCCAATCCTGGTGCTGTTGACACATAGACCACTTAGGCACTGCTGACTGCACTCTAGATAGACCACTGTGGTGGTCCTGACATTGTTCCTGAGCAGCCAACTGGTAAAAGTTGGTCAGTACCAATTGTCTCCCGCTAATGGCTCTGGCAGCATGGTACCTAAGATGTCTCAATTGGACTCGGGTCAGCAAGAAACACTGATAATGCCTAAATAGCATCATTTTCCCTGAAGTTGTCCCATTGTAATCCTAGCACTCTGTGGTATTGCATTGTGCTGCTGCACAAACAATAGTCCCAGATGGGTTGGCAGGAACAGTAGATTGTGGGCTCACAGATTTGACAGTGCATTGCAGAGCACTATGAGTGCCCTCAGTCTGGACCTTGGCATTCTCAATATGAGACCTCCGTTGCCCACTGTTTGGCTTGACCAATTCTACAGTCAGCATGGAGCTCTCTACAATGTGTTCACACACACACTATGTGTCCATCAAGGAAGTCAAGGGCAAAGTGGCGTTTGATGGTGAATGAAACGCACTGCCATTTTCTCTGCTGCCACTTCAGATGTTTTGTGGCCAACGGAAGAGAGTGCTTTTTTCTCTCTGTTGTCAACATGTTTCCCAAGAACAACCTTAGAGCAAGCAGGTCATGTCCCTGCAAAAGACAATCTCAACAGTTATCCTGCGGGTTGTCACTTCCTGGAATTTCTTAGTCTGGTGCTGCAACGCTCTGAAAACAAACGTGGGTCTCATAGGACAGCCCTGGGTTGGTGTATTTACCTCCTGCCCTTCATCATGCCAGTACCAACCAAGCAAATCTTCAGCTTGAGCAGGACTTGGTCATATGATGACAAAGAACGTGTTTGGGCTCTGATGGATAAAAATGTTTCCAATTGTGATATAAATGAAACTCGTTCTGGAGAGCAGTCAACAATTATTTGTATCTTGTTCATGATATTTTGATATATATGAATTGTGTAAAAATCCTTTTCCCTTAGCTGATCTGGGTTTTTTTTGTCCATCTAGGCCGAAAGGAATTCTCTAAACGCTCAAAAAATTATGGGTAACATAGAGCTGACAAACCAGAGAGCTGGGAATTTACTGACTGAGGCACGGACGGTTTTCGGGAATATTCAAGGTAAAGTATATAGTATTTAAACATGTTGCTAAAGTCCATGTTTACTGAATTGAATTGAATTTACCTATAAATTCGGCTGTACTGGGGTCCCCCAGAGTGGGGCTGGAGACCAATGAAGTTGGTTTCCTCCATTTTCCTCCATTTCTCTGTGTACTTGGCTTGGCTTTATAATGGACTTACAGGGCATTGGCAAGGTCTTGACCCTCTGGAAAGATGTATAGAAGAGAGAAAGAATATACACTCAAAAATCACAGTGGTGCTATGCAGGTAAAAAATGCAATATAGTCAGCTGGAGGCACAGTGTAATAATGTAAAATAAATTTTATTTAACAATTGTCAACATTTCGGTAGACAAGCTTGCATCATAGCTAAGATTTTTGGCTAAAAAATTCCATGTAAAAGGAAGATCCCCTTTTTAATTGGAAAAACTATCATTAAATATACAGAACCATTTGGTTATGTAAGTAACAGTTACTATAGCCAGATGTATACATATCCCAACATCAAAGCACAGATAGTATTAAAACATATTATTTTGAAATTATTTGTTACAGCAGATGTCTCACATTTTCTTAAGTAATCAACATCGGTTCATAAAGAGGGTTTACAGTCAAATTCTGTGTTCAACCCATATGGTGTTAATGTATTTAAATGAGAAATCCCGGGCCTCCGGTGTCACTCAGCAGGGACCCAGCCACTTGAGCCAAAGGGAAATCTCCCCTCAGCCTGGCGGCTGAGGTCCCTGCTATTCACAGGGAAGGGCGGTGACGTCACCGCGCTGGTAAGCCGGCTTGCGCAACCTGTAATGGTGGCCGTATGCGTTACACTATGTAAATCTTCTTAGCCATGTTGATGCTTCTAATGCTTCCTGTCTCACCAAGAAGACAGGAGATATTCTCCAGTGAGGTCGGAGCGGCCGGAGCCATGAACAATTCTGTAGTGCGCCGCGAATGAACAGTGCTTCTGTTTTCCTTGCAGAGCTGCTCAGGAGGTTCACAGAAGGCGTGGACGGCCAGGGCGTTCCCGGCGAGGACTTCGGGAGGATGCTGGCCGACGCGGAGCGCATGGTGCGAGAGATGGAGCAGCGCAGCTGCAGCGCGCAGAAGGAGATGGCGCGCAAGGAGAAAGACGAGGCCAAGAAACGTAGGGCTTGAAAACGCCGGCGCTGGTTTTTGTCTATGATCAGGCTTCTCGTGTGTGTCGAAACGAGTATAATCCTCTGTTACGGCTCAAGATCCCAAATATCAGGATTTTGTTTCATTAAGTCACCAATACTAGCTCAGATAATCCTGTGTGTCTTGGAGCTCTTTCAGGCTCATCCTTCAGTACTCTTGCCATTATAAAAGCAGCTAAGCAAATTCGCCCCATAGACATGATCCTTGTGTTCACTACAATACCTTTACTATTGTAACTTTTGCATAACGTAAAAGCATACCAGTAAGAATAAGTTAGGAGTAATAGGGCAATTAAGTGCTTATTAAGAAAGCTTTCAGATTCAAATACTCCACCTCTTGATTAAAAGGAAATATAGCCCTGTGATGTCTTGGTGGTAATAAACATTTTGCCTTGATATTTTTGATAATATTGATATATTTCTGTTTTAATTAGATCAGATTTGACTTTATTATCCAATGATTTAGAATGCCAGTTTATGTCTGTATTGTCATGTCATGGGTAAAATTTTAAAAAATTTTAGTATTAATTGTATGGAATATTGGAATCTAAATCTTTGCTTTCAAACCATACGATGAAGACTTCACAATAGATGTATTTCTGTGACTCTTTCAGTGCTGGATCGTGTTCAGAATGACTTGACAAAACAACTTGAGAATAACCAGCAAGCTGCCAAAAGAGTTGGGGGTTTATTGAATCAATATGAATCCAAGCTGGAGGATTTGGAAGAGGCTTTAAAACAAGCCAGGGAAGCTGTGAAGAAAGCCAACGATCAAAATGGAGTGAATGCCCTTTCACTGAGAGATGCTGTGGTAATTTCAGCGCACTGCACTCAAAACACTCTACACAAAATCATCTCAAAAACAGCCAATTCTGCAATGCTCTTTACCACTTTGGTAGATAATTTGGGAGTGCAAAGAATTTAACAATTCTGCTCTGTTAGTGTTTTATAGTTACCCTGTTTTATAGTCCCATGTCTTTCAGAACACTGTAAGACACAGAATAAAGAATATGAGAGACTCATATTGTAACGTACTGTTTGATGCTAACAGAAATAAGTGAAGCACCATCAAGACACCCTTGCTGTGTTTTGCAGAAGCGTATGGAAGATCTGCAGGAGGAACGCAACAAGGTTGCAAGCCAAATTGGAATTGCCAAAGCTCAAGTGGAGCAGACTGAAGATCTTCTCGGAAAACTTCAAGACAGTAAAAAGGTAAACCTAATATGGTGTATACCTAGAGCAGGCACGCTGGAGTCAGTACAAAGGAAGCATGTTTTTTTTCTGTTTTCAATGCAGTGTCAAAACAGGCATTCTCCCTTGAGCAGTTCCACCTTCCGCGCATGCAGTGAACACATGAAGATATTACCTGGAAATGACAAATGTGAAATGACAATTACACATTATCGCTTTTGAACGTTAATAAAGCTACTGTATATATTTTTTAATTCACCCAATATTTCCGTACACAGTTCGATAAAATAAAAAAAAACATTCCACACATAGGAGAGATATCTGGCCATGAGTTCATTAGTTTAGGAATCAAACAGCAGTTGAAATACTTTGAAGCAAGAAGTGCCTCCCTGCCTGTAGTGTGCCAGCAAAAAGTTTCACTTTCATTTTGAGTAACATAAATATTACCACGAGTTGGTAAATATGTTTCAGTTGTGATAACATTAATGTAGATAAACGCTTTCTTGAATTTTTCTTCACTTCTCAGAAAGTATGTGATACAGATGATATTTTCACTTTCTAAAGGAAGGACATTTTACCTTCTTTTTCAGAGCCCTTCCTCCTATTTGGAGGAGCTGGATATTAATTATATATTTCCTACAAATGTATATGCAGCAGTTACATTTTGACTTTGAAGCACACATCCCTTCATCTAATACTGATCAAAACTGACACGAATTATATTTAAATATTGTTTTATTTTTTTACAAACCCACAGACTTCATTGCAGAACAAAAACAATGTATAAAAGCTAAGTAGTGTATTTATAGAGGGTCTCAAGTCCAGTCAATCCCAAGAAATGGTTAAATATGTATTTTTATATTAACCCAAAAGTCAGATATTGCTTATCAAGATAATTACAAGTGTTTATCCCGCCAGCCAAATACTGAGTTTTGTTTTTATTTAACATCTTCAGCAAATAATCATGCATTTCTGGTAAAAAAAAATGTGTATCTCATTCTTTATCAGGAATATGAAGAACTGGCAGCAAAATTAGATGGAGCAAAAACTGACCTGAGCAGAAAAGTGAATGAACTTTCCAAAGCTGCATCTAAAGAAGATATTGTTGAGAGAGCTGAAAAACACGCGGAGAATCTTGACCGTCTGGCTAGCGAACTGCAGGAGTGAGTCTGCCTAAATGGTTCTCTCATTCTGTCTTGGTGGGAGCGTGTCTTTTGGGTGTCTTTAGTATGTTAAACTAAGACTTTTAATAAACTCATGAATATTTTGGAGCAATCCCACAAAACAATGTGCTCTCTTATGCGGAAAGTAGCAGTGTTTTGGGTTGTCCTCTTTTGAAAGACTTTTGACTTCTTCATACTTCGCTCCTTGTGCTTTGTAAAGTTCTAGTCAAAAATAAGCACAGCATCGACTGCAGATCCCTTTGGATATTTTAGAACGTCGGTATTTCCCAACAGCTGGGTTCACCTCACCTTTGTGAATATTGGGGCATTATTGAGTTTTTTCAGGGGCTTCCTAGATTGTAGATTTAAATATTTCCAAGTGCTCCAGAGAGTTACCTGTCCCAAGTGAAGATTTCATTGCTTACACAGATTCTCTTCCTTCTGCATATTGGATTAAATTCTTTATCTAGAAGCTTCGCAGATTTTTAGTTTAAAGTTCAGTCTAAAACGTGAAGTGGAATTCATAATCTCAAGCTCTCTTGATTTTATTTGTCATTTATCTGCTTTTGTAATTACAGAGCAGTGAAAAATGCAAGCGGTAGTTCTGAAGTGCGCTGTGCAGTGGAGGCTATCGAGGCCTACAAGAACATCACTGACGCAGTGAAGGCTGCAGAAGATGCAGCCAAACAGGCGAAAGCCGCAGCAGATAAAGCTTTGAGGGTAAGCGTCTGTCTAGGATTCTGATGGTCTTATCAGTAGTTTTCTTATCTGATAGGAATAGTTATATATAATTTAAGAAGTGTTGTGTAAGTGTACAAATTCAGTCCAGTGCAAACTGACATCAGTCCAACACTGCTAGTTTGTAAGAGTTTTCACTTTCATAAACCAGGAGCTAATCTACAGTGTGAGTTTTGGTGTCTGCAGTGAGCAATCAATGAAGTTATTTGGGAGTGATCATCGGTAGGCATGTCATCATTAAACTTGTTAGGGCCTTTAGATACTTTAATAAAATATATATATGTATTTATTTCTAGGATGTTCAGCAAGAGGACCTGACAAGAAGAGCAAAGGACCTGAAAAACAGTGCTGCAAATCTGCTATCAGAAGCAGGAGAAGAACAAAATGATCTTAAAAGTGAGTTATAGTTTTTGCTTCCACATTAGTTTGTTTGCCTTTCCCACGTGAGGAATGAGTTCACGTGTTACACAGCTGTTAGATGCATGTTAAATATGAGACATTGTGGCAGTGATTATGTCCAGTATTAGCTAGTAAAAGTATTTAATGGGAACTGTGAGCATGTTTTTCAGGAAAACAGGAATATACTACCTGGGGAAATTATTCCACCAAGATGAAATAGATTAGGAATATATTGATTAAGTTAATTCTCCTCTTCATGGTTTGTTTATCAGAATGTATAGATATTCTAGCTGCTCTCATGCCTCAGGCAATACTTTAAGTAACAGCTATAGGTAATATAGTGATGTGTTCATCTTTAAATTTCACAGCGGCCACTTCAGACCTTGCAACCTTACAAAATCGTTTGGAAGACGCTGAAAAAAAGAAGAAATCCTTACAAAATGACCTTCTAACAGCTCAAAATGAACTCGACCAGATTAGGAGAGGTATGTCTGAAGCTCACATATTCCAATATGTGCCCAGTTCTTTTCCATTTTTGTTGCTGACAATTCTTTTTAAAATGTTATTCTGTTGACACTTAAAAACTATTTTCAAAAAAGTAAAGTAAAAGTAAAAAGTAAAGTGAATAGGAGCCTTGGACCCACCACAGGATCTTGAGAAGCAAATAGTGTATAAACCATTTCAAGGCATTTCACAGGGTCCAAAATACACTACAGTACAATTTTGCTCTAGTTCAATAATTGTAAATAACTAGCAGGGCAGAAAACTGCATGTCATCATATCCTCTGACGCTTTTCTTTCAGCGGACATTGGAGATGCCATCGAAGAAGCAAAGGGAAAGGCCGCAGACGCCACCAGGAAAGCAGAAGATGTCATGGGCAGGGTCAATACCATTGACAACGAGCTGAGCAAAATAAACACTGGCCGTCCGGTTGATTCCAATTTAGAAAAAATAATAGCTGAAGTTGACCAGTCTGGTAAGTATCAGTACTTTAGCTCCCAGGTGTTTCACATTCACTGTATGAGTTATTAGGATGCAGAATTAGTCAATAAAGCAAATACGGACAAAAACACCGGTCTTTTTTGATCAACTGACTGTTATCATCTGTATGATTCTATCCCTAGACATTGTGGTGCTGTTACACTTGACTTTTGTCTTGTTTTTTTAGTGCGGCCGAGTTAAATGGAGTTTTGGCTCAGTCTGTCTTTATTTGAATTGCTCAGGTATCGTCCACTTCACAGTCTTGCCCTGCACTCTGCTTTTTCACAGTTCAAAACCTAACCAACACCATTCCCTCCCTCCTGGACAAGTTCAGCATGATAGAGGAGATGAATTCGCAGATGGCCCCTCCCAGCAACATCTCAGAAAATATCAAAAGAATTAAGGAGCTCATTGCTATGGCCAGAAATGCAGCTGACAAGGTGATGTGTCACCTCAGTTCCCCGCGTGATTTCATTTCCTGTGTTTCATGTTCAGTAAAGGAATAACTCTCTCACCAGCCAGGAACACTGAATTAATACTGATTCATTCATTTATGTTGTTGATTTGTCTTTATCAGAAACTGAAACATGCACATGATTTTCTCATGCATCCGTTATAATCGTCAAAAAAATCGATGCCTGGTGCTTGTCTCAGTGCAATTAAATGAATGTTTTCTGTCTGTTCACAGATTGTTGTTCCTATGAAGTTTGATGGCAATGCCCATGTGGAGCTACGTCCACCAAGTAGCACTGAGGACCTGAAGGCCTACACCTCCCTGTCCTTTTACCTGCAGAGACCCATCTTTAGAGGCGATCGTCGAAGACGACAGGCTTCTGACAGTGGGGATTTGTTTGTGTTGTACTTGGGCAGTAAAGATGTGAGTGTTTCCACTGCTGTTTAATGAGAACAATGAATGAATGTCTGTTCATTAAGACATTTTAGTAAAGTGGAGTAATGGTGAACTTAATCATTACTTTACCCTTTCCCCTGTTTACTTAACCTTAATAAGTCAGTCTGATAATTGCGAAGGCTGAATGAGAGACTTTAAATAAAGAGACACTACCACAACACAGTACTGTAATGTGCAAAATGAGTATGCAAGATTCTTTTTACTGTTGTAAAACACTGACCAGAATAACTGTTACTTGTTGCAGCAGTTAGCCGTTGAGCAGCTGTTTGACTTAAGAAGGGAATTTGGGAGTATGAAAGTGGGTTTGTTCGTTTTTCCTTAGGTCTCCAAAGACTACATCGGAATGGGTCTGAGGAACAACAGGCTTTTCTGCATTTACAAACTGATGGGTGAAGAGTATGAAATAAATGTGGACACTTCAGTCACAGACTCAAAAACAGAAGAATCCATTCTCGACAAGATTGATTTTAACAGGTAATTCTTCAATGCGTCACCAAAGAACAAGTCTTGGTAAAAGAGGCCTGAGTGGAGACTTGATTGAGATTTCTGAAATTTTAAAGGGAGTGGGGATGATTGATTCCGAGGTCCAGTGATTTCTGTTAACTTCAGTGAGCAGAACACAGGGACCCACCTGGAAACCTGCTAAAAGCCAGTGTTAGTCCAGTACTAGAAAGCAAAAACTCAGAGTCATTAATTTATCACCTTGTGGAGACAGAGGCTCTCTGGTATCATTCAAGTGCAAGCTTGTTGTGCTGATCGAGTCAGGCAGTGTGTACTAGAATAACCATCACTGCTGTACCTCTTCTCAGTATTAGCTTTTATGGTGTTAAAGAGTGTTTTTCCAGAGTTCATGTTTTTTCAATTCTGTTTTTTTTTGTGTTTTTATAGAATTTACCAGGATGCCGAAGTCTATTATACCAAATTATTTACTTCGAATAATGCGGATCCTCCCAAACAGTTAACAAATGCTGGCAAGTATACCAGAAATCTTCTCAGCCTTGAACCCAGTGAAGTGGTGTTCTATGTTGGAGGATATCCAGACAGTTTCACTGTAAGTTTTTAATCATATTTATTTATTTTTTCCTAATGTTTATAAGTAATGATGTTTATAAATAACATCAATCTAAGTTGATGTGACAGAATGTGAAACTGAAATGTGCTACACTGAAATTGTCAACCATCGGATGAGCATTTCTGATGTAATAGTCATTACAGGCAGAATCAAAGCTCAAGGTTTAGTGAATTCATTAGATTCAGGTGCCTGTTTTTTTCCTGTTCAGAACATTTTTCAAAAGCCTGTGTATTCATCTCCTGTTGCGGTTTTCCGATGATGGATCGTGTGGATATGTATAGATATGTGCTGTGTAAAGTGTGCTGTAGGGCACCGCAGACACCAGGAAATTCCAGTTTCGAGATGTTCTGCTCACATTTCTCTCACCAGAATAGTGGAGACTATATGAAGAGCCAAAAGGGCAGATGTATTCAAAATAGATTTTTTCAGGGTACAGTAAAGAACCAGCAGTGGCCTCCTTATTTATATTTCATTTTTCTGGAATAAATTAGTGACAAAAGTCAGTCCTATAATAGCTAGTAAGACGGTCTATTAATTGTTACTGGCTAAATAAAAGCCCTTTTTTGTTTTCTGTGAGCTATCTTTAGACATCTCACCATAGCTATGTAGGTTCTCTTGTGGATAGGTTAAAAAATGTCATACTACCAAGTCTTTGCAAAAACACCAAGTGTTCACTAAGATATATAGTTCATAAAACACTGACTTTAAAAATTGCACCATGACACGTTGGCTTTGAAAAGGCTTATGTACCAACATTATTCCATACACTCAGCTACTTGCCAATATTTCTGTATTACAGTATTATGTTCTTTGCAAAATGTGGTCCTTTAAATTTGAATAATAATTTTTAGTTCATAACTTTACTTTTTTAAGAACCCATTCATCATTTAGAATTGACATTTTTCTTTTTCTTTCTCCCAACAGCCCCCGTCTCCCTTAAATTTGCCCAAATATCGAGGGTGTATTGAGTTTTCTAGCATGAATGATAAATTCATCAGCTTGTACAACTTCAAGAATGCTGTCAATGTGAATGTTGAAACACCATGTAAAAGGTACTGTTAATATAAGTAATGAACACTAAAGTCTACATCATGGAGAAATTTAATGGCTATATCCAGTGTAGAAATGACTCATGTGGATTTTGTGGATGGTTCTGTTTTTCAGATATAAACAAGGATCTGAGTTTTGGTACTTTGAAGGCACTGGATATGCAAAGATTGCCATCGGCAAGAACGTTGGGACATTTAAGCAGGACATTCTATGCAGAGCAGAAAACGGGTTACTGTTCTACATTGGAAATGAGGTACGTAGCTTAATCAATTCATGATAAAAAGCTATCTTGGTATATAAAGGTATGTAAATGCATCTCTAAACAGAGCTGCATTTGGAACTTAAATTTCAAGGTTGAGACACCAATGCTTTTGGCGATAATGTTTTAGAAATGCACTTATAATGGTAATATACTGGAGAACAGGGCATTGTAATTTCTGATTATGTATGGATTCTTAACAGAATGACAGCAGATGATGAAGTAAAGCACAGAGTATTGTCAATAACTTGAGCACAGGTTTCCACCCATGTCTTTTGAAAAAAAAAAAACTTTTTCTCCTGCTTAGTCCATAAAGAACATAAAATGAGTTAAATAAAATACTTCTAGGCATTTCACAAATCAGTCTTTGAAAGAAGGACATGTAATACTGTTGTCACGCCCTCTGCAGCCAGAGGGCGCTCCTGCTCTGTCCTGTCCCTGGTTTCCTGTGCTTTGCTGTCCTTCCGGGGTCTCTCTCTCTGGGGCTATATATTTCTGGGTCACTTATTCTGCTTCGCTCAGCATTGACGTTCGGATGCCCTGAGACCCGCCTAGCTCCAGGTCGCCCCACGTCCGCTACCTGAGGGCATAGGTTTCTATATGGCATTTCCTGAACAGCTGAGGCCGGGCTAACCCCCGTCTCGCCGCTACGCATAGGGTCTTTATCATTCTCCTGCCATTCCACGTCCGTCCCTTCAGACATCCGTGGCAACTGTACAGAAGATATCTAATAGGTTTAGAGTAAATGCAGATTGTATTTTGAGCTCCAGGTCTGTTTAACATGAACATGGGATGATTTGGTTTTGATACAGGACTCCTTCTACTCTGTGAGCATTGAAAATGGTTTCATAGTATGGAGGAGTAAAGAAAGCAACGCACCATTGAAGGAAAGCAGGGGTGAAAATAAAATATTTCCTTCGGTAAGAGTGCTTTCTTTTGTCTGCTAAAATATATCTTTTACGAATTGTTTATAAAAGCAATACAATACAAACATTGTTAAATGATGTGTTAAAATACAGATTTTGTGGACATATTGGTCCTTTTTAAGAATACATTGTACATCGAGATTCATGAATTTTATGAAGTGCTTACTGTGTGAATATAAAAATAAAATACATCGTCTGTATTTATTGTAAAATACATTCATTGTTGACGTGTGAGCCTGTGAGGTTTGGAGATTTGCACCATTCTTCTATAAGATGGGATGTTATAATACATTTTTAATAATGCTTTTGTGAAAGTATTTCCATTTTGCATTTCACTGCTCTTGTATCAACCCATTGACTGAATGGAGTTGCCTTTCTCTGTATTGGTTTTGTAGCATTGTGATTTGGTTTTAAATTGAGGAATTGTTCCCATTTCTAAATGCAATTCTAATAATTGGCAGGTAATTCTCTGCTCTTCCAATGTACAAATACCACTTGATGATGTGCTTCACCAGACTGGTTGTGTGTGTTTTAGGATGTGGGTTTTGATGTCAGAACACTGTCACCACAGAGTCTATTCTGTGACAAGTTGTCAAAATTTGGTAGAAAATGTACATAAGGAAAACAAACATGACCTGAAGTATTGTAGTTGGGATGCTGTTATACCATCAAATGTACAATGCTCTATTTCTAACATTTTTATGTACTTTTTTATTTTCATAGGATAACTTAAAAGCCTTAAACATAATTTTGACCCGAGATAAATTTATAATTTCTGGTGCTGAAAAACTAATCTCAGACTATAATGGTATTGGAACCTACACAGAATACTACATTGGAGGAATACCAATGTCCATAAGAGAAAGGTAAGAATTTTTACCTTAATGACACAGTATCGCTAAATTTCTGTAATTTACATAATTACATAATTTTCATGTTGGGAAAATATTACACTATGAGAATGATCTGCTTCTGCTCCTTTTTTACTACGTTTGGGGCTATATTACTAGAACTTTACTTCAGGCAGTTAATCCAGACAAGGGTTTCCAACCTTTTATGTGAAGTATCCCTTTCTGTCCAAAAATGCCATTTGAAGTAAGAAAGCAAAATGAAAGGGCCTATCCCGGCAAGCAACCGGCACAAGGTGGGGTACATCCTGGATGGGACACCAGTCTATTGCAGGGCAGAGCACATCTGGGCCAATTTTCCCAGAAGCCAATGAACCTACTGTGATGCCACATGGGGTGGCCCACAGCAAGGGCACAGGTTTTTATTTACAGGTTGTTTATAGTAGTCTTGTCCTGTGGTCAAAAATAGTCTTCTTCTCACAGGATGCTGGGGAAAAATAAACAGCCCACACTGTTTATTTAAAACAGTGTTAAAACTGTAGTTAGCAGCTACTCTTAAGCCTGAGGTGGGAAAAAATAAAACCTTCAGACAAGAGACAGATTCAGCCTGTTTCAGGCTAGAGACTGTGCAATCTGACAGTTCATCCTTGGCTTTAGCTCCTGGTCTTCACCATCTCCTTGCCCTCTCAGCGCTCCATTTATCTTGTCTGGAGCAGAAAGCACAGCTGATGCCTCCTCCACTGATTACTAGTGTCCTGTCAAACTGCATGTGATCTGCATGCTGCCATCATGGGCAGTGGGAGGCTTAGAAAAAAATACATATTTCACGGGGAAGGTAATACCCCTTTGGGACTCAGCCTTACGCGGTGTCACACTACCACTATGCCTTTGGACTGTGGGAGGAAACCAGAGCACCCGGAGGAGACCCACATGAATATGGGGAGAACATGCAAACTCCACCCCAGAAATTGAATCGAGGGCCTCAGCGCTGCGAGTCAGCAATGCTGACCACTGTGCCACCATTACACCCATTGTCATATGCAGTTATGCATTTAAATGATTAAATGTGATGTCTAAAAATATTATAAACAGATTTTTTTTTCATTTACATTGTGGACTTGTTACAGCTTTCAGCTTCAATATATATAAATATCTTCAATGAAGTACATCATTGAAATATTATTTTTATGGCCCTTATTTCACTGGTCCCCTATATTTGGCTCTTATTCTCTCCCCCAGTCTGATTTTTTCATTATACTTCCTTTGTTCCCCAGCAAAAATATTACCACGCCGCCTCTGAAAGGATGCATAAAAAATATTCAGAGTCCAGAAGGCAATGCTCAGTTTGAGGAATCTGTGGGTGTGAGTCCAGGATGCCCTATTGACTTCTTGGTAAGTGTTTGTTTAAAATGAGAATTTCTTTGTAACCTCTATGTTAGCATGTTTTCTTTTAAATTAAAATAGGGTTTAAGTACGAATAACATACTGTACTTACTGAATTGTAAGAGCTTATACTATTTTATAATTATTCCTACTTCTCATAGTAGCTCAGTTTGAAACCAACATAAAATATGAATATTTCATGAGTTACAAATGATTTAATCCTATTCTTGCAGAACCAGTATTGAGTGTTGTACTCTTTAACTCATCACAAAGATGAGTTTGTAATAAAACCAGGTCATTTTTCAATATCAGTATGAGTTTGGTTATATTTTAATCTTCCTGTGTTTTCATTCTGCTCTGTGATTTGTGAACAACAATAAGACCAGACTGCAACCAAAATACTTATTGGTTTTAGAGTACTATAGAGGTCAAAACACACAGAGCAGTAGTGATGCACGGGTTGGCTTTTTTTGACCAAGGGGGTCAAAGGGTGGGGGGTGGGTTCAGACCCCAGGTGTGGTTACTGCTGTTGTACTCCTGAACAAGATACTTCAGATTGTTCCACAAATGTCCAGCTGTTTAAATAGATGCAAATGCAGGACACGTGGGATTAAAGCATGTGACAAAGAATGAATAATAATTAATAATAACAGATATAATCTCAGTAGTCTTATTGGTTCCTGAAAGGAAGCTCTTGTTTATTGACCATCTTTGTCTTCCTCTTAGATTTCACGCGACGCAACTTTCAGTCTGGGCAGCTCTCTGACGACTTCGGCGGACGGCTTTGACCTGGGTAAAGATGTCATGGTGGCAATGGGCTTCCGGA
The DNA here is from genome assembly GCF_055471065.1 of Atractosteus spatula. Lineage (NCBI taxonomy): Eukaryota > Metazoa > Chordata > Actinopteri > Semionotiformes > Lepisosteidae > Atractosteus > Atractosteus spatula. Next base: position 2,570,503 of record NC_142711.1, on the reverse strand, counting down.
CCACAGAGAAGACAGGTCTCCTTCTTCACAACAGCCAGGCAGTAGGTTTCTTTTACAGCTGCTTTCTTCTTCTTCTTTCTTCTGCTGTAAGAAACTAACTGGCAATTCCAGGAAAAAAATAACAAAGTGCAGAGAAGACACCATATACAAAGAGGTAATGGGGAAAACGCAAGATAATTAATTCTTCTTCAGTGTAATGCCCGGATTCACTCATATCTTTTTTGTCACTGAGGAGATCGCTTCTTCTTTTTTATAATGTACCACAGGCACTGATGAGGCAGCTGTCCGTAACGGCAGTCCCGAGTATCCTCATTTTATCAGGAAAACTTTACAGTTAGAGGGTGTGAGTTGCCTGATCAATAACTTAATGTATTTGTATGCATCAATATATTTCTCCTGAAGTTATTTTCTTCTATTCATTGTTAAATCTGGAAACAGCTTGCACAGAAAAACTTGGAACGGCAGTCAGGTTCTTAATGATGACGTACAGTACACACATATATTGTATACAGTTTATCTGTGTGTCTCTCCCCAAGTCCCTGTCCCTGTCCTGTACTCAGCCTTGACGTGCTGCAGCTCCAGTGTACGCCAACGACAATATCTACAAAAGCAGTGCTGCCACAAACAGATGTTTTCTAGCAGCGTCCATGTTTGTGCCCGTGGCTTCAAGAGCTTGAGTCAAAACTATTTCAGCTGCGCCCGGGACGAACCAACCTTGCTAGCAGAGCCTGTAGAGCATGAGCTAAAATAATTGGGCTGGAAAATGACCATGAACAGTGACAGCTGAATAACGCAGCTACTGTACATTGCGTAGTGTACAGCTGAGTATCACAATACAGTACCTTTATGTTGTTTTTACCACGGGGACATTAAGACCAGATTCCACCTTTGCCCCTGCAAGCGGCAGAAAGAAGTGTGAAAAAGTGTATTCTAGGAATACTGTAATAAAACTGGACAGGAAAAGAAGCGGGCAGATGAGAGAACAAACATGACATTATTGAAAAAGTGAAAAAAAAAGAATGATTCACTACTAGAGTAACGTTGTTTTTTTTTCCCCCGTTAGGATACTGGGATGGAACTCTCACTGGATAATGGCTTTGTGGTCTTTAAATTCAAGGATAAAGTATGGAAGTCAAACTATAAGTATGAAGATGGAAAATGGCACTACCTAACAGCAGCAAAGACGAGCCAAAGGTTTGTACAGTACATCAGTACACCAGGAATTGTATTTCAAAACAGTATCAAACAGTACAAGCACTGAGGCAATGCTTAAGATGTTTTCACAAATCAGAAACTCAGCTCTTTTAACCCAAACTCTCAACATAATCCAAAAACGTAGATATAATTAATAATAATTAGATTAATACAGTACAATACCTTTCATCCCACAGCACTTTGTACATGCTCATTTAATCTAGCTCTGGAGTACCCACCTAGGTGACACATAGCAACTGTAATACACCAGCAGGCAAGCTGCATAGTCACAAGTGCAAGTCAAAACATGAGAAATGACTATGGGGGAATTTTAGACAGATTATCCAAACCCAAATTGTAGTTTAACCGAGACGCCAGTGTTACCACCACTAGTCTTTCAGAGAGTGTCATGGGATCTTAATGAACAATAATCAGAATCCTGTTACTGGTGATACTGGTGCTTTGTAAATTCTATCCAAGACGATAGATCGCCACCTTCCTGTCCCTCTATACCATTAAAAAATAAAGACACCTGGTTTTCCTTTGAGATTTCCCATTCCAGTACTAATGCTAGGTCTGAGAAGGTCAGGCACAAAATAAGCCAGTTAAAGTTACAAATCCTACCAGGAATAAAAGATAGTACATTCTACGGAGGTGCGTGACTCTTACAATGGCTTTGGTCCTACTTTTCTCATTTGTTTCTCGTACATAATTGCTACTCATTTCCAGAAGTTGTGTTTCATTCAAATTTGTTTAATCTACTGCTAGAATAATAGATGCACTTTATTGCACTAGGAAATATTATTTTTTTTCTTAATTATTCCTCAGCATCACACTGCGCATTGATGAAGAAGATGAAGGAAGAGATCAGCCCTCATCCTCACTAGTTAGGAGCATGAATACACCCAATATTATTCTGGGCAAAGACACCTTTGAAGGTTGTCTTACCAATGTTTATATGAGAAGGTAATTTTGCACTAGCTACTAAAGTTTTTATTAGAAGCCCACTTTTTTCAATTTGAAGACACTTGACCTTAAACTTTTGTTTTTACCCTGTGTTAGAAAAAACTCTAATTTTAAGGGTTGTATGCAATCCTTTGGGACTTGCTTTGGGACACTAATCTTATCTACCAACAATGCTTTTATATATTTTTAGTATAGAAAGTATTTAACTTTCAGGAGATACATTTATCATACTACTTAAAGTTTTGTTTTGAGGGTGGCAGTAACTTATACACATGAGTTAGATACAGGACATTTTGTGTGTTAAAGCAATGTATAAGTACTGTATATGTTTTAAACAGATTAAGTAGATTATATTTTTTCCTTCTTAAACGTTTAAAGATAATAAAGCCACCATTGTTAATCTAACAAGCTATGCCTTAAGCTATGAGAAAATTACTTCCTTTATTGTTTCATTCCAGGCCAGTCCTCTACAAGCCGGAGGACTTGAGCAGATTCAGCTCAACGGGAAACGTGTCTGTGGGATCTTGCAGTGCTGAGAAACCACCCCAGTCAATGATGGCCAGAACCAGCCTCAGCCGCTCCTCTTTAAGGAGGGTGGGTATAAGAAGTTTTGGTTTCCTTGAGAGTTTGAAAGCAACAGCCTAAGCGGAAAACTACTATAGGAACTCCTTAAAATCACAAAGGCCCTTAATAACAAGCTTGTCCCTCAACCTAGCGTTTTGTTTCAATGGTGTGGTTTATGAATGACTCTCCTAGGAGTCGGGGCCGCAGGCAGCATTGACATTAGAATACTTTTACAAGGGGAATTACTGCAGCCCAAAGCTAAGGCAGGGGGCGTGGGAGTATGGAACAAGCTATCCGCTGTGTGGTTGAAGCCAATACATTGGCTTCTGTCAAGAAAATGCTGGATGAGATCTTTAGGTCAGTAAGCTGCTAACAGCTGAATGGGCTTGATGAGTCAAGTGGCTCGTCTTCTCACCTTTCCTGTGCAGAAGACAATGTACAGTAGTTTCAAGTGATAATTAGATCCCAAACAGTTTGTATTAATAAATGGTTTCTTCAATGTGTGTGTTTCTTTATGTGAGTCTTTCCATCTTAAACTTTATCTTAGTATTGGTAAGCATTATTTCTGCAAGGAAATTCACGAAGGAATTTATAAAACACAATTTCACACAGGGTTAAAGATTTAATTTAAAATTTTTGTCTATACAGTTTTATATGGGCATATATAGCTGATTTATTCAGTCAGAATGAACAATATTTTGTCAAACCATATATTTAAAAAATAATTTTGTTGAGTTATTCCAATATTTATGTTCTTATACTGCTTTATTTTCAGAGATGAAGAGAAGGAATTGGATGTTCAAAACGATGAAAAAGTGAACTGTAATGGACTTGTCATTATCGCTTCTTCATTGTGCTTTGTCAAATAGTAACACTTTCAACCAGCAACCGACTTTGTGTTATATTTGAAACAATTAAGATCACTAATAACGTTTTTAGCACAAATAATAACGATGGTAAAAGAGTAATCGTGTTTATTTTGGTACAACAGTACCAAACAGTACAAGCACTAGTATATACTGTAATTATTCTGCTTTTTCTGGTTCACAACAGCTTGTGTTAAAACAAAAAAAAACCATCACCAACATTAACATATTGTCTAAAAATGATATAAATGTTGACATCTGTCAAATTCACTGTGCTGTACTCCATTATGCATTATCATTTTTAAATAAATGAGTCATTTATTACTCAATAAATTTGCATTGTACAATCATGTTTTAGATCTGTTTTGCATTCTAGTGACTAAACCCTTTCTTCTCTTTAACCCTTTTCGGCGTGAATTTTTATTTTGGGGTAAAAGTAAGGTCAAAAGTAATCATATATTGTAGTCATGCTTATAGAGAATAATAACTTTTTAAATTGTTTTTAATTGTTGTACATCAACAACAACAGTCCCATCATGTTTCTCTTATTACATAAAATGATCAGTTTAAAACATTTTAAAGAATGATGAGTCAGACACACAGAATAATGAAAGACTGAGCTACAAACTGTCTCTCAAGAGTTCAATGAAACCAAAAAACTTTAAGAACATTTTTTTTCATTCACAGAGGATTAAAAAAGCAAAATAATGCTGAGATTGAATTCTTAGTGGCACATAATTCTCGTCTGTCTCTTTGGGAACTATATCTCTCTGTCCAGGGTCCGCCGTGATTCTGTTGTCTGGTGTTTTCTGACGTGATCTGGTAGTTCCACAGGCTGGAGCCCAGATTCATACAGGCTTTTCAGCTGACAGTCCATGAAGGTTTAACAGAGATTTCAAACTACACCACACAATTGAAATACCTCTTCTCTTTAGAACAATATCTGATGGAATAAATAAAATCGTATTAACTGTGAGATCTATCACACCTCTTATTGCTGTGGGGAGGATTCTCATAAATGATGAGAGACTTACTAAGGTTTCTTTTAAAAGAACAGCGCTAGACAGGAATGAAAGAAGCTGAATTGGTATCCTCTACACCAGCCATCCATATTACACATTAAAACTCCATTCTTTGATTTTCTTTTGTGCTTGTTTTACCACGAAGTGTGTATTTTATTATTTATTAATCTGCCAAGATTTCTAAGAAATATTCTTTGGTGATGATTATACACTGTTCTTTAGAAATTGTTTTGTGTTCATTAAAAATTTCTTTAACTACCTCATAGAGATGTTATATTTTTAAAGAAATTAAGTAGTTCAAAAGGTGTTTAAACACCTGCATGCAAGAAATTTTTACAAATCCAAACTTATTACTTTTAATTCAACATGCAAACTGAGAGGCCTCTCAAGCATTTATTTCTAGTTAATCAAGCTTAAAACAGACAGCTAGCTTTTGGCTACTCAACAGTTATTTAATAATGCTCTCGGTGGTGGCTACATGGTTTCACTGCTCATTTCTCTCCAGTGTAGGTGTACTCTAATAACAGGTTTTATAAAGAGTACCTAAAATCTCCCCACAAGAAGAAGGCTCAAAAAGAGCTCCTCAAAAAACTACAGCACATACAGTAAAATGTAAAAGCAGTTTTTCAGCAAAGACGTTCAAATGTTTCTACTCCTGACAGGTTATAGTGCACTGGGCTTTAAAACCCCATTTATGTGTTTGTATATCTGGGTGTTTAAATACCCAAACAGCCGGAACCATTAGGCACTACCTGGGCATTTTGACTCCAGTGTTATGAGTCAAATATCAAAGTAACAGATTGTTTATAGTATGATATTCCCATTTGTCCTTCACACCAGCTTCTTGTTTATTTAAATTATATACCTTCCCCTTTACTTTATTCTGATTTTTTTCACTTTTCCTATATGTCCTGTCTAGCTAGTGCAGAAGTGTTCAGATAAAACATTTTCAAGCCACTTTCTGAACCATATAATGCTGAAAGGCTTCAAGCCATTTGACAGTGGATAATACTTCCAATGTTTTGTGAGAACAGAATGGCTTTATGCAAGGGTTAGAGTACAATACTATGATGAAAATAAAATTTGGTAAGGGCAAAAAATGCAAAGATCTTCTCATAGCAAAGCAGTAGAAGGCCTTTGATTTATACAACCATAATCCAATCCTAAAACTAAATGAACGTGTGTAATTTTATAAATCAAATGACAGTTTTTTAAAAATGAAACAGAAGCAGAACTGCAGGTCAGTTGACTGATCACAAGCTTTTTAAAACCTCGATCCATGAATGAAGCAAATCTGGCCAGCGGTTGATTTAGCCGATTCTACAAGTATCTGCTATTAGTCCGCTTCCAGTTTCAAAGGCTCCCTGTGGTCCCAGAGCTCATGGTGGAGAACCACGGCTGTAGAAATTGCAGCGTCTTTTGCTTCGAAGAATCAAAATGAGTTTTGGATGGTATGAATGCTGTATAGATGTGTACAATTGCATGAAAAAAACATCAGTGTCAGTATGTATTAATTTCAGTTCAGCTGCACAATGCAGGATAATCTGTAATTGTACAGTTTTTACCATCTCGTCATAGTCTGTTTTGGGAATTTTTCTCTAAAACACAATCTGATCGGATTCTGGCTCAGGCAATACTTGCACTCCTGATCCTTTAAACACCATCTTTGGAAGCAATACCAACACGTGGGCAAAATAAGTTTTGAAACTGTCTTTCTGTTTTAGCACAAATGCTTTCATGTTCAGAAAACTATATTTAAAGTGCACTGAATAAATGTCAAATAGTGAATACTTATGGCATCTTCTATGAAATGCAAACGATTTTTTAAAAAATCATTCAGTGTTTGGAAAAAAAATTCATTTTATTATTGACGCTCAAAGTTTGATTTGCTGAAAGTTTGTTTGAAATCTTCGCTGTGGTACTGTACTTTGCATTAGGCTGATAAAACAGATTTCTGACCATAATGTGAAACTACTGTAGTAAACACATTTTTTATATTAACATAAAAACAATCATGTAAAATTACAGCATTACATCCATTTATATGTAGATGGAAAATACAGAGATTTCATTTTAATTCCACTAATCATCTTTATCAGGGGCCATTTTGGGCTTATTATGCTCCAGTGGAAGATGCAAAATGTATAAATGCAAATGAAATAATGAAGTATCGTATTTAGTGAATTTGCAATGTAATTTGAAGAATATTTTCAGTGGCATTTGTTGCCATGTACAGTACTTGCATTTATGTTTATGTAGGTGGTATGATAAGGCTTTATGCAAATGAGAAATAGGTACAGTAGCACCACACCCCTGATCCTGCAAGGCTGGTGTGTCTGCAGGGTTCTGGGTTCCTTTAGGGCTTCAGTACTTGAAAAGTTGGAAAAGCTGTTCAATTCTTGCCAAACAAGCTGATTTATGCTGATTAAAGACGTTAGAAAGAAGCCCTGCAGAGACACCTGCCCACTGGGAAATGCCCTGGACTTCCCTGCTGCAGGGAGTACAGTATATATTAGTGGTAGACAGCTCCAGTCTTGGAGGGCAACAGTTGAGTGTTTACTGTATGTGATCACCCATTCTTTGGATCATAATGAAACTTCATATTTTTAAATTGTTTAAGAATCACAATACAATGTTGCTGTGTCAAACAGACTCATACGAAACCTGACCCACCTGTGTAAGGCTTCTCAGCCGAAGGCTTGTTATTGTATCTTTTTACCTTTCAGCACAGAATTAACCTGTACAAGTTCCTTTGTAGCTCAAAGGCTGATGCAACCCTCAATTTGAACTTCATTTCCACACAGCAAAATGATCTATCCGTGGGGGGAAAAAATGAACCGGCTTTCATTTACTTTAAGAGACTGCACGCTTGTGCAAGTAGCAGCGCCTCCGAGCTAAAAACATGTTCTCTTCTTTATTGCAAAGGAGAATGAAGTGAAAGAGGAGGCAATGGAGCTCGAAAGAGTGCAAAACACGTCTGAGTGCCGGCCGCCAGATCGTGTCAGAAACGCCTTCCAGCTGGGCGAGTCACATGGCCGACTGGAGTATAACGTCACTCCTCAGACATTTCAGGACAGGTATGGAATTCCTTTTTAATCTTTCTTTGTCTTGTCGTCATCGCCATCCTTTGTGTGAGCAGTAAAGCCTTACTGTGATGACAGAATAACTGGGATTCAGCTCTGAAAAAATGTCACCTTGCACATTGGGGCTGATTTAAGACCATTCAGATGTTTCACATTAAAAAGGAAAATGTATTTCAGTGTGGCTTTAATAAGTACCAGTTCTGAAACAATGAAGTTTATTTCTAAAGCATTTCTCTTGAAAAAGATTGTGGGCTTTACATAACAAAAGAAAAAAAGATTACAGACAAAAAGTGTATATGCAATAATAGTACAAAAACAGCACAAATGATACATTTTTAAAATTCAATCATAAACTGTATTGTTTTAGGGAAGGGTGGCAGACCGGTATCTGTTCGGTACAGATTATAAACAGAAGCAGTTTAACACTAAAGTTTAATTTTATCCATGTTTCTTTGAAATACCAGCATAAAACATTGCATTTGTGCAGAAAAATAAAGTGATCAAGTTTCACAAGATCAGACAGACCTAAAAAGACAAGTTCTACTTAAAAAAATTAGATACTTCAACAATAATTGGATAATTAAACCTACTAAAAATAGTAACTTTAATGTCCACCCAAATGTTTAAGATAATCAGCTCAAGCTAGATCAGCTAATCAAAGGCAGTACTCTCATGTAGTAATACAAAAGAGTTGGGGAACAAGAGTCATCAGTCATCAGTATTTTCCCAGCCTGGCTATGGTCTCTAAACGGTGTTTTTGGCATAGGAATTTGGAATAGGATTCTCTCTTGATCTCATGTCTCATCACCAACATTTAATGCTCCTGGAAAATAGTTTTAGCAGTAATGTCAAACCCTTTTACAAGTTCTGCAACCATCCTTGATTCAGTCATAAAACAACAACAAGCACTCATGATTTTCACATAACTGATTGTTTCTAGACAGGCTGCATCTGAAGGCCGTACAGCCATGAGCTCATCCTTGACTGTCTCCATGCCAGTTTCTCGTTCCTTCGCCCCTTCCGCCAGTCTGGAGTAATGAGTAACATGCTCTACTGGCACTGCAAACATTTGCTTTGCAGTGCGTCCCTCCCCAGTGAGGGACACATTAAATTAAAATGAATTTGGAACTTATACAGTTAGTAGCTTTAATGAACACATACTGTACCTGTAACTGTCACACTCTATGTTTGTGAGTCAAAAGGAAATGGAATGTTAGTGGTTCATACCTATTCAATCAAATGTCTAAGTATCAAGAAAGAATACTTTCTGTCAGGAGTGTGGAGTGCCTTAAGACAGTACTTAAGAAAACCACAGAGCCCTTTCTAAAATATTCCTATACAGATAAGGTCAGTTCTCAACTAGGCGCATTTCCAGGCTGCTTGAGAAGTGCTGAGAAAGGAAAGAGCAAATTTTGCACGAGAGGTCTAGGAGCTTGGAGGAGTGTGCCTGCGAAACCAGAAACCTGATCAGCGAACGGTTTCCTTTCTAGGTCTCATATCTCACTCGACATCCGAACAAAGTCCCAGGAAGGCTTGATCTTTTACGCTGCTAATAAATTTGGGACCTCACATGTGGCTCTCTACATAAACAATGGACGGATTAAGCTTTCATTGAGTTCTCCTGGAAAGAAACGGAAAATATTTAATAAAGAAAAATACAACGATGGCAAATGGCACACAGTGAGTCCTTTATTGTATTTCTTGTCTTGGATTCTCCCCTTTATATGGTGTGTTTATAGTCTTTATGACAAGCATTTGACACATCATGGTTAACAAGTTTATGATGGTTTGGTAAGTACTGTGTGTAGTTCCATGTCAGTAATAAAATCCAAATAACTGCTTTATAAATATGTGTTTTATGTCACATATTATAAATTTATAACTCACAAACTGGAGCTTCTTTTTGTTGGAAATTTAGGGCTACTTTTATATTTTATTTATGGAAAAAGCAAGTAGTCTTCATTACTAAGCATTTCCAGAACAACCCTAACAACACACGGTTGACTATTTTTAAATTGCCAAGCTTTATGATCTATAGAACCGTGTATTTGAATAGAAATAAAGAATGATGTCATGGGTTGCACATGCCATGCACATGCAACATGCCAGTGGCATGTTGGTTAACGTTGCTGCCGCACTTTTCTCCCACAGTTCAAAGATGTGCTGGTGGGTTAATTGGCTTCTGGTAAAACGGGCCCTGGAGTGAGTGTGTGCGTGTCGGTGTTTGTGTCTGTATCCATGCATCTGTCCTGCAGTGTACTGCAATCTACTGCAAAGGCGTCCCATCCCGTCCAGGGGGTACCCTGGCTTGCACCTTTTGCTTGCTGGGATAGACTCCAGTTAGAAATATCGCTATGACTGTATTCCATCGCTTGGAAAAGGGACAGAATTCTTATTACTGCTGTACAAATGTTCTGTAGGTCATGTTCAGTTGGGAAAAACGCAGCTTCCGCCTTGTCGTTGACGGCCTCCGCGCACAGGATGGTGACTTCACCCAAGTCAGCTCTCTCCAGTTGCAGCCTCCAATTTATCTGGGAAACGTTCCTGCCTTAAGTGCCAGCTCAAAACTCCAGGTAATGTCCTGAGCCCAGGGTGAGCAGGGCAAATTTCAGCTCACGTTAAAGTCGTTCTGCAAGGAGTGCTTCTGAATTTAATTGCTTATTGCTTCTGAATTTAATTTTGTTGCTGATGAAGAACGGAAAGGTGATTTAAAGGTGATGTGTCACGCAGATACTGAGTTATTTTATATTAGTCAGAATGTTTTTTTGAAAGGTTAAATCTACATTGAACATTGCAGGACATTTTAAAAAACAAGTTATTACGAAATACATTTAAATGTTATAAAACACATCTCAGGTTGTGTTTTGTAATTCAGGATCGGTTTTGTTCATTAAACTGATTTTAATTTCTTTTCTGCATCAGATCCTTCCTAAAAATAGTGTGGTTGGGTGTATCAGGAATTTCAAACTGAATGATCGACCAATGGCGGAGCCCACTGACAACTATGGAGTCCCTCCTTGTTTTGAGGGGAACATGGAAAGTGGGACCTACTTCTCAGGAAATGGAGGATATGTTGTTTTAGGTACCTGAAGATTTTCATTTTCACGGTGAAAACGTCAAGACAATTGTGTAAAAAACAGACAACATCATGTGTGAAAAGCATTTGCTTCCTTTAGTGAAATTCAACAGTCCAAGAAAACTGATGCTAGTCCAAGAAATGACCTAGTCTGTATATCTGTCTGCATTTTCTGACTTTTTGTGGAAAGGGCTGCCTGCATTTACTAAACTTTTTAATGGAAGGAGTCTGAACATCTTTATTAGTTAAATCTGATTTGAGAAGGATGGAAGCTTGAAAATCCGAACAACAAGCCAGCATCTTGTTGCACAATTTACATTTTGTGCTTCTGGAGGGCCTCACCAAATATAATATAGGCACAGTTGTCTATTATTGTTTCACTGATGACACAACTTTTGTTAACTTCAATACAACTCTTGAAGTAGACCTTCTTCCTGCTGGGGTAACACCAGAATTGGCGTGTGTTTTGGAAGCAAGCCGACCCACTGTGATGGTGGTTGGGAAGTAGTAATGAGCTGCTCTACCTACTGTATTTAGTTAATTGTAATTATTTATTAGTTAGTTATTACTAAAATCTTAGCTATTAATGGGATCTGACAAATATCTGTTTTGAGCAAGCTGAGGAAATATTTGACGCTTGAACTTCAATGCAGTTTGTTTTTGAAAGATACATGCAGTATATTAAACTTTTGACTTACTACAAACAGGTCCAGTAAATACTTATTTTGGATGCGGAATGTATAGACTGAATTATAGACACAAAGTCTGAAATTGTGTGAAATTTTATATACAGTACGTGTGTGGGCAAAGAAATAAAGCCAATGTGTTTCTGCGGTGTTATCCCACAGTTAACGCTACCTCCTAATATGTCTATTATTTTTCAGACAAATCCTTTGTTGTTGGTGTAAATTTCGAGCTTGTGTTTGAGATTCGCCCAAGAAACCTGACCGGTGTCCTTTTCCATGTCAGTGGTCAGAGTGGACATCACCTGAGTTTATTTATCAAAAAGGGAGAGGTAAGAATGGAAATATTCAGTCTTACACTTCACAGCGGTAGATCTGCTGGGTGCAACTTGAATTTGTTTTCATAAAGCAGTAATACAGCTCTACCAGACACAGAGAAGACCTTCAATTAAATATTCAGTTGCAGAGTATATATTTTAGACATCTGTATCGTATTTAGCACAAAGCCTACATTTCTGTCGGCACAGCCAGTTTACTTTGAACATGTTCTATTTTATATTGTTGTTTTTGTCACCCTTGGGTTTTTATATGAATAATCAGCCTGCTGTGAATGTTCTTGTCAGGTCATTGTGCAGGTTAACAATGGAGCAGGTGACTTCAGGGTTGCTGTAACTCCACAACCCACTCTTTGTGATGGAGCTTTTCACCGAATAGCAGGTACACACATTCAAATTCACAAAATATTCTCTTTTGCTCTGTTACTGGATTTGTAGAACTTTTCTAAAAAATGCCAGTTTTACAGAAACTGAAAAACATGAATGTTGGTGTTTATGAGCACAGCTCTAAAATAATGTCTGAGCAGATTTCAGGGACAACTTGAGTAGTTCATGTTTTTCCTCTTAACGTAAGATCATAAGATGATATACCCTCTAAACCTGGAGATTTTTATTCAGACTGATGGGCTGGTTACTTTAATTAAGGTGATATACTGCCAGTCCTCTTTTGTCTGGAATTAATTTGCAAACAAGTTGATCGTAAGCTCAAAGATGTTACTTATGTTCCCTTAGTAATTAAAAGAAACAATGTTGTGCAACTGGATGTGGACACAGAGGGTCGCTATACAGTGGGACCATCATCTTCGTATACAACACAGACCAGAGACCCTCTTTATGTTGGCGGCATCCCAGGTAAAGTGCCAGCAGAGCAGCTTGATGATGGAGCTGCACAGTGTCCATCACTGACAGTGCTAACAACCAGTATTTCACTCGCTTGTTAGGCCCATCTCGCACAGGCCAAGTACTAGAGGGCCACCAGGATTGACATATTTCCTTGTACGTTTCTGCATTTTCTTTTTGAGTGTCTAAAAGAGATACAGTTCTCTTCACTGCTGAATAGTTTTTAATGCAGGGCACATCCTCCCCTGCATCTCACTTCTTCTCAAATTCTTCATCTACAAATTGTTCACAGACAAACTGCACAGATCGGCTCTTCTGACTTCTTAGAGGCTGCAACAAAGTGAGCCCCCACAGGGTAATTCAGTTTAAGACGGGTTCTCAGCAGTACTGTATATGGATTCATCAAAGTATGCATTGTTGATTTTCTGTTGAACACATTAGCCAGTTATCACTGGAAAGAGGCAGTGTCTTCTCCAGCCTTGCTGCAGATATTTAAAGTAAGGAAAGTGTGCAGCTTTCACACCCATGCTAGTCATGCCTGTGGCTGGTCCTGAGACCAGATTTTTAACAGCTGACATGTCTTCTCATCTCCCAGACAGCTTTCTTTCTCAAGCCAGTGGAACATCTGGCAACAGCTGGATCAAAGAACATCCTTGCAGACTTAATGTCCAGGATAGTAGTGATCTTTATTTATCCCTTCATCACCCTATTCTTTCAGGTGTATTTAGTAAATAGTTTAAGGATGTTTTTTTTATGCAGAAATTCTCTTTTTTTCTTAGATTGTCATTTGAACTAAAACTGTAGTAAACCTCCCCACGTAATTTCACTATGTAAAAAATAAAATCTAGCTGCCACCATCAGCAGTACTTCCATTTTATTTCTGAGCAGTTTTTAATTTGGAACACTCATGTGATTCTTTTACTGGAATTAGTGAAGCCGGTAAAAATATTTTTTTTTCTTGAATGAAAGTATCCAAGCCATTCGAAAGCTTAAAGTTTAAACACCTGAAGGTCAGCGACTATTTCTATGCCGGAGTGTGGCGCAGATGGGCACCCTGCTGTCTGCTGTACCCTCCACAGCGTTGAACGTGCAGTGTGAGAGTCTCATCACACACACGCACGCACGCACGCACACACACACACACACACACGCCATTCCCATCGCACTGTGAGCGGTGCTTGTTTTTTCTATCCTCCACAGATCCCTCGCTGCATCCAGAGCTCCCTGTCAGCGCCAGTTTTGTTGGCTGCCTGCAGAATGTGCGCATCAACGGAGACCTGGCTTCCTTTTCCAAAGCAGTGGAAGTCTACGGCCCTGTCAGTCTTCGCTCCTGTCCGGCGAGCTAGAGAGAGAGCGCTGAAAAGGGAGGCCTGGCCACGAAGTGCAGTTCCTGGCAGGGATATAAACAAGGCTGTAGTTTTTAACATTTTTAACAATAAGTACTGTAAGTCTAAGTGTTAGGCCTTTCTTTTATCTACTTTTTATTATTTGGAGATAAGTTATTATTATCGGTCCGTGCTGTACTGTAGCGTACAGCTTTCTGGAATACTATAGGGATTGATACCTGTCAGTCTCTACTGTAAGAAACTCACTAACATGCTACCACACACAGTATAGTAGGTATCTGCCCTTAAAAGACTGTGTTTAAACTCCTCCATGTCTGTTTTAAAGGGGCCATTTATTCTTCCTTTTCAGGGAGGCGCCTGTCATTCTCCTTTCCTCCTGGCACTTCTGTCAGATTATAAGGAAATGGGTAGTTTCACCCTGGATAGATAATACAGGAAAATAAACAACTTTTTTTTTGAGTGGCAAGAAACAAAAATCTCTCTCTCTTCAGTCTTGGTCCTTTATTATTCAGCATTTAATTTGGGAGTTTGACATTTTAAGACAGCTCTCTGAACAATAAACTATAAACATTATATCCAGAAATGCTTCCATATTGCATTATATGTAATTCATAAGGTCAGTGCTTTGGCTAAAATAAACCCCAAAATTTGTATTTCTCAATCCTGAATGAACTCGTAGCTGACTGTGGTGGGGGCCTACGTCTCTGCCAGAGTTTTTGACATGAGCCAGGCGGTTAGGAAGAGAGGCTCGGATTCCCCCTATAAAAACATCAAACACTGTAGCTGCGACTACAAATACCATTGGTGACCACTAGAGGGCTCTTGCTGAAGTACAGTAGCAGAGAAACAGTTCGAATATCGTGTTTTAAGACAACGTACATTTTTCCAATGAAGAAGACATCATTTACAGGTATTTACAGTGACAGGTGCCTTGAAGCTTAATACCTTATGGGGAAAATAGAATATGGTTCCGAAAAAAAAGCATTACCGTAGTAAACTCATTGTTAGAACTGCTAGCTATTTCAGAAAAAGGCATTGTAGTAGGTATTTTTAGTGAAAATAAAGTGAACGTAAAATATCCTACACGTGCAGATAAATTAGATGATTATTACGGTATTATTCTTTCTCTTGTATTGGCGTTCAGTTTTTTTGTATTCCTAGTAGTCTGCATCTTTTTTTTTTAAACTTTTTAACGTCTTGTTTTTATACGGAGCCCGGGAGGGGCCTTCAGTAAGAAAAAGATATATTGAGGGAACGATTTACAATTCGTGCGCACGAAATAACTAAATCGTTCCCTTTGTTTTCTTTAATTCGTGCGCACAAAATAACGTTTTCTAACTCTGTCCCTCGCAAGGACAGGTGTGGCACTAGCAGTGAAAGAGAGGTGCAGTAGCTACAATGCCCTAATAACTCATATCCAAACCAAAATAAACTTAATAAGCTCATCTCTATCCATTATCCTAATCTACAGCAGTGTCAGACAGTGAGGCTTTATTGTACCAATATACAGTAAAATACACCGTAACGTGTTAACAAGCGTTTGATAGCATTGTTGTCAGGAGCCGGGAACAATGCTGGCGTTTTAGAAAATGTATATGTGCGTGCGACTACCGTGACACAAAGAAAACGAAGGAAAGAGTTAGAAAACATTATTTCGTGTGCACTAATTAAAGAAAACGAGGTAACAATTTAGTTATTTTGTGCGCACGAATTGTAAATCATTCCCTCGATATAACTTTTTTGTGCACACGAATTGTAAATCGTTCCCTCGATATAACTTTTTTTTCCCTACTGATGGCCCCTCCTGGGCTCCGTATTTTTATGACTTTAATAAATGCAGCGCTGTGGTGCTCTAATACAGTTCATTACAGCACAGTGATAACAGAGATGACCACAAAGTAAATGCAGTGGACGGCTCTGCACACACTGACAGTGCGACAGCTCGCCTACAGGGCTGGAGGTGAAAGAGGTTCACTCCCTTCCCCTCTCAACCAGCTCTCTCTCTCCTGCTCCTGTGGGGTGTCTCTTTCTCTCGCTTCTCATCCCTGTTGTTATCCTTGTACAGCACACAAGAACCGAGTCTGTCAAAACTCAGGGGCCCACGGAGATTTATATCTCGCATGACACTCATAACTGTACAGTCACAGGCATTACAGAAAGCGGTCACAGGTGAAATCTGGAAGGCAGAATCGCGAATATTGATGCTTTACTGTACATGAAGGAGCCGTGGTAGCTCAGAAGGGGCAAGCGATGGAGCTTGCTTTAATTCCTGCCAGACTGCTCCCAGGTCCACTCATCCTGCTTTCCAAGTGAGTACCGGGGGTTAATCCTTCTGGGGGTAATAGGCCGGCCGGAGTGTGATGCTGACCACATCACCTCCACCTCCAGTGTTGGATGGTTGAGAAAAATGGTGGCCCTTGCCCCCCATTCCCCATGAGCCTTTATGGCCTGAAAAGGGACCTACAGTACCTGCTGTACATGAAATTGTCAGATCTCGGAAACGCTTCTGCATTACATTTGTGGGAACATGCTACTGTAGATCCCAGCCAGGCAAAGAAATCTTTATTATGTAAAATTAGCTGTTGCCTAGGGATTCACAACCCAGTGAAACAGCCGGGTCGCAAAGATTAACACACCCCTACTTTAATGACCAGGACATGGTCGGAACACGGGCTGGACATTCAAGGAACAGCATCTCTTCCAGCACGGTGTTCATGTTTCCAGTCACCTTTGTTTTCTGTTATTCATTACAACACGTATATGATTTTGTGCGTCTGTGTCGTGATTGAGAAGCAACATTTATTTTGAGAAAAAATCATTTTGTTGATTTGAAATGGTCCAGCTTGAAATACTGTATGTTTTTGACATTCCTATCTCCCGAAAACAAATGTACTGATTAGACTTTTCTTACAATAAAAAAAAACAAGGTAGGATTTTGTCTTTTTTTTTGCAGTGACTGTAATTGCTTTACAAAACTTCAACAGTCCATTTGACTCACAAATGTTATTGCGTATTAACTACAAAAGGAATTAATACATGTGTCACAGAAGCAGGTAACAGGTAACAGTAGTCATCTAAAACTCTGCTTGTCAAATCTGTGTAATTAACTGTCCCATGACGTGGTACAACATATGATACATTTTTAAATAAATCTTTTCATTTTCATTGAAATTAATATTTTATAACATTGATATTTTTTCTTACACTCCAAGCTGATCTTGAATGCTCTATGTCTGCAAGAAAGGATCTTGAGTAATAAAACCATATTTTGTATAAGTTTAAGAAAACTGCTTCTTTCTGTTGGTGGAGATATATAATTACAGGTACAAGACCACTATGCCAAAAAACAGATCATTCATGTAACATTGACATTTCAAGACAAAGTCTGACACACTGAATTTCAAAACCAAATATAATATCAAGCCTAACAATTACCCTACAAACACCTAGAGTAAAAAATCTATAACATGCCATACCCTCATTTAAAAACATCAGACTACCTGTTGCAGTCTTTTGTAAGACTTAAACCTGAACCTACAAATGACCTACCCTGTAAACCTGGAATAAAGATTGAGAATGACCTTTGGGTTGTAAATGTGTAAATATGTGCAAATTGAGAATGTTCATGTGACAAAATAAATATCGTGGCAGTACGATTTAGTGTAGTCATGGTGTATATATAGTGGTGTTAGCCAGGGCTAAACCTGAGATACAGTCAGTGGTGTCTGTCTCTTGGCAAAGTGTTTGAATAAGCCAGTCTGGGACAGACAGAGTCTGTCTATATATTGGCTAAATATATATGTGTGACTAAATGGGTGATTCCGGGATGTTGATCTTTTCCAACACACTGTGTTTCTGCCATTTCTAATTCTTTTCCTGTTGTGAGATTTATCAGCCTGAGGCTGTCCTAGGAAATACTCTCCCACAGGTTGGTGTCGATACTGTAATCCTTCATGTTTGTCTTGAGGACATCTCTGAAGCATCCGTGCTGCTTCTGTGTAGCAGTGAGACTGCCTGTGTGATTCCATAGTATGAAATGAGTAATGTTGTTTTCTGAAATAAGGAAAATGTAATATTAATGATATTGTTTGTGGTTGGGTGAGTTGATTTCTGTTAAGTCCTTGGTGTACATGTTTCACTGTATAGTGTAACTAAAAAAAGAAAGCAATTCTTATTGGTAAAATTGCAATCTTGTTTATTGCTTACTCCTTATTATCAGTTACAGTTTTGTACCGTTTTGTTTTTGGCAGAATTTTGAATTGGATGTTACTGATAGCTTGAGTGACTTCAACCCTGTAGCTGATACAAATTATTATACTGCTAACCTTATTATTACACATCCTTGACATAACAGTGTCCTTTTAAAAACTACATACAGTAACTAAAAAGAAAGGTGAAATTACATTTCAGCTCAATCCTGCAATTGCATGTGATTGGATATACTGTGTTCAGAATCCATGTTGCCAGGCAGCAGCTCAGTTAGTAAGTGTAAAATAGTAATTGAGTGTGTTTAATATGTGTATTAAAGCTCAACGTTTACATTTCTTCTGATGCTCTTCAGAATTCAGCTTACATTAAAAATGTTTTTCAGATGTACAGAATCCCTTCAGAATTCAATTTCAATAAACACTAAATGAAAGCTGCTAAAGGTAAGCATTCTGTTGCTAAAATAAATGATTTTACTGTATTTGTAAATCTGCACTGCCCCTCATTATTCTATACTGTACATCTACTGTATATTACATCATGGGGACAACCTAGGTTTGCAGAGATGATTGGTATAAAGTCAACTTACTTTAAAATAAGAAAGGAGAACATAGACAGGGAAAGATATAATACCTATAAATGAGTTGGATTTCACATTCAAGTAATATTTTTTCAGATCACTAGAGGAGATGTGATGCATTGCTAGAATTGTGCTATTTTGATTACAGAATAATATCTCAATATCTTAGGTTTTTGTTATGTAAGGGGTCTACACAATGCTGTTTATTGTAGTATTATGTAATAGAGCTTTGCTCAGGTTTTTAAGCAACAGCTTATTAATTTCACAGAACTGGTAAATTTCTCTCAGAATTATTGTCCATCCATTCATCATCAGAAAGCTGCTTTTTCCTGTAAGGACTGTGTCAGCCTGGAGTCTGTCCAGGAAGTATACAGTAGTGTGAAGAGTGGCAGTGTGTCCTGGGTGGGGTGCCAGCCGATTACCAGACACACACAAGCAATTTAGAGTTACCAATTAACCTAATCAGCATTTCACTGGTGGGTGAGGATATTGATTAGAATAAATAGGAAAAAAACTGAATTTGTCTTTTTTTGGTGGTGATTCCAAATGATGTGAACTAATACATCTGAACAAAAGTAATCATTGTTTCTGTGTGTACAGTGTTTCTGAGCCTCTCTGTGCATCGGATTTAGACGTACCCTAATCAAAAAAGTATGCGAGGGAAATAACCAAAACCATTGATCAAAGCTCTTGAATGAGATTCGATAATGCATGGTTACTATTTTTGATCCCACCGACTCAGTTTCGGAATACATCTGCGGCTCAAGAGAGTTTCTGGAAAAAAAAAATTCAGATAAGAATACAAATCAACCCGTCCTAAACCTGACTTGGGCCCCAAAATCCGGCGCTGAGCTTAACAATTGTGTACGTGGAGTGTGAATGCTAGCCCTAACCTGACCTGTGGTGTTAAGTGAGCATTTCCGCGATCTATATCTGAGCCTCTCTGGGCATCAGATTTTAACATGCTCCCCAAACCTAAAGGTATGAGGGGGAAACAATCAAGTTGATTAAATCTCTTGCAATTAAATGACATTCAATAATGCTTAGAAACAACTTTTGATCAAACTGATTCAGTTTTGGGATACAATTGCCAAGCAGTGAACTGCGACATCCAAGACCGCTGATAGAAGCACTTGCATTTCAATGAGTTTCAATCATGCTTGGGTACTCGTGTGATCCGACTGACTCAGTTTTGGAATACAACTGCCGCGCGGTGCATCACAACAACCAGGCACCCCGGAGTTTCTGAAAAAAAAATTTCAGCTTGGATCACGAAACCACTTTTCCTCAACTTGACGTGGGCTAAAAATCCATCCCTGAAAATAAGAATTCTCTGGGTAGTGTGTAAATGCTTATCCTTACCCTATCTGGTGTGTTCACTGAGCATTTCCGCAAACTCTATCTGAAGTTCTCTAGGCATAGGATTTTGACATGTTCCCCAAACCAATAGGAATTAGTGGGAAACAATCAATACCACGGATAGAAGCACTTGCATTTAAATGAGTTTCAATCATGCTTGGGTACTTGTGTGATATGACTGACTCAGTTTTGAAATACAACTGTCGCGTGGTGCACCCCGATATCCAGGCACCCAGGAGTTTCTGAAAAACACTTTTCAGCTTGGATCACGAAACCACTTTTTCTCAACTTGACGTAGGCTAAAAATCCATCCCTGAAAATAAGAATTCTCTAAGTAGTGTGTAAATGCTTATCCTTACCCTACCTGCGGTGTCCACTGAGCATTTCCGCGAAATCTAGTTGAAGTTCTCTGGGCATGGGATTTTGACATGTTACCCAAACCAAAAGGAATGAGTGGGACACAATCAAGACAATGGATGAGAGCACTTGCATTTGAATGAGTTTCAAGCATGCTTGGGTACTCGTGTCATCTGAGTGACTCAGTTTTGGATAACAACTGTCGCTCGGTGCACCGCGACAACCAGGCACTCCGGAGTTTCTGAAAAAAAACTTTCAGCGATTTTCACGAAACCACTTTTCTTCAACTTGAATTGGGCTAAAAAAACATCCCTGAAAATAAAAATTCTCTGAGTAGTGTGTAAATGCTGATCCTTACCCTGCCTGGGTTGTCCACTGAGCATTTCCGCGAGCTCTACCTGATGTTCTCTGGGCATGGGATTTTGACATGTTCCCCAAACCAAAAGGAATGAGTGGGAAACAATCAAGACAACAGATAGAAGCACTTGCATTTGAATGAGTTTCAAGCATGCTTGGGTACTCGTGTGATCTGAGTGACTCAGTTTTCGAATACAACTGTCGCGTGGTGCACCGCGACCTCCAGGCACCCCGGAGTTTCTGAAAAAAAATTTTCTGCGATTTTCACGAAACCACTTTTCTTCAACTTGAATTGGGCTAAAAATCCATCACTGAAAATAAAAATCCTCTGAGTAGTGTGGAAATACTGATCCTTACCCTGCCTGGGTTGTCCACTGAGCATTTCCGCGAGCTCTACCTGAAGTTCTCTGGGCATGGGATTTTGACATGTTTCCCAAACCAAAAGGAATGAGTGGGAAACAATCAAGAAAACAGATAGAAGCACTTGCATTTGAATGAGTTTCAAGCATGCTTGGGTACTCGTGTGATCTGAGTGACTCAGTTTTCGAATACAACTGTCGCGTGGTGCACCGCGACCTCCAGGCACCCCGGAGTTTCTGAAAAAAAATTTTCTGCGATTTTCACGAAACCACTTTTCTTCAACTTGAATTGGGCTAAATATCCATCACTGAAAATAAAAATTCTCTGAGTAGTGTGGAAATACTGATCCTTACCCTGCCTGGGTTGTCCACTGAGCATTTCCGCGAGCTCTACCTGATGTTCTCTGGGCATGGGATTTTGACATGTTCCCCAAACCAAAAGGAATGAGTGGGAAACAATCAAGACAACAGATAGAAGCACTTGCATTTGAATGAGTTTCAAGCATGCTTGGGTACTCGTGTGATATGAGTGACTCAGTTTTCGAATACAACTGTCGCGTGGTGCACCGCGACCTCCAGGCACCCCGGAGTTTCTGAAAAAAAAATTTCTGCGATTTTCACGAAACCACTTTTCTTCAACTTGAATTGGGCTAAAAATCCATCACTGAAAATAAAAATCCTCTGAGTAGTGTGGAAATACTGATCCTTACCCTGCCTGGGTTGTCCACTGAGCATTTCCGCGAGCTCTACCTGAAGTTCTCTGGGCATGGGATTTTGACATGTTCCCCAAACCAAAAGGAATGAGTGGGAAACAATCAAGACAACAGATAGAAGCACTTGCATTTGAATGAGTTTCAAGCATGCTTGGGTACTCGTGTGATCTAAGTGACTCAGTTTTCGAATACAACTGTCGCGTGGTGCACTGCGACCTCCAGGCACCCCGGAGTTTCTGAAAAAAAATTTTCTGCGATTTTCACGAAACTACTTTTCTTCAACTTGAATTGGGCTAAAAATCCATCCCTGAAAATAAAAATTCTCTGAGTAGTGTGGAAATACTGATCCTTACCCTGCCTGGGTTGTCCACTGAGCATTTCCGCGAGCTCTACCTGAAGCTCTCTGGGCATGGGATTTTGACATGTTCCCCAAACCAAAAGGAATGAGTGGGAAACAATCAAGAAAACAGATAGAAGCACTTGTGGTTGAATGAGTTTCAAGCATGCTTGGGTACTCGTGTGATCTGAGTGACTCAGTTTTCGAATACAACTGTCGCGTGGTGCACCGCGACCTCCAGGCACCCGGAGTTTCTGAAAAAAAATTTTCTGCGATTTTCACGAAACCACTTTTCTTGAACTTGAATTGGGCTAAAAATCCATCACTGAAAATAAAAATTCTCTGAGTAGTGTGGAAATACTGATACTTACCCTGCCTGGGTTGTCCACTGAGCATTTCCGCGAGCTCTACCTGATGTTCTCTGGGCATGGGATTTTGACATTTTCCCGAAACCAAAAGGAATGAGTGGGAAACAATCAAGACACAAGATAGAAGCACTTGCATTTGAATGAGTTTCAAGCATGCTTGGGTACTCGTGTGATCTGAGTGACTCAGTTTTCGAATACAACTGTCGCGTGGTGCACCGCGACCTCCAGGCACCCCGGAGTTTCTGAAAAAAAATTTTCTGCGATTTTCACGAAACCACTTTTCTTCAACTTGAATTGGGCTAAAAATCCATCACTGAAAATAAAAATCCTCTGAGTAGTGTGGAAATACTGATCCTTACCCTGCCTGGGTTGTCCACTGAGCATTTCCGCGAGCTCTACCTGAAGTTCTCTGGGCATGGGATTTTGACATGTTCCCCAAACCAAAAGGAATGAGTGGGAAACAATCAAGAAAAGAGATAGAGGCACTTCCATTTGAATGAGTTTCAAGCATGCTTGGGTACTCTTGTGATCTGAGTGACTCAGTTTTGGAATACAACTGTCGCGTGGTGCACAGCGACCTCCAGGCACCCCGGAGTTTCTGAAAAAAAATTTCTGCGATTTTCACGAAACCACTTTTCATCAACTTGAATTGGGCTAAAAATCCATCACTGAAAATAAAAATTCTCTGAGTAGTGTGGAAATACTGATCCTTACCCTGCCTGGGTTGTCCACTGAGCATTTACGCGAGCTCTACCTGAAGTTCTCTGGGCATGGGATTTTGACATGTTCCCCAAACCAAAAGGAATGAGTGGGAAACAATCAAGACAACAGATAGAAGCACTTGCATTTGAATGAGTTTGACGCATGCTTGGGTGCTCGTGTGATCTGAGTGACTCAGTTTTCGAATACAACTGTCGCGTGGTGCACCGCGACCTCCAGGCACCCCGGAGTTTCTGAAAAAAAATTTTCTGCTATTTTCACGAAACCACTTTTCTTCAACTTGAATTGGGCTAAAAATCCATCACTGAAAATAAAAATCCTCTGAGTAGTGTGGAAATACTGATCCTTACCCTGCCTGGGTTGTCCACTGAGCATTTCCGCGAGCTCTACCTGAAGTTCTCTGGGCATGGGATTTTGAAATGTTCCCCAAACCAAAAGGAATGAGTGGGAAACAATCAAGACAACAGATAGAAGCACTTGCATTTGAATGAGTTTCAAGCATGCTTGGGTACTCGTGTGATCTGAGTGACTCAGTTTTCGAATACAACTGTCGCCTGGTGCACCGCGACCTCCAGGCACCCCGGAGTTTCTGAAAAAAAATTTTCTGCGATTTTCACGAAACTACTTTTATTCATCTTGAATTGGGCTAAAAATCCATCCCTGAAAATAAAAATTCTCTGAGTAGTGTGGAAATACTGATCCTTACCCTGCCTGGGTTGTCCACTAAGCATTTCCGCGAGCTCTACCTGAAGCTCTCTGGGCATGGGATTTTGACATGTTCCCCAAACCAAAAGGAATGAGTGGGAAACAATCAAGACAACAGATAGAAGCACTTGCATTTGAATGAGTTTCAAGCATGCTTGGGTACTCGTGTGATCTGAGTGACTCAGTTTTCGAATACAACTGTCGCGTGGTGCACCGCGACCTCCAGGTACCCGGAGTTTCTGAAAAAAAATTTTCTGCAATTTTCACGAAACCACTTTTCTTGAACTTGAATTGGGCTAAAAATCCATCACTGAAAATAAAAATTCTCTGAGTAGTGTGGAAATACTGATACTTACCCTGCCTGGGTTGTCCACTGAGAATTTCCGCGAGCTCTACCTGATGTTCTCTGGGCATGGGATTTTGACATTTTCCCCAAACCAAAAGGAATGAGTGGGAAACAATCAAGACACAAGATAGAAGCACTTGCATTTGAATGAGTTTCAAGCATGCTTGGGTACTCGTCTGATCTGAGTGACTCAGTTTTCGAATACAACTGTCGCGTGGTGCACCGCGACCTCCAGGCACCCCGGAGTTTCTGAAAAAAAATGTTCTGCGATTTTCACGAAACTACTTTTCTTCATCTTGAATTGGGCTAAAAATCCATCCCTGAAAATAAAAATTCTCTGAGTAGTGTGGAAATACTGATCCTTACCCTGCCTGGGTTGTCCACTGAGCATTTCCGCGAGCTCTACCTGAAGTTCTCTGGGCATGGGATTTTGACATGTTCCCCAAACCAAAAGGAATGAGTGGGAAACAATCAAGAAAACAGCTAGAAGCACTTGCATTTGAATGAGTTTCAAGCATGCTTGGGTACTCGTGTGATCTGAGTGACTCAGTTTTGGAATATAACTGTCGCGTGGTGCACCGCGACATCCAGGCACCCCGGAGTTTCTGAAAAAAAATTTTCTGCGATTTTCACGAACCCCCTTTTCTTCAACTTGAATTGGTCTAAAAATCCATCACTGAAAATAAAAATTCTCTGAGTAGTGTGGAAATACTGATCCTTACCCTGCCTGGGTTGTCCACTGAGCATTTCCGCGAGCTCTACCTGAAGTTCTCTGGGCATGGGATTTTGACATGTTCCCCAAACCAAAAGGAATGAGTGGGAAACAATCAAGAAAACAGCTAGAAGCACTTGCATTTGAATGAGTTTCAAGCATGCTTGGGTACTCGTGTGATCTGAGTGACTCAGTTTTGGAATATAACTGTCGCGTGGTGCACCGCGACATCCAGGCACCCCGGAGTTTCTGAAAAAAAATTTTCTGCGATTTTCACGAACCCCCTTTTCTTCAACTTGAATTGGTCTAAAAATCCATCACTGAAAATAAAAATTCTCTGAGTAGTGTGGAAATACTGATCCTTACCCTGCCTGGGTTGTCCACTGAGCATTTCCGCGATTCTACCTGAAGTTCTCTGGCCATGGGATTTTGACATGTTCCCCAAACCAAAAGGAATGAGTGGGAAACAATCAAGACAACAGATAGAAGCACTTGCATTTGAATGAGTTTCAAGCATGCTTGGGTACTCGTGTGAGCTGAGTGACTCAGTTTTCGAATACAACTGTCGCGTGGTGCACCGCGACCTCCAGGCACCCCGGAGTTTCTGAAAAAAAATTTTCTGCGATTTTCACGAAACCACTTTTCTTCAACTTGAATTGGGCTAAAAATCCATCCCTGAAAATAAAAATTCTCTGAGTAGTGTGTAAAAGCTGATCCTTACCCTGCCTGGGTTGTCCACTGAGCATTTCCCCGAACTCTTCCTGAAGTTCTCTGGGCATAGGATTTTGACATGTTCCATAAAAAACAAAAGGAATGAGTGGGAAACAATCAAGAAAAGACATAGAGGAACTTGCATTTAAATGAGTTTGACGCATGCTTGGGTACTCGTGTGATCTGAGTGACTCAGTTTTGGAATACAACTGTCGCGTGGTGCATCGCGACCTGAAGGCACCCCGGAGTTTCTGAAAAAAAATTTTCTGCAATTTTCACGAAACCACTTTTCATCAACTTGAATTGGGCTAAAAATCCAACCTTGAAAATAAATATTCTCTGAGTAGTGTGGAAATGCGGATCCTTACCCTACCTGGGGTGTCCACAGAGCATTTCCGCGAACTCTACTTGAAGTTCTATGGGCATGGGATTTTGACATGTTACCCAAACCAAAAGGAATGAGTGGGAAACAATCAATACAACAGATAGAAGCACTTGCATTTGAATGAGTTTCAAGCATGCTTGGGTACTCGTGTGATCTGAGTGACTCAGTTTTCGAATACAACTGTCGCGTGGTGCACCGCGACCTTCAGGCACCCCGGAGTTTCTGAAAAAAAATTTTCTGCGATTTTCACGAAACCACTTTTCATCAACTTGAATTGGGCTAAAAATCCAACCCTGAAAATAAATATTCTCTGAGTAGTGTGGAAATGCGGATCCTTACCCTACCTGGGGTGTCCACAGAGCATTTCCGCGAACTCTACTTGAAGTTCTATGGGCATGGGATTTTGACATGTTACCCAAACCAAAAGGAATGAGTGTGAAACAATCAATACAACAGATAGAAGCACTTGCATTTGAATGAGTTTCAAGCATGCTTCGGTACTCGTGTGATCTAAGTGACTCAGTTTTCGAATACAACTGTCGCGTGGTGCACTGCGACCTCCAGGCACCCCGGAGTTTCTGAAAAAAATTTTTCTGCGATTTTCACGAAACTACTTTTATTCATCTTGAATTGGGCTAAAAATCCATCCCTGAAAATAAAAATTCTCTGAGTAGTGTGGAAATACTGATCCTTACCCTGCCTGGGTTGTCCACTGAGCATTTCCGCGAGCTCTACCTGAAGCTCTCTGGGCATGGGATTTTGACATGTTCCCCAAACCAAAAGGAATGAGTGTGAAACAATCAAGACAACAGATAGAAGCACTTGCATTTGAATGAGTTTCAAGCATGCTTGGGTACTCGTGTGAGCTGAGTGACTCAGTTTTCGAATACAACTGTCGCGTGGTGCACCGCGACCTCCAGGCACCCCGGAGTTTCTGAAAAAAAATTTTCTGCGATTTTCACGAAACCACTTTTCTTCAACTTGAATTGGGCTAAAAATCCATCCCTGAAAATAAAAATTCTCTGAGTAGTGTGTAAAAGCTGATCCTTACCCTGCCTGGGTTGTCCACTGAGCATTTCCCCGAACTCTACCTGAAGTTCTCTGGGCATAGGATTTTGACATGTTCCATAAAAAACAAAAGGAATGAGTGGGAAACAATCAAGAAAAGACATAGAGGAACTTGCATTTAAATGAGTTTGACGCATGCTTGGGTACTCGTGTGATCTGAGTGACTCAGTTTTGGAATACAACTGTCGCGTGGTGCATCGCGACCTCAAGGCACCCCGGAGTTTCTGAAAAAAAATTTTCTGCAATTTTCACGAAACCACTTTTCATCAACTTGAATTGGGCTAAAAATCCAACCCTGAAAATAAATATTCTCTGAGTAGTGTGGAAATGCGGATCCTTACCCTACCTGGGGTGTCCACAGAGCATTTCCGCGAACTCTACTTGAAGTTCTATGGGCATGGGATTTTGACATGTTACCCAAACCAAAAGGAATGAGTGTGAAACAATCAAGACAACAGATAGAAGCACTTGCATTTGAATGAGTTTCAAGCATGCTTGGGTACTCGTGTGAGCTGAGTGACTCAGTTTTCGAATACAACTGTCGCGTGGTGCACCGCGACCTCCAGGCACCCGGAGTTTCTGAAAAAAAATTTTCTGCGATTTTCACGAAACCACTTTTCTTGAACTTGAATTGGGCTAAAAATCCATCACTGAAAATAAAAATTCTCTGAGTAGTGTGGAAATACTGATACTTACCCTGCCTGGGTTGTCCACTGAGCATTTCCGCGAGCTCTACCTGATGTTCTCTGGGCATGGGATTTTGACATTTTCCCCAAACCAAAAGGAATGAGTGGGAAACAATCAAGACACAAGATAGAAGCACTTGCATTTGAATGAGTTTCAAGCATGCTTGGGTGCTCGTGTGATCTGAGTGACTCAGTTTTCGAATACAACTGTCGCGTGGTGCACCGCGACCTCCAGGCACCCCGGAGTTTCTGAAAAAAAATTTTCTGCTATTTTCACGAAACCACTTTTCTTCAACTTGAATTGGGCTAAAAATCCATCACTGAAAATAAAAATCCTCTGAGTAGTGTGGAAATACTGATCCTTACCCTGCCTGGGTTGTCCACTGAGCATTTCCGCGAGCTCTACCTGAAGTTCTCTGGGCATGGGATTTTGAAATGTTCCCCAAACCAAAAGGAATGAGTGGGAAACAATCAAGACAACAGATAGAAGCACTTGCATTTGAATGAGTTTCAAGCATGCTTGGGTACTCGTGTGATCTGAGTGACTCAGTTTTCGAATACAACTGTCGCCTGGTGCACCGCGACCTCCAGGCACCCCGGAGTTTCTGAAAAAAAATTTTCTGCGATTTTCACGAAACTACTTTTATTCATCTTGAATTGGGCTAAAAATCCATCCCTGAAAATAAAAATTCTCTGAGTAGTGTGGAAATACTGATCCTTACCCTGCCTGGGTTGTCCACTAAGCATTTCCGCGAGCTCTACCTGAAGCTCTCTGGGCATGGGATTTTGACATGTTCCCCAAACCAAAAGGAATGAGTGGGAAACAATCAAGACAACAGATAGAAGCACTTGCATTTGAATGAGTTTCAAGCATGCTTGGGTACTCGTGTGATCTGAGTGACTCAGTTTTCGAATACAACTGTCGCGTGGTGCACCGCGACCTCCAGGTACCCGGAGTTTCTGAAAAAAAATTTTCTGCAATTTTCACGAAACCACTTTTCTTGAACTTGAATTGGGCTAAAAATCCATCACTGAAAATAAAAATTCTCTGAGTAGTGTGGAAATACTGATACTTACCCTGCCTGGGTTGTCCACTGAGAATTTCCGCGAGCTCTACCTGATGTTCTCTGGGCATGGGATTTTGACATTTTCCCCAAACCAAAAGGAATGAGTGGGAAACAATCAAGACACAAGATAGAAGCACTTGCATTTGAATGAGTTTCAAGCATGCTTGGGTACTCGTCTGATCTGAGTGACTCAGTTTTCGAATACAACTGTCGCGTGGTGCACCGCGACCTCCAGGCACCCCGGAGTTTCTGAAAAAAAATGTTCTGCGATTTTCACGAAACTACTTTTCTTCATCTTGAATTGGGCTAAAAATCCATCCCTGAAAATAAAAATTCTCTGAGTAGTGTGGAAATACTGATCCTTACCCTGCCTGGGTTGTCCACTGAGCATTTCCGCGAGCTCTACCTGAAGTTCTCTGGGCATGGGATTTTGACATGTTCCCCAAACCAAAAGGAATGAGTGGGAAACAATCAAGAAAACAGCTAGAAGCACTTGCATTTGAATGAGTTTCAAGCATGCTTGGGTACTCGTGTGATCTGAGTGACTCAGTTTTGGAATATAACTGTCGCGTGGTGCACCGCGACATCCAGGCACCCCGGAGTTTCTGAAAAAAAATTTTCTGCGATTTTCACGAACCCCCTTTTCTTCAACTTGAATTGGTCTAAAAATCCATCACTGAAAATAAAAATTCTCTGAGTAGTGTGGAAATACTGATCCTTACCCTGCCTGGGTTGTCCACTGAGCATTTCCGCGAGCTCTACCTGAAGTTCTCTGGGCATGGGATTTTGACATGTTCCCCAAACCAAAAGGAATGAGTGGGAAACAATCAAGAAAACAGCTAGAAGCACTTGCATTTGAATGAGTTTCAAGCATGCTTGGGTACTCGTGTGATCTGAGTGACTCAGTTTTGGAATATAACTGTCGCGTGGTGCACCGCGACATCCAGGCACCCCGGAGTTTCTGAAAAAAAATTTTCTGCGATTTTCACGAACCCCCTTTTCTTCAACTTGAATTGGTCTAAAAATCCATCACTGAAAATAAAAATTCTCTGAGTAGTGTGGAAATACTGATCCTTACCCTGCCTGGGTTGTCCACTGAGCATTTCCGCGATTCTACCTGAAGTTCTCTGGCCATGGGATTTTGACATGTTCCCCAAACCAAAAGGAATGAGTGGGAAACAATCAAGACAACAGATAGAAGCACTTGCATTTGAATGAGTTTCAAGCATGCTTGGGTACTCGTGTGAGCTGAGTGACTCAGTTTTCGAATACAACTGTCGCGTGGTGCACCGCGACCTCCAGGCACCCCGGAGTTTCTGAAAAAAAATTTTCTGCGATTTTCACGAAACCACTTTTCTTCAACTTGAATTGGGCTAAAAATCCATCCCTGAAAATAAAAATTCTCTGAGTAGTGTGTAAAAGCTGATCCTTACCCTGCCTGGGTTGTCCACTGAGCATTTCCCCGAACTCTTCCTGAAGTTCTCTGGGCATAGGATTTTGACATGTTCCATAAAAAACAAAAGGAATGAGTGGGAAACAATCAAGAAAAGACATAGAGGAACTTGCATTTAAATGAGTTTGACGCATGCTTGGGTACTCGTGTGATCTGAGTGACTCAGTTTTGGAATACAACTGTCGCGTGGTGCATCGCGACCTGAAGGCACCCCGGAGTTTCTGAAAAAAAATTTTCTGCAATTTTCACGAAACCACTTTTCATCAACTTGAATTGGGCTAAAAATCCAACCTTGAAAATAAATATTCTCTGAGTAGTGTGGAAATGCGGATCCTTACCCTACCTGGGGTGTCCACAGAGCATTTCCGCGAACTCTACTTGAAGTTCTATGGGCATGGGATTTTGACATGTTACCCAAACCAAAAGGAATGAGTGGGAAACAATCAATACAACAGATAGAAGCACTTGCATTTGAATGAGTTTCAAGCATGCTTGGGTACTCGTGTGATCTGAGTGACTCAGTTTTCGAATACAACTGTCGCGTGGTGCACCGCGACCTTCAGGCACCCCGGAGTTTCTGAAAAAAAATTTTCTGCGATTTTCACGAAACCACTTTTCATCAACTTGAATTGGGCTAAAAATCCAACCCTGAAAATAAATATTCTCTGAGTAGTGTGGAAATGCGGATCCTTACCCTACCTGGGGTGTCCACAGAGCATTTCCGCGAACTCTACTTGAAGTTCTATGGGCATGGGATTTTGACATGTTACCCAAACCAAAAGGAATGAGTGTGAAACAATCAATACAACAGATAGAAGCACTTGCATTTGAATGAGTTTCAAGCATGCTTCGGTACTCGTGTGATCTAAGTGACTCAGTTTTCGAATACAACTGTCGCGTGGTGCACTGCGACCTCCAGGCACCCCGGAGTTTCTGAAAAAAATTTTTCTGCGATTTTCACGAAACTACTTTTATTCATCTTGAATTGGGCTAAAAATCCATCCCTGAAAATAAAAATTCTCTGAGTAGTGTGGAAATACTGATCCTTACCCTGCCTGGGTTGTCCACTGAGCATTTCCGCGAGCTCTACCTGAAGCTCTCTGGGCATGGGATTTTGACATGTTCCCCAAACCAAAAGGAATGAGTGTGAAACAATCAAGACAACAGATAGAAGCACTTGCATTTGAATGAGTTTCAAGCATGCTTGGGTACTCGTGTGAGCTGAGTGACTCAGTTTTCGAATACAACTGTCGCGTGGTGCACCGCGACCTCCAGGCACCCCGGAGTTTCTGAAAAAAAATTTTCTGCGATTTTCACGAAACCACTTTTCTTCAACTTGAATTGGGCTAAAAATCCATCCCTGAAAATAAAAATTCTCTGAGTAGTGTGTAAAAGCTGATCCTTACCCTGCCTGGGTTGTCCACTGAGCATTTCCCCGAACTCTACCTGAAGTTCTCTGGGCATAGGATTTTGACATGTTCCATAAAAAACAAAAGGAATGAGTGGGAAACAATCAAGAAAAGACATAGAGGAACTTGCATTTAAATGAGTTTGACGCATGCTTGGGTACTCGTGTGATCTGAGTGACTCAGTTTTGGAATACAACTGTCGCGTGGTGCATCGCGACCTCAAGGCACCCCGGAGTTTCTGAAAAAAAATTTTCTGCAATTTTCACGAAACCACTTTTCATCAACTTGAATTGGGCTAAAAATCCAACCCTGAAAATAAATATTCTCTGAGTAGTGTGGAAATGCGGATCCTTACCCTACCTGGGGTGTCCACAGAGCATTTCCGCGAACTCTACTTGAAGTTCTATGGGCATGGGATTTTGACATGTTACCCAAACCAAAAGGAATGAGTGTGAAACAATCAAGACAACAGATAGAAGCACTTGCATTTGAATGAGTTTCAAGCATGCTTGGGTACTCGTGTGAGCTGAGTGACTCAGTTTTCGAATACAACTGTCGCGTGGTGCACCGCGACCTCCAGGCACCCGGAGTTTCTGAAAAAAAATTTTCTGCGATTTTCACGAAACCACTTTTCTTGAACTTGAATTGGGCTAAAAATCCATCACTGAAAATAAAAATTCTCTGAGTAGTGTGGAAATACTGATACTTACCCTGCCTGGGTTGTCCACTGAGCATTTCCGCGAGCTCTACCTGATGTTCTCTGGGCATGGGATTTTGACATTTTCCCCAAACCAAAAGGAATGAGTGGGAAACAATCAAGACACAAGATAGAAGCACTTGCATTTGAATGAGTTTCAAGCATGCTTGGGTACTCGTGTGATCTGAGTGACTCTGTTTTCGAATACAACTGTCGCGTGGTGCACCGCGACCTCCAGGCACCCCGGAGTTTCTGAAAAAAAATTTTCTGCGATTTTCACGAAACCACTTTTCTTCAACTTGAATTGGGCTAAAAATCCATCACTGAAAATAAAAATCCTCTGAGTAGTGTGGAAATACTGATCCTTACCCTGCCTGGGTTGTCCACTGAGCATTTCCGCGAGCTCTACCTGAAGTTCTCTGGGCATGGGATTTTGACATGTTCCCCAAACCAAAAGGAATGAGTGGGAAACAATCAAGAAAAGAGATAGAGGCACTTCCATTTGAATGAGTTTCAAGCATGCTTGGGTACTCTTGTGATCTGAGTGACTCAGTTTTGGAATACATCTTCGCGTGGTGCACAGCGACCTCCAGGCACCCCGGAGTTTCTGAAAAAAAATTTCTGCGATTTTCACGAAACCACTTTTCATCAACTTGAATTGGGCTAAAAATCCATCACTGAAAATAAAAATTCTCTGAGTAGTGTGGAAATACTGATCCTTACCCTGCCTGGGTTGTCCACTGAGCATTTACGCGAGCTCTACCTGAAGTTCTCTGGGCATGGGATTTTGACATGTTCCCCAAACCAAAAGGAATGAGTGGGAAACAATCAAGACAACAGATAGAAGCACTTGCATTTGAATGAGTTTGACGCATGCTTGGGTGCTCGTGTGATCTGAGTGACTCAGTTTTCGAATACAACTGTCGCGTGGTGCACCGCGACCTCCAGGCACCCCGGAGTTTCTGAAAAAAAATTTTCTGCGATTTTCACGAAACCACTTTTCTTCAACTTGAATTGGGCTAAAAATCCATCCCTGAAAATAAAAATTCTCTGAGTAGTGTGGAAATACTGATCCTTACCCTGCCTGGGTTGTCCACTGAGCATTTCCGCGAGCTCTACCTGATGTTCTCTGGGCATGGGATTTTGACATGTTCCCCAAACCAAAAGAAATGAGTGGGAAACAATCAAGACAACAGATAGAAGCACTTGCATTTGAATGAGTTTCAAGCATGCTTGGGTACTCGTGTGATCTGAGTGACTCAGTTTTCGAATACAACTGTCGCCTGGTGCACCGCGACCTCCAGGCAACCCGGAGTTTCTGAAAAAAAATTTTCTGCGATTTTCACGAAACTACTTTTATTCATCTTGAATTGGGCTAAAAATCCATCCCTGAAAATAAAAATTCTCTGAGTAGTGTGGAAATACTGATCCTTACCCTGCCTGGGTTGTCCACTAAGCATTTCCGCGAGCTCTACCTGAAGCTCTCTGGGCATGGGATTTTGACATGTTCCCCAAACCAAAAGGAATGAGTGGGAAACAATCAAGACAACAGATAGAAGCACTTGCATTTGAATGAGTTTCAAGCATGCTTGGGTACTCGTGTGATCTGAGTGACTCAGTTTTCGAATACAACTGTCGCGTGGTGCACCGCGACCTCCAGGTACCCGGAGTTTCTGAAAAAAAATTTTCTGCAATTTTCACGAAACCACTTTTCTTGAACTTGAATTGGGCTAAAAATCCATCACTGAAAATAAAAATTCTCTGAGTAGTGTGGAAATACTGATCCTTACCCTGCCTGGGTTGTCCACTGAGCATTTCCCCGAACTCTTCCTGAAGTTCTCTGGGCATAGGATTTTGACATGTTCCATAAAAAACAAAAGGAATGAGTGGGAAACAATCAAGAAAAGACATAGAGGAACTTGCATTTAAATAAGTTTGACGCATGCTTGGGTACTCGTGTGATCTGAGTGACTCAGTTTTGGAATACAACTGTCGCGTGGTGCATCGCGACCTGAAGGCACCCCGGAGTTTCTGAAAAAAAATTTTCTGCAATTTTCACGAAACCACTTTTCATCAACTTGAATTGGGCTAAAAATCCAACCTTGAAAATAAATATTCTCTGAGTAGTGTGGAAATGCGGATCCTTACCCTACCTGGGGTGTCCACAGAGCATTTCCGCGAACTCTACTTGAAGTTCTATGGGCATGGGATTTTGACATGTTACCCAAACCAAAAGGAATGAGTGGGAAACAATCAATACAACAGATAGAAGCACTTGCATTTGAATGAGTTTCAAGCATGCTTGGGTACTCGTGTGATCTGAGTGACTCAGTTTTCGAATACAACTGTCGCGTGGTGCACCGCGACCTTCAGGCACCCCGGAGTTTCTGAAAAAAAATTTTCTGCGATTTTCACGAAACCACTTTTCATCAACTTGAATTGGGCTAAAAATCCAACCCTGAAAATAAATATTCTCTGAGTAGTGTGGAAATGCGGATCCTTACCCTACCTGGGGTGTCCACAGAGCATTTCCGCGAACTCTACTTGAAGTTCTATGGGCATGGGATTTTGACATGTTACCCAAACCAAAAGGAATGAGTGGGAAACAATCAATACAACAGATAGAAGCACTTGCATTTGAATGAGTTTCAAGCATGCTTGGGTACTCGTGTGATCTGAGTGACTCAGTTTTCGAATACAACTGTCGCGTGGTGCACCGCGACCTTCAGGCACCCCGGAGTTTCTGAAAAAAAATTTTCTGCGATTTTCACGAAACCACTTTTCATCAACTTGAATTGGGCTAAAAATCCATCCCTGAAAATAAAAATTCTCTGAGTAGTGTGTAAAAGCTGATCCTTACCCTGCCTGGGTTGTCCACTGAGCATTTCCCCGAACTCTACCTGAAGTTCTCTGGGCATAGGATTTTGACATGTTCCATAAAAAACAAAAGGAATGAGTGGGAAACAATCAAGAAAAGACATAGAGGAACTTGCATTTAAATGAGTTTGACGCATGCTTGGGTACTCGTGTGATCTGAGTGACTCAGTTTTGGAATACAACTGTCGCGTGGTGCATCGCGACCTCAAGGCACCCCGGAGTTTCTGAAAAAAAATTTTCTGCAATTTTCACGAAACCACTTTTCATCAACTTGAATTGGGCTAAAAATCCAACCCTGAAAATAAATATTCTCTGAGTAGTGTGGAAATGCGGATCCTTACCCTACCTGGGGTGTCCACAGAGCATTTCCGCGAACTCTACTTGAAGTTCTATGGGCATGGGATTTTGACATGTTACCCAAACCAAAAGGAATGAGTGTGAAACAATCAAGACAACAGATAGAAGCACTTGCATTTGAATGAGTTTCAAGCATGCTTGGGTACTCGTGTGAGCTGAGTGACTCAGTTTTCGAATACAACTGTCGCGTGGTGCACCGCGACCTCCAGGCACCCGGAGTTTCTGAAAAAAAATTTTCTGCGATTTTCACGAAACCACTTTTCTTGAACTTGAATTGGGCTAAAAATCCATCACTGAAAATAAAAATTCTCTGAGTAGTGTGGAAATACTGATACTTACCCTGCCTGGGTTGTCCACTGAGCATTTCCGCGAGCTCTACCTGATGTTCTCTGGGCATGGGATTTTGACATTTTCCCCAAACCAAAAGGAATGAGTGGGAAACAATCAAGACACAAGATAGAAGCACTTGCATTTGAATGAGTTTCAAGCATGCTTGGGTACTCGTGTGATCTGAGTGACTCAGTTTTCGAATACAACTGTCGCGTGGTGCACCGCGACCTCCAGGCACCCCGGAGTTTCTGAAAAAAAATTTTCTGCGATTTTCACGAAACCACTTTTCTTCAACTTGAATTGGGCTAAAAATCCATCACTGAAAATAAAAATCCTCTGAGTAGTGTGGAAATACTGATCCTTACCCTGCCTGGGTTGTCCACTGAGCATTTCCGCGAGCTCTACCTGAAGTTCTCTGGGCATGGGATTTTGACATGTTCCCCAAACCAAAAGGAATGAGTGGGAAACAATCAAGAAAAGAGATAGAGGCACTTCCATTTGAATGAGTTTCAAGCATGCTTGGGTACTCTTGTGATCTGAGTGACTCAGTTTTGGAATACATCTTCGCGTGGTGCACAGCGACCTCCAGGCACCCCGGAGTTTCTGAAAAAAAATTTCTGCGATTTTCACGAAACCACTTTTCATCAACTTGAATTGGGCTAAAAATCCATCACTGAAAATAAAAATTCTCTGAGTAGTGTTGAAATACTGATCCTTACCCTGCCTGGGTTGTCCACTGAGCATTTACGCGAGCTCTACCTGAAGTTCTCTGGGCATGGGATTTTGACATGTTCCCCAAACCAAAAGGAATGAGTGGGAAACAATCAAGACAACAGATAGAAGCACTTGCATTTGAATGAGTTTGACGCATGCTTGGGTGCTCGTGTGATCTGAGTGACTCAGTTTTCGAATACAACTGTCGCGTGGTGCACCGCGACCTCCAGGCACCCCGGAGTTTCTGAAAAAAAATTTTCTGCGATTTTCACGAAACCACTTTTCTTCAACTTGAATTGGGCTAAAAATCCATCACTGAAAATAAAAATCCTCTGAGTAGTGTGGAAATACTGATCCTTACCCTGCCTGGGTTGTCCACTGAGCATTTCCGCGAGCTCTACCTGAAGTTCTCTGGGCATGGGATTTTGAAATGTTCCCCAAACCAAAAGGAATGAGTGGGAAACAATCAAGACAACAGATAGAAGCACTTGCATTTGAATGAGTTTCAAGCATGCTTGGGTACTCGTGTGATCTGAGTGACTCAGTTTTCGAATACAACTGTCGCCTGGTGCACCGCGACCTCCAGGCACCCCGGAGTTTCTGAAAAAAAATTTTCTGCGATTTTCACGAAACTACTTTTATTCATCTTGAATTGGGCTAAAAATCCATCCCTGAAAATAAAAATTCTCTGAGTAGTGTGGAAATACTGATCCTTACCCTGCCTGGGTTGTCCACTAAGCATTTCAACGAGCTCTACCTGAAGCTCTCTGGGCATGGGATTTTGACATGTTCCCCAAACCAAAAGGAATGAGTGGGAAACAATCAAGACAACAGATAGAAGCACTTGCATTTGAATGAGTTTCAAGCATGCTTGGGTACTCGTGTGATCTGAGTGACTCAGTTTTCGAATACAACTGTCGCGTGGTGCACCGCGACCTCCAGGTACCCGGAGTTTCTGAAAAAAAATTTTCTGCAATTTTCACGAAACCACTTTTCTTGAACTTGAATTGGGCTAAAAATCCATCACTGAAAATAAAAATTCTCTGAGTAGTGTGGAAATACTGATACTTACCCTGCCTGGGTTGTCCACTGAGAATTTCCGCGAGCTCTACCTGATGTTCTCTGGGCATGGGATTTTGACATTTTCCCCAAACCAAAAGGAATGAGTGGGAAACAATCAAGACACAAGATAGAAGCACTTGCATTTGAATGAGTTTCAAGCATGCTTGGGTACTCGTCTGATCTGAGTGACTCAGTTTTCGAATACAACTGTCGCGTGGTGCACCGCGACCTCCAGGCACCCCGGAGTTTCTGAAAAAAAATGTTCTGCGATTTTCACGAAACTACTTTTCTTCATCTTGAATTGGGCTAAAAATCCATCCCTGAAAATAAAAATTCTCTGAGTAGTGTGGAAATACTGATCCTTACCCTGCCTGGGTTGTCCACTGAGCATTTCCGCGAACTCTACTTGAAGTTCTATGGGCATGGGATTTTGACATGTTCCCCAAACCAAAAGGAATGAGTGGGAAACAATCAAGAAAACAGCTAGAAGCACTTGCATTTGAATGAGTTTCAAGCATGCTTGGGTACTCGTGTGATCTGAGTGACTCAGTTTTGGAATATAACTGTCGCGTGGTGCACCGCGACATCCAGGCACCCCGGAGTTTCTGAAAAAAAATTTTCTGCGATTTTCACGAACCCACTTTTCATCAACTTGAATTGGGCTAAAAATCCAACCCTGAAAATAAATATTCTCTGAGTAGTGTGGAAATACTGATCCTTACCCTACCTGGGGTGTCCACAGAGCATTTCCGCGATTCTACCTGAAGTTCTATGGGCATGGGATTTTGACATGTTCCCCAAACCAAAAGGAATGAGTGGGAAACAATCAAGACAACAGATAGAAGCACTTGCATTTGAATGAGTTTCAAGCATGCTTGGGTACTCGTGTGATCTAAGTGACTCAGTTTTCGAATACAACTGTCGCGTGGTGCACTGCGACCTCCAGGCACCCCGGAGTTTCTGAAAAAAAATTTTCTGCGATTTTCACGAAACTACTTTTATTCATCTTGAATTGGGCTAAAAATCCATCCCTGAAAATAAAAATTCTCTGAGTAGTGTGGAAATACTGATCCTTACCCTGCCTGGGTTGTCCACTGAGCATTTCCGCGAGCTCTACCTGAAGCTCTCTGGGCATGGGATTTTGACATGTTCCCCAAACCAAAAGGAATGAGTGTGAAACAATCAAGACAACAGATAGAAGCACTTGCATTTGAATGAGTTTCAAGCATGCTTGGGTACTCGTGTGAGCTGAGTGACTCAGTTTTCGAATACAACTGTCGCGTGGTGCACCGCGACCTCCAGGCACCCCGGAGTTTCTGAAAAAAAATTTTCTGCGATTTTCACGAAACCACTTTTCTTCAACTTGAATTGGGCTAAAAATCCATCCCTGAAAATAAAAATTCTCTGAGTAGTGTGTAAAAGCTGATCCTTACCCTGCCTGGGTTGTCCACTGAGCATTTCCCCGAACTCTACCTGAAGTTCTCTGGGCATAGGATTTTGACATGTTCCATAAAAAACAAAAGGAATGAGTGGGAAACAATCAAGAAAAGACATAGAGGAACTTGCATTTAAATGAGTTTGACGCATGCTTGGGTACTCGTGTGATCTAAGTGACTCAGTTTTGGAATACAACTGTCGCGTGGTGCATCGCGACCTCAAGGCACCCCGGAGTTTCTGAAAAAAAATTTACTGCAATTTTCACGAAACCACTTTTCATCAACTTGAATTGGGCTAAAAATCCAACCCTGAAAATAAATATTCTCTGAGTAGTGTGGAAATGCGGATCCTTACCCTACCTGGGGTGTCCACAGAGCATTTCCGCGAACTCTACTTGAAGTTCTATGGGCATGGGATTTTGACATGTTACCCAAACCAAAAGGAATGAGTGGGAAACAATCAAGACAACAGATAGAAGCACTTGCATTTGAATGAGTTTCAAGCATGCTTGGGTACTCGTGTGAGCTGAGTGACTCAGTTTTCGAATACAATTGTCGCGTGGTGCACCGCGACCTCCAGGCACCCCGGAGTTTCTGAAAAAAAAATTTCTGCGATTTTCACGAAACCACTTTTATTCATCTTGAATTGGGCTAAAAATCCATCCCTGAAAATAAAAATTCTCTGAGTAGTGTGGAAATACTGATCCTTACCCTGCCTGGGTTGTCCACTGAGCATTTCCGCGAGCTCTACCTGAAGCTCTCTGGGCATGGGATTTTGACATGTTCCCCAAACCAAAAGGAATGAGTGGGAAACAATCAAGAAAACAGATAGAAGCACTTGCATTTGAATGAGTTTCAAGCATGCTTGGGTACTCGTGTGATCTGAGTGACTCAGTTTTGGAATATAACTGTCGCGTGGTGCACCGCGACCTCCAGGCACCCCGGAGTTTCTGAAAAAAAATTTTCTGCGATTTTCACGAAACCACTTTTCTTCAACTTGAATTGGGCTAAAAATCCATCCCTGAAAATAAAAATCCTCTGAGTAGTGTGGAAATTCTGATCTTTACCCTGCCTGGGTTGTCCACTGAGCATTTCCGCGAGCTCTACCTGAAGTTCTCTGGGCATGGGATTTTGACATGTTCCCCAAACCAAAAGGAATGAGTGGGAAACAATCAAGACAACAGATAGAAGCACTTGCATTTGAATGAGTTTCAAGCATGCTTGGGTACTCGTGTGATCTGAGTGACTCAGTTTTCGAATACAACTGTCGCGTGGTGCACCGCGACCTCCAGGCACCCCGGAGTTTCTGAAAAAAAATTTTCTGCGATTTTCACGAAACTACTTTTCTTCATCTTGAATTGGGCTAAAAATCCATCCCTGAAAATAAAAATTCTCTGAGTAGTGTGGAAATACTGATCCTTACCCTGCCTGGGTTGTCCACTGAGCATTTCCGCGAGCTCTACCTGAAGTTCTCTGGGCATGGGATTTTGACATGTTCCCCAAACCAAAAGGAATGAGTGGGAAACAATCAAGAAAACAGCTAGAAGCACTTGCATTTGAATGAGTTTCAAGCATGCTTGGGTACTCGTGTGATCTGAGTGACTCAGTTTTGGAATATAACTGTCGCGTGGTGCACCGCGACATCCAGGCACCCCGGAGTTTCTAAAAAAAAATTTTCTGCGATTTTCACGAACCCCCTTTTCTTCAACTTGAGTTGGTCTAAAAATCCATCACTGAAAATAAAAATTCTCTGAGTAGTGTGGAAATACTGATCCTTACCCTGCCTGGGTTGTCCACTGAGCATTTCCGCGATTCTACCTGAAGTTCTCTGGCCATGGGATTTTGACATGTTCCCCAAACCAAAAGGAATGAGTGGGAAACAATCAAGACAACAGATAGAAGCACTTGCATTTGAATGAGTTTCAAGCATGCTTGGGTACTCGTGTGAGCTGAGTGACTCAGTTTTCGAATACAATTGTCGCGTGGTGCACCGCGACCTCCAGGCACCCCGGAGTTTCTGAAAAAAAAATTTCTGCGATTTTCACGAAACTACTTTTATTCATCTTGAATTGGGCTAAAAATCCATCCCTGAAAATAAAAATTCTCTGAGTAGTGTGGAAATACTGATCCTTACCCTGCCTGGGTTGTCCACTGAGCATTTCCGCGAGCTCTACCTGAAGCTCTCTGGGCATGGGATTTTGACATGTTCCCCAAACCAAAAGGAATGAGTGGGAAACAATCAAGAAAACAGATAGAAGCACTTGCATTTGAATGAGTTTCAAGCATGCTTGGGTACTCGTGTGATCTGAGTAACTCAGTTTTCGAATACAACTGTCGCGTGGTGCACCGCGACCTCCAGGCACCCGGAGTTTCTGAAAAAAAATTTTCTGCGATTTTCACGAAACCACTTTTCTTGAACTTGAATTGGGCTAAAAATCCATCACTGAAAATAAAAATTCTCTGAGTAGTGTGGAAATACTGATACTTACCCTGCCTGGGTTGTCCACTGAGCATTTCCGCGAGCTCTACCTGATGTTCTCTGGGCATGGGATTTTGACATTTTCCCCAAACCAAAAGGAATGAGTGGGAAACAATCAAGACACAAGATAGAAGCACTTGCATTTGCATAAGTTTCAAGCATGCTTGGGTACTCGTGTGATCTGAGTGAGTTAGTTTTCGAATACAACTGTCGCGTGGTGCACCGCGACCTCCAGGCACCCCGGAGTTTCTGAAAAAAAATTTTCTGCGATTTTCACGAAACCACTTTTCTTCAACTTGAATTGGGCTAAAAATCCATCACTGAAAATAAAAATTCTCTGAGTAGTGTGGAAATACTGATCCTTACCCTGCCTGGGTTGTCCACTGAGCATTTACGCGAGCTCTACCTGAAGTTCTCTGGGCATGGGATTTTGACATGTTCCCCAAACCAAAAGGAATGAGTGGGAAATAATCAAGACAACAGATAGAAGCACTTGCATTTGAATGAGTTTGACGCATGCTTGGGTGCTCGTGTGATCTGAGTGACTCAGTTTTCGAATACAACTGTCGCGTGGTGCACCGCGACCTCCAGGCACCCCGGAGTTTCTGAAAAAAAATTTTCTGCGATTTTCACGAAACCACTTTTCTTCAACTTGAATTGGGCTAAAAATCCATCACTGAAAATAAAAATCCTCTGAGTAGTGTGGAAATACTGATCCTTACCCTGCCTGGGTTGTCCACTGAGCATTTCCGCGAGCTCTACCTGAAGTTCTCTGTGCATGGGATTTTGACATGTTCCCCAAACCAAAAGGAATGAGTGGGAAACAATCAAGACAACAGATAGAAGCACTTGCATTTGAATGAGTTTCAAGCATGCTTGGGTACTCGTGTGATCTGAGTGACTCAGTTTTCGAATACAACTGTCGCGTGGTGCACCGCGACCTCCAGGCACCCCGGAGTTTCTGAAAAAAAAATTTCTGCGATTTTCACGAAACTACTTTTCTTCATCTTGAATTGGGCTAAAAATCCATCCCTGAAAATAAAAATTCTCTGAGTAGTGTGGAAATACTGATCCTTACCCTGCCTGGGTTGTCCACTGAGCATTTCCGCGAGCTCTACCTGAAGTTCTCTGGGCATGGGATTTTGACATGTTCCCCAAACCAAAAGGAATGAGTGGGAAACAATCAAGAAAACAGCTAGAAGCACTTGCATTTGAATGAGTTTCAAGCATGCTTGGGTACTCGTGTGATCTGAGTGACTCAGTTTTGGAATATAACTGTCGCGTGGTGCACCGCGACATCCAGGCACCCCGGAGTTT
Source organism: Atractosteus spatula (assembly GCF_055471065.1). Classification (NCBI taxonomy): domain Eukaryota; kingdom Metazoa; phylum Chordata; class Actinopteri; order Semionotiformes; family Lepisosteidae; genus Atractosteus; species Atractosteus spatula. The sequence goes on along the minus strand of NC_142711.1, from coordinate 2,527,361 downwards.
CTGAAAAAAAATTTTCTGCGATTTTCACGAACCCCCTTTTCTTCAACTTGAATTGGTCTAAAAATCCATCACTGAAAATAAAAATTCTCTGAGTAGTGTGGAAATACTGATCCTTACCCTGCCTGGGTTGTCCACTGAGCATTTCCGCGATTCTACCTGAAGTTCTCTGGCCATGGGATTTTGACATGTTCCCCAAACCAAAAGGAATGAGTGGGAAACAATCAAGACAACAGATAGAAGCACTTGCATTTGAATGAGTTTCAAGCATGCTTGGGTACTCGTGTGAGCTGAGTGACTCAGTTTTCGAATACAACTGTCGCGTGGTGCACCGCGACCTTCAGGCACCCCGGAGTTTCTGAAAAAAAATTTTCTGCGATTTTCACGAAACCACTTTTCTTCAACTTGAATTGGGCTAAAAATCCATCCCTGAAAATAAAAATTCTCTGAGTAGTGTGTAAAAGCTGATCCTTACCCTGCCTGGGTTGTCCACTGAGCATTTCCCCGAACTCTACCTGAAGTTCTCTGGGCATAGGATTTTGACATGTTCCATAAAAAACAAAAGGAATGAGTGGGAAACAATCAAGAAAAGACATAGAGGAACTTGCATTTAAATGAGTTTGACGCATGCTTGGGTACTCGTGTGATCTGAGTGACTCAGTTTTGGAATACAACTGTCGCGTGGTGCATCGCGACCTCAAGGCACCCCGGAGTTTCTGAAAAAAAATTTTCTGCAATTTTCACGAAACCACTTTTCATCAACTTGAATTGGGCTAAAAATCCAACCCTGAAAATAAATATTCTCTGAGTAGTGTGGAAATGCGGATCCTTACCCTACCTGGGGTGTCCACAGAGCATTTCCGCGAACTCTACTTGAAGTTCTATGGGCATGGGATTTTGACATGTTACCCAAACCAAAAGGAATGAGTGGGAAACAATCAATACAACAGATAGAAGCACTTGCATTTGAATGAGTTTCAAGCATGCTTGGGTACTCGTGTGATCTGAGTGACTCAGTTTTCGAATACAACTGTCGCGTGGTGCACCGCGACCTCCAGGCACCCCGGAGTTTCTGAAAAAAAAATTTCTGCGATTTTCACGAAACCACTTTTCTTCAACTTGAATTGGGCTAAAAATCCATCCCTGAAAATAAAAATTCTCTGAGTAGTGTGTAAAAGCTGATCCTTACCCTGCCTGGGTTGTCCACTGAGCATTTCCCCGAACTCTACCTGAAGTTCTCTGGGCATAGGATTTTGACATGTTCCATAAAAAACAAAAGGAATGAGTGGGAAACAATCAAGAAAAGACATAGAGGAACTTGCATTTAAATGAGTTTGACGCATGCTTGGGTACTCGTGTGATCTGAGTGACTCAGTTTTCGAATACAACTGTCGCGTGGTGCACAGCGACCTCCAGGCACCCCGGAGTTTCTGAAAAAAAATTTTCTGCGATTTTCACGAAACCACTTTTCATCAACTTGAATTGGGCTAAAAATCCATCACTGAAAATAAAAATTCTCTGAGTAGTGTGGAAATACTGATCCTTACCCTGCCTGGGTTGTCCACTGAGCATTTACGCGAGCTCTACCTGAAGTTCTCTGGGCATGGGATTTTGACATGTTCCCCAAACCAAAAGGAATGAGTGGGAAATAATCAAGACAACAGATAGAAGCACTTGCATTTGAATGAGTTTGACGCATGCTTGGGTGCTCGTGTGATCTGAGTGACTCAGTTTTCGAATACAACTGTCGCGTGGTGCACCGCGACCTCCAGGCACCCCGGAGTTTCTGAAAAAAAATTTTCTGCGATTTTCACGAAACCACTTTTCTTCAACTTGAATTGGGCTAAAAATCCATCACTGAAAATAAAAATCCTCTGAGTAGTGTGGAAATACTGATCCTTACCCTGCCTGGGTTGTCCACTGAGCATTTCCGCGAGCTCTACCTGAAGTTCTCTGGGCATGGGATTTTGACATGTTCCCCAAACCAAAAGGAATGAGTGGGAAACAATCAAGACAACAGATAGAAGCACTTGCATTTGAATGAGTTTCAAGCATGCTTGGGTACTCGTGTGATCTGAGTGACTCAGTTTTCGAATACAACTGTCGCGTGGTGCACCGCGACCTCCAGGCACCCCGGAGTTTCTGAAAAAAAAATTTCTGCGATTTTCACGAAACTACTTTTCTTCATCTTGAATTGGGCTAAAAATCCATCCCTGAAAATAAAAATTCTCTGAGTAGTGTGGAAATACTGATCCTTACCCTGCCTGGGTTGTCCACTGAGCATTTCCGCGAGCTCTACCTGAAGTTCTCTGGGCATGGGATTTTGACATGTTCCCCAAACCAAAAGGAATGAGTGGGAAACAATCAAGAAAACAGCTAGAAGCACTTGCATTTGAATGAGTTTCAAGCATGCTTGGGTACTCGTGTGATCTGAGTGACTCAGTTTTGGAATATAACTGTCGCGTGGTGCACCGCGTCCTCCAGGCACCCCGGAGTTTCTGAAAAAAAATTTTCTGCGATTTTCACGAACGCCCTTTTCTTCAACTTGAATTGGTCTAAAAATCCATCACTGAAAATAAAAATTCTCTGAGTAGTGTGGAAATACTGATCCTTACCCTGCCTGGGTTGTCCACTGAGCATTTCCGCGATTCTACCTGAAGTTCTCTGGCCATGGGATTTTGACATGTTCCCCAAACCAAAAGGAATGAGTGGGAAACAATCAAGACAACAGATAGAAGCACTTGCATTTGAATGAGTTTCAAGCATGCTTGGGTACTCGTGTGAGCTGAGTGACTCAGTTTTCGAATACAATTGTCGCGTGGTGCACCGCGACCTCCAGGCACCCCGGAGTTTCTGAAAAAAAATTTTCTGCGATTTTCACGAAACCACTTTTCTTCAACTTGAATTGGGCTAAAAATCCATCCCTGAAAATAAAAATTCTCTGAGTAGTGTGTAAAAGCTGATCCTTACCCTGCCTGGGTTGTCCACTGAGCATTTCCCCGAACTCTACCTGAAGTTCTCTGGGCATAGGATTTTGACATGTTCCATAAAAAACAAAAGGAATGAGTGGGAAACAATCAAGAAAAGACATAGAGGAACTTGCATTTAAATGAGTTTGACGCATGCTTGGGTACTCGTGTGATCTGAGTGACTCAGTTTTGGAATACAACTGTCGCGTGGTGCATCGCGACCTCAAGGCACCCCGGAGTTTCTGAAAAAAAATTTTCTGCAATTTTCACGAAACCACTTTTCATCAACTTGAATTGGGCTAAAAATCCAACCCTGAAAATAAATATTCTCTGAGTAGTGTGGAAATGCGGATCCTTACCCTACCTGGGGTGTCCACAGAGCATTTCCGCGAACTCTACTTGAAGTTCTATGGGCATGGGATTTTGACATGTTACCCAAACCAAAAGGAATGAGTGGGAAACAATCAATACAACAGATAGAAGCACTTGCATTTGAATGAGTTTCAAGCATGCTTGGGTACTCGTGTGATCTGAGTGACTCAGTTTTCGAATACAACTGTCGCGTGGTGCACCGCGACCTCCAGGCACCCCGGAGTTTCTGAAAAAAAAATTTCTGCGATTTTCACGAAACTACTTTTATTCATCTTGAATTGGGCTAAAAATCCATCCCTGAAAATAAAAATTCTCTGAGTAGTGTGGAAATACTGATCCTTACCCTGCCTGGGTTGTCCACTGAGCATTTCCGCGAGCTCTACCTGAAGCTCTCTGGGCATGGGATTTTGACATGTTCCCCAAACCAAAAGGAATGAGTGGGAAATAATCAAGACAACAGATAGAAGCACTTGCATTTGAATGAGTTTGACGCATGCTTGGGTGCTCGTGTGATCTGAGTGACTCAGTTTTCGAATACAACTGTCGCGTGGTGCACCGCGACCTCCAGGCACCCCGGAGTTTCTGAAAAAAAATTTTCTGCGATTTTCACGAAACCACTTTTCTTCAACTTGAATTGGGCTAAAAATCCATCACTGAAAATAAAAATCCTCTGAGTAGTGTGGAAATACTGATCCTTACCCTGCCTGGGTTGTCCACTGAGCATTTCCGCGAGCTCTACCTGAAGTTCTCTGGGCATGGGATTTTGACATGTTCCCCAAACCAAAAGGAATGAGTGGGAAACAATCAAGACAACAGATAGAAGCACTTGCATTTGAATGAGTTTCAAGCATGCTTGGGTACTCGTGTGATCTGAGTGACTCAGTTTTCGAATACAACTGTCGCGTGGTGCACCGCGACCTCCAGGCACCCCGGAGTTTCTGAAAAAAAAATTTCTGCGATTTTCACGAAACTACTTTTCTTCATCTTGAATTGGGCTAAAAATCCATCCCTGAAAATAAAAATTCTCTGAGTAGTGTGGAAATACTGATCCTTACCCTGCCTGGGTTGTCCACTGAGCATTTCCGCGAGCTCTACCTGAAGTTCTCTGGGCATGGGATTTTGACATGTTCCCCAAACCAAAAGGAATGAGTGGGAAACAATCAAGACAACAGCTAGAAGCACTTGCATTTGAATGAGTTTCAAGCATGCTTGGGTACTCGTGTGATCTGAGTGACTCAGTTTTGGAATATAACTGTCGCGTGGTGCACCGCGACATCCAGGCACCCCGGAGTTTCTGAAAAAAAATTTTCTGCGATTTTCACGAACCCCCTTTTCTTCAACTTGAATTGGTCTAAAAATCCATCACTGAAAATAAAAATTCCCTGAGTAGTGTGGAAATACTGATCCTTACCCTGCCTGGGTTGTCCACTGAGCATTTCCGCGATTCTACCTGAAGTTCTCTGGCCATGGGATTTTGACATGTTCCCCAAACCAAAAGGAATGAGTGGGAAACAATCAAGACAACAGATAGAAGCACTTGCATTTGAATGAGTTTCAAGCATGCTTGGGTACTCGTGTGAGCTGAGTGACTCAGTTTTCGAATACAACTGTCGCGTGGTGCACCGCGACCTTCAGGCACCCCGGAGTTTCTGAAAAAAAATTTTCTGCGATTTTCACGAAACCACTTTTCTTCAACTTGAATTGGGCTAAAAATCCATCCCTGAAAATAAAAATTCTCTGAGTAGTGTGTAAAAGCTGATCCTTACCCTGCCTGGGTTGTCCACTGAGCATTTCCCCGAACTCTACCTGAAGTTCTCTGGGCATAGGATTTTGACATGTTCCATAAAAAACAAAAGGAATGAGTGGGAAACAATCAAGAAAAGACATAGAGGAACTTGCATTTAAATGAGTTTGACGCATGCTTGGGTACTCGTGTGATCTGAGTGACTCAGTTTTGGAATACAACTGTCGCGTGGTGCACCGCGTCCTCCAGGCACCCCGGAGTTTCTGAAAAAAAATTTTCTGCGATTTTCACGAACGCCCTTTTCTTCAACTTGAATTGGTCTAAAAATCCATCACTGAAAATAAAAATTCTCTGAGTAGTGTGGAAATACTGATCCTTACCCTGCCTGGGTTGTCCACTGAGCATTTCCGCGATTCTACCTGAAGTTCTCTGGCCATGGGATTTTGACATGTTCCCCAAACCAAAAGGAATGAGTGGGAAACAATCAAGACAACAGATAGAAGCACTTGCATTTGAATGAGTTTCAAGCATGCTTGGGTACTCGTGTGAGCTGAGTGACTCAGTTTTCGAATACAATTGTCGCGTGGTGCACCGCGACCTCCAGGCACCCCGGAGTTTCTGAAAAAAAATTTTCTGCGATTTTCACGAAACCACTTTTCTTCAACTTGAATTGGGCTAAAAATCCATCCCTGAAAATAAAAATTCTCTGAGTAGTGTGTAAAAGCTGATCCTTACCCTGCCTGGGTTGTCCACTGAGCATTTCCCCGAACTCTACCTGAAGTTCTCTGGGCATAGGATTTTGACATGTTCCATAAAAAACAAAAGGAATGAGTGGGAAACAATCAAGAAAAGACATAGAGGAACTTGCATTTAAATGAGTTTGACGCATGCTTGGGTACTCGTGTGATCTGAGTGACTCAGTTTTGGAATACAACTGTCGCGTGGTGCATCGCGACCTCAAGGCACCCCGGAGTTTCTGAAAAAAAATTTTCTGCAATTTTCACGAAACCACTTTTCATCAACTTGAATTGGGCTAAAAATCCAACCCTGAAAATAAATATTCTCTGAGTAGTGTGGAAATGCGGATCCTTACCCTACCTGGGGTGTCCACAGAGCATTTCCGCGAACTCTACTTGAAGTTCTATGGGCATGGGATTTTGACATGTTACCCAAACCAAAAGGAATGAGTGGGAAACAATCAATACAACAGATAGAAGCACTTGCATTTGAATGAGTTTCAAGCATGCTTGGGTACTCGTGTGATCTGATTGACTCAGTTTTCGAATACAACTGTCGCGTGGTGCACCGCGACCTCCAGGCACCCCGGAGTTTCTGAAAAAAAAATTTCTGCGATTTTCACGAAACTACTTTTATTCATCTTGAATTGGGCTAAAAATCCATCCCTGAAAATAAAAATTCTCTGAGTAGTGTGGAAATACTGATCCTTACCCTGCCTGGGTTGTCCACTGAGCATTTCCGCGAGCTCTACCTGAAGCTCTCTGGGCATGGGATTTTGACATGTTCCCCAAACCAAAAGGAATGAGTGGGAAACAATCAAGAAAACAGATAGAAGCACTTGCATTTGAATGAGTTTCAAGCATGCTTGGGTACTCGTGTGATCTGAGTAACTCAGTTTTCGAATACAACTGTCGCGTGGTGCACCGCGACCTCCAGGCACCCGGAGTTTCTGAAAAAAAATTTTCTGCGATTTTCACGAAACCACTTTTCTTGAACTTGAATTGGGCTAAAAATCCATCACTGAAAATAAAAATTCTCTGAGTAGTGTGGAAATACTGATCCTTACCCTGCCTGGGTTGTCCACTGAGCATTTCCGCGAGCTCTACCTGAAGTTCTCTGGGCATGGGATTTTGACATGTTCCCCAAACCAAAAGGAATGAGTGGGAAACAATCAAGAAAACAGCTAGAAGCACTTGCATTTGAATGAGTTTCAAGCATGCTTGGGTACTCGTGTGATCTGAGTGACTCAGTTTTGGAATATATCTGTCGCGTGGTGCACCGCGACATCCAGGCACCCCGGAGTTTCTGAAAAAAAATTTTCTGCGATTTTCACGAACCCCCTTTTCTTCAACTTGAGTTGGTCTAAAAATCCATCACTGAAAATAAAAATTCTCTGAGTAGTGTGGAAATACTGATCCTTACCCTGCCTGGGTTGTCCACTGAGCATTTCCGCGATTCTACCTGAAGTTCTCTGGCCATGGGATTTTGACATGTTCCCCAAACCAAAAGGAATGAGTGGGAAACAATCAAGACAACAGATAGAAGCACTTGCATTTGAATGAGTTTCAAGCATGCTTGGGTACTCGTGTGAGCTGAGTGACTCAGTTTTCGAATACAATTGTCGCGTGGTGCACCGCGACCTCCAGGCACCCCGGAGTTTCTGAAAAAAAAATTTCTGCGATTTTCACGAAACTACTTTTATTCATCTTGAATTGGGCTAAAAATCCATCCCTGAAAATAAAAATTCTCTGAGTAGTGTGGAAATACTGATCCTTACCCTGCCTGGGTTGTCCACTGAGCATTTCCGCGAGCTCTACCTGAAGCTCTCTGGGCATGGGATTTTGACATGTTCCCCAAACCAAAAGGAATGAGTGGGAAACAATCAAGAAAACAGATAGAAGCACTTGCATTTGAATGAGTTTCAAGCATGCTTGGGTACTCGTGTGATCTGAGTGACTCAGTTTTGGAATATAACTGTCGCGTGGTGCACCGCGACCTCCAGGCACCCCGGAGTTTCTGAAAAAAAATTTTCTGCGATTTTCACGAAACCACTTTTCTTCAACTTGAATTGGGCTAAAAATCCATCACTGAAAATAAAAATCCTCTGAGTAGTGTGGAAATACTGATCCTTACCCTGCCTGGGTTGTCCACTGAGCATTTCCGCGAGCTCTACCTGAAGTTCTCTGGGCATGGGATTTTGACATGTTCCCCAAACCAAAAGGAATGAGTGGGAAACAATCAAGACAACAGATAGAAGCACTTGCATTTGAATGAGTTTCAAGCATGCTTGGGTACTCGTGTGATCTGAGTGACTCAGTTTTCGAATACAACTGTCGCGTGGTGCACCGCGACCTCCAGGCACCCCGGAGTTTCTGAAAAAAAATTTTCTGCGATTTTCACGAAACTACTTTTCTTCATCTTGAATTGGGCTAAAAATCCATCCCTGAAAATAAAAATTCTCTGAGTAGTGTGGAAATACTGATCCTTACCCTGCCTGGGTTGTCCACTGAGCATTTCCGCGAGCTCTACCTGAAGTTCTCTGGGCATGGGATTTTGACATGTTCCCCAAACCAAAAGGAATGAGTGGGAAACAATCAAGAAAACAGCTAGAAGCACTTGCATTTGAATGAGTTTCAAGCATGCTTGGGTACTCGTGTGATCTGAGTGACTCAGTTTTGGAATATAACTGTCGCGTGGTGCACCGCGACATCCAGGCACCCCGGAGTTTCTGAAAAAAAATTTTCTGCGATTTTCACGAACCCCCTTTTCTTGAACTTGAATTGGGCTAAAAATCCATCACTGAAAATAAAAATTCTCTGAGTAGTGTGGAAATACTGATACTTACCCTGCCTAGGTTGTCCACTGAGCATTTCCGCGAGCTCTACCTGATGTTCTCTGGGCATGGGATTTTGACATTTTCCCCAAACCAAAAGGAATGAGTGGGAAACAATCAAGACACAAGATAGAAGCACTTGCATTTGAATAAGTTTCAAGCATGCTTGGGTACTCGTGTGATCTGAGTGAGTCAGTTTTCGAATACAACTGTCGCGTGGTGCACCGCGACCTCCAGGCACCCCGGAGTTTCTGAAAAAAAATCTTCTGCGATTTTCACGAAACCACTTTTCTTCAACTTGAATTGGGCTAAAAATCCATCACTGAAAATAAAAATCCTCTGAGTAGTGTGGAAATACTGATCCTTACCCTGCCTGGGTTGTCCACTGAGCATTTCCGCGAGCTCTACCTGAAGTTCTCTGGGCATGGGATTTTGACATGTTCCCCAAACCAAAAGGAATGAGTGGGAAACAATCAAGACAACAGATAGAAGCACTTGCATTTGAATGAGTTTCAAGCATGCTTGGGTACTCGTGTGATCTGAGTGACTCAGTTTTCGAATACAACTGTCGCGTGGTGCACAGCGACCTCCAGGCACCCCGGAGTTTCTGAAAAAAAATTTTCTGCGATTTTCACGAAACCACTTTTCATCAACTTGAATTGGGCTAAAAATCCATCACTGAAAATAAAAATTCTCTGAGTAGTGTGGAAATACTGATCCTTACCCTGCCTGGGTTGTCCACTGAGCATTTACGCGAGCTCTACCTGAAGTTCTCTGGGCATGGGATTTTGACATGTTCCCCAAACCAAAAGGAATGAGTGGGAAACAATCAAGACAACAGATAGAAGCACTTGCATTTGAATGAGTTTGACGCATGCTTGGGTGCTCGTGTGATCTGAGTGACTCAGTTTTCGAATACAACTGTCGCGTGGTGCACCGCGACCTCCAGGCACCCCGGAGTTTCTGAAAAAAAATTTTCTGCGATTTTCACGAAACCACTTTTCTTCAACTTGAATTGGGCTAAAAATCCATCACTGAAAATCCTCTGAGTAGTGTGGAAATACTGATCCTTACCCTGCCTGGGTTGTCCACTGAGCATTTCCGCGAGCTCTACCTGAAGTTCTCTGGGCATGGGATTTTGACATGTTCCCCAAACCAAAAGGAATGAGTGGGAAACAATCAAGACAACAGATAGAAGCACTTGCATTTGAATGAGTTTCAAGCATGCTTGGGTACTCGTGTGATCTGAGTGACTCAGTTTTCGAATACAACTGTCGCGTGGTGCACCGCGACCTCCAGGCACCCCGGAGTTTCTGAAAAAAAATTTTCTGCGATTTTCACGAAACTACTTTTCTTCATCTTGAATTGGGCTAAAAATCCATCCCTGAAAATAAAAATTCTCTGAGTAGTGTGGAAATACTGATCCTTACCCTGCCTGGGTTGTCCACTGAGCATTTCCGCGAGCTCTACCTGAAGTTCTCTGGGCATGGGATTTTGACATGTTCCCCAAACCAAAAGGAATGAGTGGGAAACAATCAAGAAAACAGCTAGAAGCACTTGCATTTGAATGAGTTTCAAGCATGCTTGGGTAGTCGTGTGATCTGAGAGACTCAGTTTTGGAATATAACTGTCGCGTGGTGCACCGCGACATCCAGGCACCCCGGAGTTTCTGAAAAAAAATTTTCTGCGATTTTCACGAAACCACTTTTCTTCAACTTGAATTGGGCTAAAAATCCATCCCTGAAAATAAAAATTCTCTGAGTAGTGTGTAAAAGCTGATCCTTACCCTGCCTGGGTTGTCCACTGAGCATTTCCCCGAACTCTACCTGAAGTTCTCTGGGCATAGGATTTTGACATGTTCCATAAAAAACAAAAGGAATGAGTGGGAAACAATCAAGAAAAGACATAGAGGAACTTGCATTTAAATGAGTTTGACGCATGCTTGGGTACTCGTGTGATCTGAGTGACTCAGTTTTGGAATACAACTGTCGCGTGGTGCACCGCGTCCTCCAGGCACCCCGGAGTTTCTGAAAAAAAATTTTCTGCGATTTTCACGAACGCCCTTTTCTTCAACTTGAATTGGGCTAAAAATCCATCCCTGAAAATAAAAATTCTCTGAGTAGTGTGTAAAAGCTGATCCTTACCCTGCCTGGGTTGTCCACTGAGCATTTCCGCGAGCTCTACCTGAAGCTCTCTGGGCATGGGATTTTGACATGTTCCCCAAACCAAAAGGAATGAGTGGGAAACAATCAAGAAAACAGATAGAAGCACTTGCATTTGAATGAGTTTCAAGCATGCTTGGGTACTCGTGTGATCTGAGTAACTCAGTTTTCGAATACAACTGTCGCGTTGTGCACCGCGACCTCCAGGCACCCGGAGTTTCTGAAAAAAAATTTTCTGCGATTTTCACGAAACCACTTTTCTTGAACTTGAATTGGGCTAAAAATCCATCACTGAAAATAAAAATTCTCTGAGTAGTGTGGAAATACTGATACTTACCCTGCCTAGGTTGTCCACTGAGCATTTCCGCGAGCTCTACCTGATGTTCTCTGGGCATGGGATTTTGACATTTTCCCCAAACCAAAAGGAATGAGTGGGAAACAATCAAGACACAAGATAGAAGCACTTGCATTTGAATAAGTTTCAAGCATGCTTGGGTACTCGTGTGATCTGAGTGAGTCAGTTTTCGAATACAACTGTCGCGTGGTGCACCGCGACCTCCAGGCACCCCGGAGTTTCTGAAAAAAAATCTTCTGCGATTTTCACGAAACCACTTTTCTTCAACTTGAATTGGGCTAAAAATCCATCACTGAAAATAAAAATCCTCTGAGTAGTGTGGAAATACTGATCCTTACCCTGCCTGGGTTGTCCACTGAGCATTTCCGCGAGCTCTACCTGAAGTTCTCTGGGCATGGGATTTTGACATGTTCCCCAAACCAAAAGGAATGAGTGGGAAACAATCAAGACAACAGATAGAAGCACTTGCATTTGAATGAGTTTCAAGCATGCTTGGGTACTCGTGTGATCTGAGTGACTCAGTTTTCGAATACAACTGTCGCGTGGTGCACAGCGACCTCCAGGCACCCCGGAGTTTCTGAAAAAAAATTTTCTGCGATTTTCACGAAACCACTTTTCATCAACTTCAATTGGGCTAAAAATCCATCACTGAAAATAAAAATTCTCTGAGTAGTGTGGAAATACTGATCCTTACCCTGCCTGGGTTGTCCACTGAGCATTTACGCGAGCTCTACCTGAAGTTCTCTGGGCATGGGATTTTGACATGTTCCCCAAACCAAAAGGAATGAGTGGGAAACAATCAAGACAACAGATAGAAGCACTTGCATTTGAATGAGTTTGACGCATGCTTGGGTGCTCGTGTGATCTGAGTGACTCAGTTTTCGAATACAACTGTCGCGTGGTGCACCGCGACCTCCAGGCACCCCGGAGTTTCTGAAAAAAAAATTTCTGCGATTTTCACGAAACCACTTTTCTTCAACTTGAATTGGGCTAAAAATCCATCACTGAAAATCCTCTGAGTAGTGTGGAAATACTGATCCTTACCCTGCCTGGGTTGTCCACTGAGCATTTCCGCGAGCTCTACCTGAAGTTCTCTGGGCATGGGATTTTGACATGTTCCCCAAACCAAAAGGAATGAGTGGGAAACAATCAAGACAACAGATAGAAGCACTTGCATTTGAATGAGTTTCAAGCATGCTTGGGTACTCGTGTGATCTGAGTGACTCAGTTTTCGAATACAACTGTCGCGTGGTGCACCGCGACCTCCAGGCACCCCGGAGTTTCTGAAAAAAAATTTTCTGCGATTTTCACGAAACTACTTTTCTTCATCTTGAATTGGGCTAAAAATCCATCCCTGAAAATAAAAATTCTCTGAGTAGTGTGGAAATACTGATCCTTACCCTGCCTGGGTTGTCCACTGAGCATTTCCGCGAGCTCTACCTGAAGTTCTCTGGGCATGGGATTTTGACATGTTCCCCAAACCAAAAGGAATGAGTGGGAAACAATCAAGAAAACAGCTAGAAGCACTTGCATTTGAATGAGTTTCAAGCATGCTTGGGTAGTCGTGTGATCTGAGAGACTCAGTTTTGGAATATAACTGTCGCGTGGTGCACCGCGACATCCAGGCACCCCGGAGTTTCTGAAAAAAAATTTTCTGCGATTTTCACGAAACCACTTTTCTTCAACTTGAATTGGGCTAAAAATCCATCCCTGAAAATAAAAATTCTCTGAGTAGTGTGTAAAAGCTGATCCTTACCCTGCCTGGGTTGTCCACTGAGCATTTCCCCGAACTCTACCTGAAGTTCTCTGGGCATAGGATTTTGACATGTTCCATAAAAAACAAAAGGAATGAGTGGGAAACAATCAAGAAAAGACATAGAGGAACTTGCATTTAAATGAGTTTGACGCATGCTTGGGTACTCGTGTGATCTGAGTGACTCAGTTTTGGAATACAACTGTCGCGTGGTGCATCGCGACCTCAAGGCACCCCGGAGTTTCTGAAAAAAAATTTTCTGCAATATTCACGAAACCACTTTTCATCAACTTGAATTGGGCTAAAAATCCAACCCTGAAAATAAATATTCTCTGAGTAGTGTGGAAATGCGGATCCTTACCCTACCTGGGGTGTCCACAGAGCATTTCCGCGAACTCTTCTTGAAGTTCTATGGGAATGGGATTTTGACATGTTACCCAAACCAAAAGGAATGAGTGGGAAACAATCAATACAACAGATAGAAGCACTTGCATTTGAATGAGTTTCAAGCATGCTTGGGTACTCGTGTGATCTGAGTGACTCAGTTTTCGAATACAACTGTCGCGTGGTGCACCGCGACCTCCAGGCACCCCGGAGTTTCTGAAAAAAAATTTTCTGCGATTTTCACGAAACCACTTTTCATCAACTTGAATTGGGCTAAAAATCCAACCCTGAAAATAAAAATTCTCTGAGTAGTGTGGAAATACTGATCCTTACCCTGCCTGGGTTGTCCACTGAGCATTTCCGCGATTCTACCTGAAGTTCTCTGGCCATGGGATTTTGACATGTTCCCCAAACCAAAAGGAATGAGTGGGAAACAATCAAGAAAACAGATAGAAGCACTTGCATTTGAATGAGTTTCAAGCATGCTTGGGTACTCGTGTGATCTGAGTGACTCAGTTTTCGAATACAACTGTCGCGTGGTGCACCGCGACCTCCAGGCACCCGGAGTTTCTGAAAAAAAATTTTCTGCGATTTTCACGAAACCACTTTTCTTGAACTTGAATTGGGCTAAAAATCCATCACTGAAAATAAAAATTCTCTGAGTAGTGTGGAAATACTGATACTTACCCTGCCTGGGTTGTCCACTGAGCATTTCCGCGAGCTCTACCTGATGTTCTCTGGGCATGGGATTTTGACATTTTCCCCAAACCAAAAGGAATGAGTGGGAAACAATCAAGACACAAGATAGAAGCACTTGCATTTGAATGAGTTTCAAGCATGCTTGGGTACTCGTGTGATCTGAGTGACTCAGGTTTCGAATACAACTGTCGCGTGGTGCACCGCGACCTCCAGGCACCCCGGAGTTTCTGAAAAAAAATTTTCTGCGATTTTCACGAAACCACTTTTCTTCAACTTGAATTGGGCTAAAAATCCATCACTGAAAATAAAAATCCTCTGAGTAGTGTGGAAATACTGATCCTTACCCTGCCTGGGTTGTCCACTGAGCATTTCCGCGAGCTCTACCTGAAGTTCTCTGGGCATGGGATTTTGACATGTTCCCCAAACCAAAAGGAATGAGTGGGAAACTATCAAGACAACAGATAGAAGCACTTGCATTTGAATGAGTTTCAAGCATGCTTGGGTACTCGTGTGATCTGAGTGACTCAGTTTTCGAATACAACTGTCGCGTGGTGCACAGCGACCTCCAGGCACCCCGGAGTTTCTGAAAAAAAATTTTCTGCGATTTTCACGAAACCACTTTTCATCAACTTGAATTGGGCTAAAAATCCATCACTGAAAATAAAAATTCTCTGAGTAGTGTGGAAATACTGATCCTTACCCTGCCTGGGTTGTCCACTGAGCATTTACGCGAGCTCTACCTGAAGTTCTCTGGGCATGGGATTTTGACATGTTCCCCAAACCAAAAGGAATGAGTGGGAAACAATCAAGACAACAGATAGAAGCACTTGCATTTGAATGAGTTTGACGCATGCTTGGGTGCTCGTGTGATCTGAGTGACTCAGTTTTCGAATACAACTGTCGCGTGGTGCACCGCGACCTCCAGGCACCCCGGAGTTTCTGAAAAAAAATTTTCTGCGATTTTCACGAAACCACTTTTCTTCAACTTGAATTGGGCTAAAAATCCATCCCTGAAAATAAAAATTCTCTGAGTAGTGTGGAAATACTGATCCTTACCCTGCCTGGGTTGTCCACTGAGCATTTCCGCGAGCTCTACCTGATGTTCTCTGGGCATGGGATTTTGACATGTTCCCCAAACCAAAAGGAATGAGTGGGAAACAATCAAGACAACAGATAGAAGCACTTGCATTTGAATGAGTTTCAAGCATGCTTGGGTACTCGTGTGATCTGAGTGACTCAGTTTTCGAATACAACTGTCGCGTGGTGCACCGCGACCTCCAGGCACCCCGGAGTTTCTGAAAAAAAATTTTCTGCGATTTTCACGAAACCACTTTTCTTCAACTTGAACTTGGCTAAAAATCCATCACCGAAAATAAAAATCCTCTGAGTAGTGTGGAAATACTGATCCTTACCCTGCCTGGGTTGTCCACTGAGCATTTCCGCGAGCTCTACCTGAAGTTCTCTGGGCATGGGATTTTGACATGTTCCCCAAACCAAAAGGAATGAGTGGGAAACAATCAAGACAACAGCTAGAAGCACTTGCATTTGAATGAGTTTCAAGCATGCTTGGGTACTCGTGTGATCTGAGTGACTCAGTGTTGGAATATAACTGTCGCGTGGTGCACCGCGACATCCAGGCACCCCGGAGTTTCTGAAAAAAAATTTTCTGCGATTTTCACGAACCCCCTTTTCTTCAACTTGAATTGGTCTAAAAATCCATCACTGAAAATAAAAATTCTCTGAGTAGTGTGGAAATACTGATCCTTACCCTGCCTGGGTTGTCCACTGAGCATTTCCGCGATTCTACCTGAAGTTCTCTGGCCATGGGATTTTGACATGTTCCCCAAACCAAAAGGAATGAGTGGGAAACAATCAAGACAACAGATAGAAGCACTTGCATTTGAATGAGTTTCAAGCATGCTTGGGTACTCGTGTGAGCTGAGTGACTCAGTTTTCGAATACAACTGTCGCGTGGTGCACCGCGACCTCCAGGCACCCCGGAGTTTCTGAAAAAAAATTTTCTGCGATTTTCACGAAACCACTTTTCTTCAACTTGAATTGGGCTAAAAATCCATCCCTGAAAATAAAAATTCTCTGAGTAGTGTGTAAAAGCTGATCCTTACCCTGCCTGGGTTGTCCACTGAGCATTTCCCCGAACTCTACCTGAAGTTCTCTGGGCATAGGATTTTGACATGTTCCATAAAAAACAAAAGGAATGAGTGGGAAACAATCAAGAAAAGACATAGAGGAACTTGCATTTAAATGAGTTTGACGCATGCTTGGGTACTCGTGTGATCTGAGTGACTCAGTTTTGGAATACAACTGTCGCGTGGTGCATCGCGACCTCAAGGCACCCCGGAGTTTCTGAAAAAAAATTTTCTGCAATTTTCACGAAACCACTTTTCATCAACTTGAATTGGGCTAAAAATCCAACCCTGAAAATAAATATTCTCTGAGTAGTGTGGAAATGCGGATCCTTACCCTACCTGGGGTGTCCACAGAGCATTTCCGCGAACTCTACTTGAAGTTCTATGGGCATGGGATTTTGACATGTTACCCAAACCAAAAGGAATGAGTGGGAAACAATCAATACAACAGATAGAAGCACTTGCATTTGAATGAGTTTCAAGCATGCTTGGGTACTCGTGTGATCTGAGTGACTCAGTTTTCGAATACAACTGTCGCGTGGTGCACCGCGACCTCCAGGCACCCCGGAGTTTCTGAAAAAAAATTTTCTGCGATTTTCACGAAACCACTTTTCATCAACTTGAATTGGGCTAAAAATCCAACCCTGAAAATAAATATTCTCTGAGTAGTGTGGAAATGCGGATCCTTTCCCTACCTGGGGTGTCCACAGAGCATTTCCGCGAACTCTACTTGAAGTTCTATGGGCATGGGATTTTGACATGTTACCCAAACCAAAAGGAATGAGTGGGAAACAATCAATACAACAGATAGAAGCACTTGCATTTGAATGAGTTTCAAGCATGCTTGGGTACTCGTGTGATCTAAGTGACTCAGTTTTCGAATACAACTGTCGCGTGGTGCACTGCGACCTCCAGGCACCCCGGAGTTTCTGAAAAAAATTTTTCTGCGATTTTCACGAAACTACTTTTATTCATCTTGAATTGGTCTAAAAATCCATCCCTGAAAATAAAAATTCTCTGAGTAGTGTGGAAATACTGATCCTTACCCTGCCTGGGTTGTCCACTGAGCATTTCCGCGAGCTCTACCTGAAGCTCTCTGGGCATGGGATTTTGACATGTTCCCCAAACCAAAAGGAATGAGTGGGAAACAATCAAGAAAACAGATAGAAGCACTTGCATTTGAATGAGTTTCAAGCATGCTTGGGTACTCGTGTGATCTGAGTGACTCAGTTTTCGAATACAACTGTCGCGTGGTGCACCGCGACCTCCAGGCACCCGGAGTTTCTGAAAAAAAATTTTCTGCGATTTTCACGAAACCACTTTTCTTGAACTTGAATTGGGCTAAAAATCCATCACTGAAAATAAAAATTCTCTGAGTAGTGTGGAAATACTGATACTTACCCTGCCTGGGTTGTCCACTGAGCATTTCCGCGAGCTCTACCTGATGTTCTCTGGGCATGGGATTTTGACATTTTCCCCAAACCAAAAGGAATGAGTGGGAAACAATCAAGACACAAGATAGAAGCACTTGCATTTGAATGAGTTTCAAGCATGCTTGGGTACTCGTGTGATCTGAGTGACTCAGTTTTGGAATATAACTGTCGCGTGGTGCACCGCGACATCCAGGCACCCCGGAGTTTCTGAAAAAAAATTTTCTGCGATTTTCACGAAACCACTTTTCTTCAACTTGAATTGGGCTAAAAATCCATCCCTGAAAATAAAAATTCTCTGAGTAGTGTGTAAAAGCTGATCCTTACCCTGCCTGGGTTGTCCACTGAGCATTTCCCCGAACTCTACCTGAGGTTCTCTGGGCATAGGATTTTGACATGTTCCATAAAAAACAAAAGGAATGAGTGGGAAACAATCAAGAAAAGACATAGAGGAACTTGCATTTAAATGAGTTTGACGCATGCTTGGGTACTCGTGTGATCTGAGTGACTCAGTTTTGGAATACAACTGTCGCGTGGTGCATAGCGACCTCAAGGCACCCCGGAGTTTCTAAAAAAAAATTTTCTGCAATTTTCACGAAACCACTTTTCATCAACTTGAATTGGGCTAAAAATCCAACCCTGAAAATAAATATTCTCTGAGTAGTGTGGAAATGCGGATCCTTACCCTACCTGGGGTGTCCACAGAGCATTTCCGCGAACTCTACTTGAAGTTCTATGGGCATGGGATTTTGACATGTTACCCAAACCAAAAGGAATGAGTGGGAAACAATCAATACAACAGATAGAAGCACTTGCATTTGAATGAGTTTCAAGCATGCTTGGGTACTCGTGTGATCTGAGTGACTCAGTTTTCGAATACAACTGTCGCGTGGTGCACCGCGACCTCCAGGCACCCCGGAGTTTCTGAAAAAAAATTTTCTGCGATTTTCACGAAACCACTTTTCTTCAACTTGAATTGGGCTAAAAATCCATCACTGAAAATAAAAATCCTCTGAGTAGTGTGGAAATACTGATCCTTACCCTGCCTGGGTTGTCTACTGAGCATTTCCGCGAGCTCTACCTGAAGCTCTCTGGGCATGGGATTTTGACATGTTCCCCAAACCAAAAGGAATGAGTGGGAAACAATCAAGACAACAGATAGAAGCACTTGCATTTGAATGAGTTTCAAGCATGCTTGGGTACTCGTGTGATCTGAGTGACTCAGTTTTCGAATACAACTGTCGCGTGGTGCACCGCGACCTCCAGGCACCCCGGAGTTTCTGAAAAAAAATTTTCTGCGATTTTCACGAAACTACTTTTCTTCATCTTGAATTGGGCTAAAAATCCATCCCTGAAAATAAAAATTCTCTGAGTAGTGTGGAAATACTGATCCTTACCCTGCCTGGGTTGTCCACTGAGCATTTCCGCGAGCTCTACCTGAAGTTCTCTGGGCATGGGATTTTGACATGTTCCCCAAACCAAAAGGAATGAGTGGGAAACAATCAAGAAAACAGCTAGAAGCACTTGCATTTGAATGAGTTTCAAGCATGCTTGGGTACTCGTGTGATCTGAGTGACTCAGTTTTGGAATATAACTGTCGCGTGGTGCACCGCGACATCCAGGCACCCCGGAGTTTCTGAAAAAAAATTTTCTGCGATTTTCACGAACCCCCTTTTCTTCAACTTGAATTGGTCTAAAAATCCATCACTGAAAATAATAATTCTCTGAGTAGTGTGGAAATACTGATCCTTACCCTGCCTGGGTTGTCCACTGAGCATTTCCGCGATTCTACCTGAAGTTCTCTGGCCATGGGATTTTGACATGTTCCCCAAACCAAAAGGAATGAGTGGGAAACAATCAAGAAAACAGATAGAAGCACTTGCATTTGAATGAGTTTCAAGCATGCTTGGGTACTCGTGTGATCTGAGTGACTCAGTTTTCGAATAAAACTGTCGCGTGGTGCACCGCGACCTCCAGGTACCCGGAGTTTCTGAAAAAAAATTTTCTGCGATTTTCACGAAACCACTTTTCTTGAACTTGAATTGGGCTAAAAATCCATCACTGAAAATAAAAATTCTCTGAGTAGTGTGGAAATACTGATACTTACCCTGCCTGGGTTGTCCACTGAGCATTTCCGCGAGCTCTACCTGATGTTCTCTGGGCATGGGATTTTGACATTTTCCCCAAACCAAAAGGAATGAGTGGGAAACAATCAAGACACAAGATAGAAGCACTTGCATTTGAATGAGTTTCAAGCATGCTTGGGTACTCGTGTGATCTGAGTGACTCAGTTTTCGAATACAACTGTCGCGTGGTGCACCGCGACCTCCAGGCACCCCGGAGTTTCTGAAAAAAAATTTTCTGCGATTTTCACGAAACCACTTTTCTTCAACTTGAATTGGGCTAAAAATCCATCACTGAAAATAAAAATCCTCTGAGTAGTGTGGAAATACTGATCCTTACCCTGCCTGGGTTGTCCACTGAGCATTTCCGCGAGCTCTACCTGAAGTTCTCTGGGCATGGGATTTTGACATGTTCCCCAAACCAAAAGGAATGAGTGGGAAACAATCAAGAAAACAGATAGAAGCACTTGCATTTGAATGAGTTTGACGCATGATTGGGTGCTCGTGTGATCTGAGTGACTCAGTTTTCGAATACAACTGTCGCGTGGTGCACCGCGACCTCCAGGCACCCCGGAGTTTCTGAAAAAAAATTTTCTGCGATTTTCACGAAACCACTTTTCTTCAACTTGAATTGGGCTAAAAATCCATCACTGAAAATAAAAATCCTCTGAGTAGTGTGGAAATACTGATCCTTACCCTGCCTGGGTTGTCCACTGAGCATTTCCGCGAGCTCTACCTGAAGTTCTCTGGGCATGGGATTTTGACATGTTCCCCAAACCAAAAGGAATGAGTGGGAAACAATCAAGACAACAGATAGAAGCACTTGCATTTGAATGAGTTTCAAGCATGCTTGGGTACTCGTGTGATCTGAGTGACTCAGTTTTCGAATACAACTGTCGCGTGGTGCACCGCGACCTCCAGGCACCCCGGAGTTTCTGAAAAAAAATTTTCTGCGATTTTCACGAAACTACTTTTCTTCATCTTGAATTGGGCTAAAAATCCATCCCTGAAAATAAAAATTCTCTGAGTAGTGTGGAAATACTGATCCTTACCCTGCCTGGGTTGTCCACTGAGCATTTCCGCGAGCTCTACCTGAAGTTCTCTGGGCATGGGATTTTGACATGTTCCCCAAACCAAAAGGAATGAGTGGGAAACAATCAAGAAAACAGCTAGAAGCACTTGCATTTGAATGAGTTTCAAGCATGCTTGGGTACTCGTGTGAGCTGAGTGACTCAGTTTTCGAATACAATTGTCGCGTGGTGCACCGCGACCTCCAGGCACCCCGGAGTTTCTGAAAAAAAATTTTCTGCGATTTTCACGAAACCACTTTTCTTCAACTTGAATTGGGCTAAAAATCCATCCCTGAAAATAAAAATTCTCTGAGTAGTGTGTAAAAGCTGATCCTTACCCTGCCTGGGTTGTCCACTGAGCATTTCCCCGAACTCTACCTGAAGTTCTCTGGGCATAGGATTTTGACATGTTCCATAAAAAACAAAAGGAATGAGTGGGAAACAATCAAGAAAAGACATAGAGGAACTTGCATTTAAATGAGTTTGACGCATGCTTGGGTACTCGTGTGATCTGAGTGACTCAGTTTTGGAATACAACTGTCGCGTGGTGCATCGCGACCTCAAGGCACCCCGGAGTTTCTGAAAAAAAATTTTCTGCAATTTTCACGAAACCACTTTTCATCAACTTGAATTGGGCTAAAAATCCAACCCTGAAAATAAATATTCTCTGAGTAGTGTGGAAATGCGGATCCTTACCCTACCTGGGGTGTCCACAGAGCATTTCCGCGAACTCTACTTGAAGTTCTATGGGCATGGGATTTTGACATGTTACCCAAACCAAAAGGAATGAGTGGGAAACAATCAATACAACAGATAGAAGCACTTGCATTTGAATGAGTTTCAAGCATGCTTGGGTACTCGTGTGATCTGAGTGACTCAGTTTTCGAATACAACTGTCGCGTGGTGCACCGCGACCTCCAGGCACCCCGGAGTTTCTGAAAAAAAATTTTCTGCGATTTTCACGAAACCACTTTTCATCAACTTGAATTGGGCTAAAAATCCAACCCTGAAAATAAATATTCTCTGAGTAGTGTGGAAATGCGGATCCTTACCCTACCTGGGGTGTCCACAGAGCATTTCCGCGAACTCTACTTGAATTTCTATGGGCATGGGATTTTGACATGTTACCCAAACCAAAAGGAATGAGTGGGAAACAATCAATACAACAGATAGAAGCACTTGCATTTGAATGAGTTTCAAGCATGCTTGGGTACTCGTGTGATCTAAGTGACTCAGTTTTCGAATACAACTGTCGCGTGGTGCACCGCGACCTCCAGGCACCCCGGAGTTTCTGAAAAAAAATTTTCTGCGATTTTCACGAAACTACTTTTATTCATCTTGAATTGGGCTAAAAATCCATCCCTGAAAATAAAAATTCTCTGAGTAGTGTGGAAATACTGATCCTTACCCTGCCTGGGTTGTCCACTGAGCATTTCCGCGAGCTCTACCTGAAGCTCTCTGGGCATGGGATTTTGACATGTTCCCCAAACCAAAAGGAATGAGTGGGAAACAATCAAGAAAACAGATAGAAGCACTTGCATTTGAATGAGTTTCAAGCATGCTTGGGTACTCGTGTGATCTGAGTGACTCAGTTTTCGAATACAACTGTCGCGTGGTGCACCGCGACCTCCAGGCACCCGGAGTTTCTGAAAAAAAATTTTCTGCGATTTTCACGAAACCACTTTTCTTGAACTTGAATTGGGCTAAAAATCCATCACTGAAAATAAAAATTCTCTGAGTAGTGTGGAAATACTGATACTTACCCTGCCTGGGTTGTCCACTGAGCATTTCCGCGAGCTCTACCTGATGTTCTCTGGGCATGGGATTTTGACATTTTCCCCAAACCAAAAGGAATGAGTGGGAAACAATCAAGACACAAGATAGAAGCACTTGCATTTGAATGAGTTTCAAGCATGCTTGGGTACTCGTGTGATCTGAGTGACTCAGTTTTCGAATACAACTGTCGCGTGGTGCACCGCGACCTCCAGGCACCCCGGA
Source organism: Atractosteus spatula (assembly GCF_055471065.1). Lineage (NCBI taxonomy): Eukaryota > Metazoa > Chordata > Actinopteri > Semionotiformes > Lepisosteidae > Atractosteus > Atractosteus spatula. The sequence continues at coordinate 2,504,587 of NC_142711.1, read as the reverse complement.
GTTTCTGAAAAAAAATTTTCTGCGATTTTCACGAAACCACTTTTCTTCAACTTGAATTGGGCTAAAAATCCATCACTGAAAATAAAAATCCTCTGAGTAGTGTGGAAATACTGATCCTTACCCTGCCTGGGTTGTCCACTGAGTATTTCCGCGAGCTCTACCTGAAGTTCTCTGGGCATGGGATTTTGACATGTTCCCCAAACCAAAAGGAATGAGTGGGAAACAATCAAGACAACAGATAGAAGCACTTGCATTTAAATGAGTTTCAAGCATGCTTGGGTACTAATGTGATCTGAGTGACTCAGTTTTCGAATACAACTGTCGCGTGGTGCACAGCGACCTCCAGGCACCCCGGAGTTTCTGAAAAAAAATTTTCTGCGATTTTCACGAAACCACTTTTCATCAACTTGAATTGGGCTAAAAATCCATCAGTGAAAATATAAATTCTCTGAGTAGTGTGGAAATACTGATCCTTACCCTGCCTGGGTTGTCCACTGAGCATTTACGCGAGCTCTACCTGAAGTTCTCTGGGCATGGGATTTTGACATGTTCCCCAAACCAAAAGGAATGAGTGGGAAACAATCAAGACAACAGATAGAAGCACTTGCATTTGAATGAGTTTGACGCATGCTTGGGTGCTCGTGTGATCTGAGTGACTCAGTTTTCGAATACAACTGTCGCGTGGTGCACCGCGACCTCCAGGCACCCCGGAGTTTCTGAAAAAAAATTTTCTGCGATTTTCACGAAACCACTTTTCTTCAACTTGAATTGGGCTAAAAATCCATCCCTGAAAATAAAAATTCTCTGAGTAGTGTGGAAATACTGATCCTTACCCTGCCTGGGTTGTCCACTGAGCATTTCCGCGAGCTCTACCTGATGTTCTCTGGGCATGGGATTTTGACATGTTCCCCAAACCAAAAGGAATGAGTGGGAAACAATCAAGACAACAGATAGAAGCACTTGCATTTGAATGAGTTTCAAGCATGCTTGGGTACTCGTGTGATCTGAGTGACTCAGTTTTCGAATACAACTGTCGCGTGGTGCACCGCGACCTCCAGGCACCCCGGAGTTTCTGAAAAAAAATTTTCTGCGATTTTCACGAAACCACTTTTCTTCAACTTGAATTGGGCTAAAAATCCATCACCGAAAATAAAAATCCTCTGAGTAGTGTGGAAATACTGATCCTTACCCTGCCTGGGTTGTCCACTGAGCATTTCCGCGAGCTCTACCTGAAGTTCTCTGGGCATGGGATTTTGACATGTTCCCCAAACCAAAAGGAATGAGTGGGAAACAATCAAGACAACAGCTAGAAGCACTTGCATTTGAATGAGTTTCAAGCATGCTTGGGTACTCGTGTGATCTGAGTGACTCAGTGTTGGAATATAACTGTCGCGTGGTGCACCGCGACATCCAGGCACCCCGGAGTTTCTGAAAAAAAATTTTCTGCGATTTTCACGAACCCCCTTTTCTTCAACTTGAATTGGTCTAAAAATCCATCACTGAAAATAAAAATTCTCTGAGTAGTGTGGAAATACTGATCCTTACCCTGCCTGGGTTGTCCACTGAGCATTTCCGCGATTCTACCTGAAGTTCTCTGGCCATGGGATTTTGACATGTTCCCCAAACCAAAAGGAATGAGTGGGAAACAATCAAGACAACAGATAGAAGCACTTGCATTTGAATGAGTTTCAAGCATGCTTGGGTACTCGTGTGAGCTGAGTGACTCAGTTTTCGAATACAACTGTCGCGTGGTGCACCGCGACCTCCAGGCACCCCGGAGTTTCTGAAAAAAAATTTTCTGCGATTTTCACGAAACCACTTTTCTTCAACTTGAATTGGGCTAAAAATCCATCCCTGAAAATAAAAATTCTCTGAGTAGTGTGTAAAAGCTGATCCTTACCCTGCCTGGGTTGTCCACTGAGCATTTCCCCGAACTCTACCTGAAGTTCTCTGGGCATAGGATTTTGACATGTTCCATAAAAAACAAAAGGAATGAGTGGGAAACAATCAAGAAAAGACATAGAGGAACTTGCATTTAAATGAGTTTGACGCATGCTTGGGTACTCGTGTGATCTGAGTGACTCAGTTTTGGAATACAACTGTCGCGTGGTGCATCGCGACCTCAAGGCACCCCGGAGTTTCTGAAAAAAAATTTTCTGCGATTTTCACGAAACCACTTTTCTTCAACTTGAATTGGGCTAAAAATCCATCACTGAAAATAAAAATCCTCTGAGTAGTGTGGAAATACTGATCCTTACCCTGCCTGGGTTGTCTACTGAGCATTTCCGCGAGCTCTACCTGAAGTTCTCTGGGCATGGGATTTTGACATGTTCCCCAAACCAAAAGGAATGAGTGGGAAACAATCAAGACAACAGATAGAAGCACTTGCATTTGAATGAGTTTCAAGCATGCTTGGGTACTCGTGTGATCTGAGTGACTCAGTTTTCGAATACAACTGTCGCGTGGTGCACCGCGACCTCCAGGCACCCCGGAGTTTCTGAAAAAAAATTTTCTGCGATTTTCACGAAACTACTTTTCTTCATCTTGAATTGGGCTAAAAATCCATCCCTGAAAATAAAAATTCTCTGAGTAGTGTGGAAATACTGATCCTTACCCTGCCTGGGTTGTCCACTGAGCATTTCCGCGAGCTCTACCTGAAGTTCTCTGGGCATGGGATTTTGACATGTTCCCCAAACCAAAAGGAATGAGTGGGAAACAATCAAGAAAACAGCTAGAAGCATTTGCATTTGAATGAGTTTCAAGCATGCTTGGGTACTCGTGTGATCTGAGTGACTCAGTTTTGGAATATAACTGTCGCGTGGTGCACCGCGACATCCAGGCACCCCGGAGTTTCTGAAAAAAAATTTTCTGCGATTTTCACGAACCCCCTTTTCTTCAACTTGAATTGGTCTAAAAATCCATCACTGAAAATAAAAATTCTCTGAGTAGTGTGGAAATACTGATCCTTACCCTGCCTGGGTTGTCCACTGAGCATTTCCGCGATTCTACCTGAAGTTCTCTGGCCATGGGATTTTGACATGTTCCCCAAACCAAAAGGAATGAGTGGGAAACAATCAAGAAAACAGATAGAAGCACTTGCATTTGAATGAGTTTCAAGCATGCTTGGGTACTCGTGTGATCTGAGTGACTCAGTTTTCGAATACAACTGTCGCGTGGTGCACCGCGACCTCCAGGCACCCGGAGTTTCTGAAAAAAAATTTTCTGCGATTTTCACGAAACCACTTTTCTTGAACTTGAATTGGGCTAAAAATCCATCACTGAAAATAAAAATTCTCTGAGTAGTGTGGAAATACTGATACTTACCCTGCCTGGGTTGTCCACTGAGCATTTCCGCGAGCTCTACCTGATGTTCTCTGGGCATGGGATTTTGACATTTTCCCCAAACCAAAAGGAATGAGTGGGAAACAATCAAGACACAAGATAGAAGCACTTGCATTTGAATGAGTTTCAAGCATGCTTGGGTACTCGTGTGATCTGAGTGACTCAGTTTTCGAATACAACTGTCGCGTGGTGCACCGCGACCTCCAGGCACCCCGGAGTTTCTGAAAAAAAATTTTCTGCGATTTTCACGAAACCACTTTTCTTCAACTTGAATTGGGCTAAAAATCCATTACTGAAAATAAAAATCCTCTGAGTAGTGTGGAAATACTGATCCTTACCCTGCCTGGGTTGTCCACTGAGCATTTCCGCGAGCTCTACCTGAAGTTCTCTGGGCATGGGATTTTGACATGTTCCCCAAACCAAAAGGAATGAGTGGGAAACAATCAAGACAACAGATAGAAGCACTTGCATTTGAATGAGTTTCAAGCATGCTTGGGTACTCGTGTGATCTGAGTGACTCAGTTTTTGAATACAACTGTCGCGTGGTGCACAGCGACCTCCAGGCACCCCGGAGTTTCTGAAAAAAAATTTTCTGCGATTTTCACGAAACCACTTTTCATCAACTTGAATTGGGCTAAAAATCCATCACTGAAAATAAAAATTCTCTGAGTAGTGTGGAAATACTGATCCTTACCCTGCCTGGGTTGTCCACTGAGCATTTACGCGAGCTCTACCTGAAGTTCTCTGGGCATGGGATTTTGACATGTTCCCCAAACCAAAAGGAATGAGTGGGAAACAATCAATACAACAGATAGAAGCACTTGCATTTGAATGAGTTTGACGCATGCTTGGGTGCTCGTGTGATCTGAGTGACTCAGTTTTCGAATACAACTGTCGCGTAGTGCACAGCGACCTCCAGGCACCCCGGAGTTTCTGAAAAAAAATTTTCTGCGATTTTCACGAAACCACTTTTCTTGAACTTGAATTGGGCTAAAAATCCATCCCTGAAAATAAAAATTCTCTGAGTAGTGTGGAAATACTGATCCTTACCCTGCCTGGGTTGTCCACTGAGCATTTCCGCGAACTCTACTTGAAGTTCTATGGGCATGGGATTTTGACATGTTACCCAAACCAAAAGGAATGAGTGGGAAACAATCAATACAACAGATAGAAGCACTTGCATTTGAATGAGTTTCAAGCATGCTTGGGTACTCGTGTGATCTAAGTGACTCAGTTTTCGAATACAACTGTCGCGTGGTGCACTGCGACCTCCAGGCACCCCGGAGTTTCTGAAAAAAAATTTTCTGCGATTTTCACGAAACTACTTTTATTCATCTTGAATTGGTCTAAAAATCCATCCCTGAAAATAAAAATTCTCTGAGTAGTGTGGAAATACTGATCCTTACCCTGCCTGGGTTGTCCACTGAGCATTTCCGCGAGCTCTACCTGAAGCTCTCTGGGCATGGGATTTTGACATGTTCCCCAAACCAAAAGGAATGAGTGGGAAACAATCAAGAAAACAGATAGAAGCACTTGCATTTGAATGAGTTTCAAGCATGCTTGGGTACTCGTGTGATCTGAGAGACTCAGTTTTCGAATACAACTGTCGCGTGGTGCACCGCGACCTCCAGGCACCCCGGAGTTTCTGAAAAAAAATTTTCTGCGATTTTCACGAAACCACTTTTCTTCAACTTGAATTGGGCTAAAAATCCATCCCTGAAAATAAAAATTCTCTGAGTAGTGTGGAAATACTGATCCTTACCCTGCCTGGGTTGTCCACTGAGCATTTCTGCGAGCTCTACCTGATGTTCTCTGGGCATGGGATTTTGACATGTTCCCCAAACCAAAAGGAATGAGTGGGAAACAATCAAGACAACAGATAGAAGCACTTGCATTTGAATGAGTTTCAAGCATGCTTGGGTACTCGTGTGATCTGAGTGACTCAGTTTTCGAATACAACTGTTGCGTGGTGCACCGCGACCTCCAGGCACCCCGGAGTTTCTGAAAAAAAATTTTCTGCGATTTTCACGAAACCACTTTTCTTCAACTTGAATTGGGCTAAAAATCCATCCCTGAAAATAAAAATTCTCTGAGTAGTGTGGAAATACTGATCCTTACCCTGCCTGGGTTGTCCACTGAGCATTTCCGCGATTCTACCTGAAGTTCTCTGGCCATGGGATTTTGACATGTTCCCCAAACCAAAAGGAATGAGTGGGAAACAATCAAGACAACAGATAGAAGCACTTGCATTTGAATGAGTTTCAAGCATGGTTGGGTACTCGTGTGAGCTGAGTGACTCAGTTTTCGAATACAACTGTCGCGTGGTGCACCGCGACCTCCAGGCACCCCGGAGTTTCTGAAAAAAAATTTTCTGCGATTTTCACGAAACCACTTTTCTTCAACTTGAATTGGGCTAAAAATCCATCCCTGAAAATAAAAATTCTCTGAGTAGTGTGTAAAAGCTGATCCTTACCCTGCCTGGGTTGTCCACTGAGCATTTCCCCGAACTCTACCTGAAGTTCTCTGGGCATAGGATTTTGACATGTTCCATAAAAAACAAAAGGAATGAGTGGGAAACAATCAAGAAAAGACATAGAGGAACTTGCATTTAAATGAGTTTGACGCATGCTTGGGTACTCGTGTGATCTGAGTGACTCAGTTTTGGAATACAACTGTCGCGTGGTGCATCGCGACCTCAAGGCACCCCGGAGTTTCTGAAAAAAAATTTTCTGCAATTTTCACGAAACCACTTTTGATCAACTTGAATTGGGCTAAAAATCCAACCCTGAAAATAAATATTCTCTGAGTAGTGTGGAAATGCGGATCCTTACCCTACCTGGGGTGTCCACAGAGCATTTCCGCGAACTCTACTTGAAGTTCTATGGGCATGGGATTTTGACATGTTACCCAAACCAAAAGGAATGAGTGGGAAACAATCAATACAACAGATAGAAGCACTTGCATTTGAATGAGTTTCAAGCATGCTTGGGTACTCGTGTGATCTGAGTGACTCAGTTTTCGAATACAACTGTCGCGTGGTGCACCGCGACCTCCAGGCACCCCGGAGTTTCTGAAAAAAAATTTTCTGCGATTTTCACGAAACCACTTTTCTTCAACTTGAATTGGGCTAAAAATCCATCACTGAAAATAAAAATCCTCTGAGTAGTGTGGAAATACTGATCCTTACCCTGCCTGGGTTGTCTACTGAGCATTTCCGCGAGCTCTACCTGAAGTTCTCTGGGCATGGGATTTTGACATGTTCCCCAAACCAAAAGGAATGAGTGGGAAACAATCAAGACAACAGATAGAAGCACTTGCATTTGAATGAGTTTCAAGCATGCTTGGGTACTCGTGTGATCTGAGTGACTCAGTTTTCGAATACAACTGTCGCGTGGTGCTCCGCGACCTCCAGGCACCCCGGAGTTTCTGAAAAAAAAATTTCTGCGATTTTCACGAAAGCACTTTTCTTCAACTTGAATTGGGCTAAAAATCCATCCCTGGAAATAAATATTCTCTGAGTAGTGTGTAAATGCTGATCCTTACCCTGCCTGGGTTGTCCACTGAGCATTTCCCCGAACTCTACCTGAAGTTCTCTGGGCATGGGATTTTGACATGTTCCCCAAACCAAAAGGAATGAGTGGGAAACAATCAAGAGAAGAGATAGAGGCACTTGCATTTGAATGAGTTTCAAGCATGCTTGGGTACTCGTGTGATCTGAGTGACTCAGTTTTGGAATACAACTGTCGCGTGGTGCATCGCGACCTCAAGGCACCCCGGAGTTTCTGAAAAAAAAATTTCTGCAATTTTCACGAAACCACTTTTCAACAACTTGAATTGGGCTAAAAATCCATCACTGAAAATAAATATTCTCTGAGTAGTGTGGAAATACTGATCCTTACCCTACCTGGGGTGTCCACTGAGCATTTCCGCGAACTCTACTTGAAGTTCTCTGTGCATGGGATTTTGACATGTTACCCAAACCAAAAGGAATGAGTGGGAAACAATGAAGACAACAGATAGAAGCACTTGCATTTGAATGAGTTTCAAGCATACTTGGGTACTCGTGTGACCTGAATGACTCAGTTTTCGAATAGAAATGTCGCGTGGTGCACCGCGACCTCCAGGCACCCCGGAGTTTCTGAAAAAAAATTTTCAGCGATTTTCACGAAACCACTTTTCATCAACTTGAATTGGGCTAAAAATCCATCCCTGAAAATAAAAATTCTATGAGTAGTGTGGAAATGCTGATCCTTACCCTACCTGGCGTATCCACTGAGCATTTCCGCGAACTCTATTTGAAGTTCTCTGGGCATGGGATTTTGACATGTTACCCAAACCAAAAGGAATGAGTGAGAAACAATCAAGACAACAGATAGAAGCACTTGCATTTGAATGAGTTTCAAGCATGCTTGGGTACTCGTGTGATCTGAGTGACTCAGTTTTGGAATACAACTGTCGCGTGGTGCATCGCGACCTCAAGGCACCCCGGAGTTTCTGAAAAAAATTTTCTGCGATTTTCACGAAACCACTTTTTATCAACTTGAATTGGGCTAAAAATCCATCCCTGAAAATAAATATTCTCTGAGTAGTGTGGAAATGCTGATCCTTACCCTACCTGGGGTGTCCACTGAGCATTTTCGCGAACTCTACTTGAAGTTCTCTGGGCATGGGATTTTGACATGTTACCCAAACCAAAAGGAATGAATGGGAAACAATCAAGAAAAGAGATAGAGGAACTTGCATTTGAATGAGTTTCAAGCATGCTTGGGTACTTGTGTGATCTGAGTGACTCAGTTTTGGAATACAACTGTCGCGTGGTGCACCGCGACCTCCAGGCACCCCGGAGTTTCTGAAAAAAAATTTCTGCGATTTTCACGATACCACTTTTCATCAACTTGAATTGGTCTAAAAATCCATCACTGAAAATAAAAATTCTCTGAGTAGTGTGGAAATACTAATCCTTACCCTGCCTGGGTTGTCCACTGAGCATTTCCGCGAGCTCTACCTGAAGTTCTCTGGGCATGGGATTTTGACATGTTCCCCAAACCAAAAGGAATGAGTGGGAAACAATCAAGACAACAGATAGAAGCACTTGCATTTGAATGAGTTTCAAGCATGCTTGGGTACTCGTGTGATCTGAGTGACTCAGTTTTGGAATACAACTGTCGCGTGGTGCATCGCGACCTCAAGGCACCCCGGAGTTTCTGAAAAAAATTTTCTGCAATTTTCACGAAACCACTTTTCATCAACTTGAATTGGGCTAAAAATCCATCCCTGAAAATAAATATTCTCTGAGTAGTGTGGAAATGCTGATCCTCACCCTACCTGGGGTGTCCACTGAGCATTTCCGCGAACTCTACTTGAAGTTCTCTGGGCATGGGATTTTGACATGTTACCCAAACCAAAAGGAATGAATGGGAAACAATCAAGAAAAGAGATAGAGGCACTTGCATTTGAATGAGTTTCAAGCATGCTTGGGTACTCGTGTGATCTGAGTGACTCAGTTTTGGAATACAACTGTCGCGTGGTGCACCGCGACCTCCAGACACCCCGGAGTTTCTGAAAAAAAATTTTCTGCGATTTTCACGAAACCACTTTTCTTCAACTTGAATTGGTCTAAAAATAAATCACTGAAAATAAAAATTCTCTGAGTAGTGTGGAAATACTGATCCTTACACTGCCTGGGTTGTCTACTGAGCATTTCCGCGAACTCTACCTGAAGTTCTCTGGGCATGGGATTTTGACATGTTCCCCAAACCAAAAGGAATGAGTGGGAAACAATCAAGAGAAGAGATAGAGGCACTTGCATTTGAATGAGTTTCAAGCATGCTTGGGTACTCGTGTGATCTGAGTGACTCAGTTTTCGAAAACAACTGTCGCGTGGTGCACCGCGACCTCCAGGCACCCCGGAGTTTCTGAAAAAACATTTTCTGCGATTTTCACGAAACCACTTTTCTTCAACTTGAATTGGGCTAAAAATCCATCACTGAAAATAAAAATTCTCTGAGTAGTGTGTAAATACTGATCTTTACCCTGCCTGGGTTGTCCACTGAGCATTTCCGCGAGCTCTACCTGAAGTTCTCTGGGCATGGGATTTTGACATGTTCCCCAAACCAAAAGGAATGAGTGGGAAACAATCAAGACAACAGATAGAAGCACTTGCATTTGAATGAGTTTCAAGCATGCTTGGGTACTCGTGTGATCTGAGTGACTCAGTTTTCGAATACCACTGTCGCGTGGTGCTCCGCGACCTCCAGGCACCCCGGAGTTTCTGAAAAAAAAATTTCTGCGATTTTCACGAAAGCACTTTTCTTCAACTTGAATTGGGCTAAAAATCCATCCCTGGAAATAAATATTCTCTGAGTAGTGTGTAAATGCTGATCCTTACCCTGCCTGGGTTGTCCACTGAGCATTTCCCCGAACTCTACCTGAAGTTCTCTGGGCATGGGATTTTGACATGTTCCCCAAACCAAAAGGAATGAGTGGGAAACAATCAAGAGAAGAGATAGAGGCACTTGCATTTGAATGAGTTTCAAGCATGCTTGGGTACTCGTGTGATCAGAGTGACTCAGTTTTCGAAAACAACTGTCGCGTGGTGCACCGCGACCTCCAGGCACCCCGGAGTTTCTGAAAAAACATTTTCTGCGATTTTCACAAAACCACTTTTCTTCAACTTGAATTGGGCTAAAAATCCATCCCTGAAAATAAAAATTCTCTGAGTAGTGTGGAAATACTGATCCTTACCCTGCATGGGTTGTCCACTGAGAATTTCCGCGAGCTCTACCTGAAGTTCTCTGGGCATGGGATTTTGACATGTTCCCCAAACCAAAAGGAATGAGTGGGAAACAATCAAGAAAAGAGATAGAGGCACTTGCATTTGAATGAGTTTCAAGCATGCTTGGGTACTCGTGTGATCTGAGTGACTCAGTTTTGGAATACAACTGTCGCGTGGTGCATCGCGACCTCAAGGCACCCCGGAGTTTCTGAAAAAAAAATTTCTGCAATTTTCACGAAACCACTTTTCAACAACTTGAATTGGGCTAAAAATCCATCACTGAAAATAAATATTCTCTGAGTAGTGTGGAAATACTGATCCTTACCCTACCTGGGGTGTCCACTGAGCATTTCCGCGAACTCTACTTGAAGTTCTCTGTGCATGGGATTTTGACATGTTACCCAAACCAAAAGGAATGAGTGGGAAACAATGAAGACAACAGATAGAAGCACTTGCATTTGAATGAGTTTCAAGCATACTTGGGTACTCGTGTGACCTGAATGACTCAGTTTTCGAATAGAAATGTCGCGTGGTGCACCGCGACCTCCAGGCACCCCGGAGTTTCTGAAAAAAAATTTTCAGCGATTTTCACGAAACCACTTTTCATCAACTTGAATTGGGCTAAAAATCCATCCCTGAAAATAAAAATTCTATGAGTAGTGTGGAAATGCTGATCCTTACCCTACCTGGCGTATCCACTGAGCATTTCCGCAAACTCTACTTGAAGTTCTCTGGGCATGGGATTTTGACATGTTACCCAAACCAAAAGGAATGAGTGAGAAACAATCAAGACAACAGATAGAAGCACTTGCATTTGAATGAGTTTCAAGCATGCTTGGGTACTCGTGTGATCTGAGTGACTCAGTTTTGGAATACAACTGTCGCGTGGTGCATCGCGACCTCAAGGCACCCTGGAGTTTCTGAAAAAAATTTTCTGCGATTTTCACGAAACCACTTTTTATCAACTTGAATTGGGCTAAAAATCCATCCCTGAAAATAAATATTCTCTGAGTAGTGTGGAAATGCTGATCCTTACCCTACCTGGGGTGTCCACTGAGCATTTTCGCGAACTCTACTTGAAGTTCTCTGGGCATGGGATTTTGACATGTTACCCAAACCAAAAGGAATGAATGGGAAACAATCAAGAAAAGAGATAGAGGAACTTGCATTTGAATGAGTTTCAAGCATGCTTGGGTACTTGTGTGATCTGAGTGACTCAGTTTTGGAATACAACTGTCGCGTGGTGCACCGCGACCTCCAGGCACCCCGGAGTTTCTGAAAAAAAATTAATGCGATTTTCACGATACCACTTTTCATCAACTTGAATTGGTCTAAAAATCCATCACTGAAAATAAAAATTCTCTGAGTAGTGTGGAAATACTAATCCTTACCCTGCCTGGGTTGTCCACTGAGCATTTCCGCGAGCTCTACCTGAAGTTCTCTGGGCATGGGATTTTGACATGTTCCCCAAACCAAAAGGAATGAGTGGGAAACAATCAAGACAACAGATAGATGCACTTGCATTTGAATGAGTTTCAAGCATGCTTGGGTACTCGTGTGATCTGAGTGACTCAGTTTTGGAATACAACTGTCGCGTGGTGCATCGCGACCTCAAGGCACCCCGGAATTTCTGAAAAAAATTTTCTGCAATTTTCACGAAACCACTTTTCATCAACTTGAATTGGGCTAAAAATCCATCCCTGAAAATAAATATTCTCTGAGTAGTGTGGAAATGCTGATCCTCACCCTACCTGGGGTGTCCACTGAGCATTTCCGCGAACTCTACTTGAAGTTCTCTGGGCATGGGATTTTGACATGTTACCCAAACCAAAAGGAATGAATGGGAAACAATCAAGAAAAGAGATAGAGGCACTTGCATTTGAATGAGTTTCAAGCATGCTTGGGTACTCGTGTGATCTGAGTGACTCAGTTTTGGAATACAACTGTCGCGTGGTGCACCGCGACCTCCAGACACCCCGGAGTTTCTGAAAAAAAAATTTCTGCGATTTTCACGAAACCACTTTTCTTCAACTTGAATTGGTCTAAAAATAAATCACTGAAAATAAAAATTCTCTGAGTAGTGTGGAAATACTGATCCTTACACTGCCTGGGTTGTCTACTGAGCATTTCCGCGAACTCTACCTGAAGTTCTCTGGGCATGGGATTTTGACATGTTCCCCAAACCAAAAGGAATGAGTGGGAAACAATCAAGAGAAGAGATAGAGGCACTTGCATTTGAATGAGTTTCAAGCATGCTTGGGTACTCGTGTGATCTGAGTGACTCAGTTTTCGAAAACAACTGTCGCGTGGTGCACCGCGACCTCCAGGCACCCCGGAGTTTCTGAAAAAACATTTTCTGCGATTTTCACGAAACCACTTTTCTTCAACTTGAATTGGGCTAAAAATCCATCCCTGAAAATAAAAATTCTCTGAGTAGTGTGGAAATACTGATCCTTACCCTGCCTCGGTTGTCCACTGAGAATTTCCGCGAGCTCTACCTGAAGTTCTCTGGGCATGGGATTTTGACATGTTCCCCAAACCAAAAGGAATGAGTGGGAAACAATCAAGAAAAGAGATAGAGGCACTTGCATTTGAATGAGTTTCAAGCATGCTTGAGTACTCGTGTGATCTGAGTGACTCAGTTTTGGAATACAACTGTCGCGTGGTGCATCGCGACCTCAAGGCACCCCGGAGTTTCTGAAAAAAAAATTTCTGCAATTTTCACGAAACCACTTGTCAACAACTTGAATTGGGCTAAAAATCCATCACTGAAAATAAAAATTCTCTGAGTAGTGTGGAAATACTGATCCTTACCCTACCTGGGGTGTCCACTGAGCATTTCCGCGAACTCTACTTGAAGTTCTCTGTGCATGGGATTTTGACATGTTACCCAAACCAAAAGGAATGAGTGGGAAACAATGAAGACAACAGATTGAAGCACTTGCATTTGAATGAGTTTCAAGCATACTTGGGTACTCGTGTGACCTGAATGACTCAGTTTTCGAATAGAAATGTCGCGTGGTGCACCGCGACCTCCAGGCACCCCGGAGTTTCTGAAAAAAAATTTTCAGCGATTTTCACGAAACCACTTTTCATCAACTTGAATTGGGCTAAAAATCCATCCCTGAAAATAAATATTCTCTGAGTAGTGTGGAAATGCTGATTCTCACCCTACCTGGGGTGTCCACTGAGCATTTCCGCGAACTCTACTTGAAGTTCTCTGGGCATGGGATTTTGACATGTTACCCAAACCAAAAGGAATGAATGGGAAACAATCAAGAAAAGAGATAGAGGCACTTGCATTTGAATGAGTTTCAAGCATGCTTGGGTACTCGTGTGATCTGAGTGACTCAGTTTTGGAATACAACTGTCGCGTGGTGCACCGCGACCTCCAGACACCCCGGAGTTTCTGAAAAAAAATTTTTTGCGATTTTCACGAAACCACTTTTCTTCAACTTCAATTGGTCTAAAAATAAATCACTGAAAATAAAAATTCTCTGAGTAGTGTGGAAATACTGATCCTTACACTGCCTGGGTTGTCCACTGAGCATTTCCGCGAGCTCTACATGAAGTTCTCTGGGCATGGGATTTTGACATGTTCACCAAACCAAAAGGAATGAGTGGGAAACAATCAAGAAAAGAGATAGAGGCACTTGCATTTGAATGAGTTTCAAGCATGCTTGGGTACTCGTGTGATCTGAGTGACTCAGTTTTGGAATACAACTGTCGCGTGGTGCACCGCGACCTCCAGGCACCCCGGAGTTTCTGAAAAAAAATTTCTGCGATTTTCACGATACCACTTTTCTTCAACTTGAATTGGGCTAAAAATCCATCACTGAAAATAAAAATTCTCTGAGTAGTGCGGAAATACTGATCCTTACCCTGCCTGGGTTGTCCACTGAGCATTTCCGCGAGCTCTACCTGAAGTTCTCTGGGCATGGGATTTTGACATGTTCCCCAAACCAAAAGGAATGAGTGGGAAACAAACAAGACAACAGATAGAAGCACTTGCATTTGAATGAGTTTCAAGCATGCTTGGGTCCTCGTGTGATCTGAGTGACTCAGTTTTGGAATACAACTGTCGCGTGGTGCATCGCGACCTCAAGGCACCCCGGAGTTTCTGAAAAAAAATTTTCTGCAATTTTCACGAAACCACTTTTCATCAACTTGAATTGGGCTAAAAATCCATCCCTGAAAATAAATATTCCCTGAGTAGTGTGGAAATGCTGATCCTTACCCTACCTGGGCTGTCCACTAAGCATTTCCGCGAACTCTACTTGAAGTTCTCTGGGCATGGGATTTTGACATGTTACCCAAACCAAAAGGAATGAGTGGGAAACAATCAAGACAACAGATAGAAGCACTTGCATTTGAATGAGTTTCAAGCATACTTGGGTACTCGTGTGACCTGAATGACTCAGTTTTCGAATACAACTGTCGCGTGGTGCACCGCGACCTCCAGGCACCCCAGAGTTTCTGAAAAAAAATTTTCTGCGATTTTCACGAAACCACTTTTCATCAACTTGAATTGGGCTAAAAATCCATCCCTGAAAATAAAAATTCTCTGAGTAGTGTGGAAATGCTGATCCTTACCCTACCTGGCGTATCCACTGAGCATTTCCGCGAACTCTACTTGAAGTTCTCTGGGCATGGGATTTTGACATGTTACCCAAACCAAAAGGAATGAGTGAGAAACAATCAAGACAACAGATAGAAGCACTTGCATTTGAATGAGTTTCAAGCATGCTTGGGTACTCGTGTGATCTGAGTGACTCAGTTTTGGAATACAACTGTCGCGTGGTGCATCGCGACCTCAAGGCACCCCGGAGTTTCTGAAAAAAATTTTCTGCGATTTTCACGAAACCACTTTTTATCAACTTGAATTGGGTTAAAAATCCATCCCTGAAAATAAATATTCTCTGAGTAGTGTGGAAATGCTGATCCTTACCCTACCTGGGGTGTCCACTGAGCAGTTCCGCGAACTCTACTTGAAGTTCTCTGGGCATGGGATTTTGACATGTTACCCAAACCAAAAGGAATGAATGGGAAACAATCAAGAAAAGAGATAGAGGCACTTGCATTTGAATGAGTTTCAAGCATGCTTGGGTACTCGTGTGATCTGAG
This sequence comes from Atractosteus spatula, assembly GCF_055471065.1. NCBI lineage: Eukaryota > Metazoa > Chordata > Actinopteri > Semionotiformes > Lepisosteidae > Atractosteus > Atractosteus spatula. The sequence continues at coordinate 2,489,346 of NC_142711.1, read as the reverse complement.
TGACTCAGTTTTGGAATACAACTGTCGCGTGGTGCACCGCGACCTCCAGGCACCCCGGAGTTTCTGAAAAAAAATTTCTGCGATTTTCACGATACCACTTTTCATCAACTTGAATTGGTCTAAAAACCCAACACTGAAAATAAAAATTCTCTGAGTATTGTGGAAATACTGACCCTTACACTGCCTGGGTTGTCCACTGAGCATTTCCGCGAGCTCTACATGAAGTTCTCTGGGCATGGGATTTTGACATGTTCACCAAACCAAAAGGAATGAGTGGGAAACAATCAAGAAAAGAGATAGAGGCACTTGCATTTGAATGAGTTTCAAGCATGCTTGGGTACTCGTGTGATCTGAGTGACTCAGTTTTGGAATACAACTGTCGCGTGGTGCACCGCGACCTCCAGGCACCCCGGAGTTTCTGAAAAAAAATTTCTGCGATTTTCACGAAACCACTTTTCATCAACTTGAATTGGTCTAAAAATCCATCACTGAAAATAAAAATTCTCTGAGTAGTGTGTAAATGCTGATCCTTACCCTGCCTGGGTTGTCCACTGAGCATTTCCGCGAACTCTACCTGAAGTTCTCTGGGCATGGGATTTTGACATGTTCCCCAAACCAAAAGGAATGAGTGGGAAACAATCAAGACAACAGATAGAAGCACTTGCATTTGAATGAGTTTCAAGCATGCTTGGGTACTCGTGTGATCTGAGTGACTCAGTTTTCGAATACAACTGTCGCGTGGTGCTCCGCGACCTCCAGGCACCCCGGAGTTTCTGAAAAAAAAATTTCTGCGATTTTCACGAAACCACTTTTCTTCAACTTGAATTGGGCTAAAAATCCATCCCTGGAAATAAATATTCTCTGAGTAGTGTGTAAATGCTGATCCTTACCCTGCCTGGATTGTCCACTGAGCATTTCCCCGAACTCTACCTGAGGTTCTCTGGGCATGGGATTTTGACGTTACCCAAACCAAAAGGAATGAGTGGGAAACAACCAAGACAACAGATAGAAGCACTTGCATTTGAATGAGTTTCAAGCATGCTTGGGTACTCGTGTGATCTGAGTGACTCAGTTTTGGAATACAACTGTCGCGTGGTGCACCGCGTCCTCCAGGCACCCCGGAGTTTCTGAAAAAAAATTTTCTGCGATTTTCACGAAACCACTTTTCTTCAACTTCAATTGGGCTAAAAATCCATCCCTGAAAATAAAAATTCTCTGAGTAGTGTGTAAATGCTGATCCTTACCCTGCCTGGGTTGTCCACTGAGCATTTCCCCGAACTCTACCTGAAGTTCTCTGGGCATGGGATTTTGACATGTTCCCCAAACCAAAAGGAATGAGTGGGAAACAATCAAGAGAAGAGATAGAGGCACTTGCATTTGAATGAGTTTCAAGCATGCTTGGGTACTCGTGTGATCTGAGTGACTCAGTTTTGGAATACAACTGTCGCGTGGTGCATCGCGACCTCAAGGCACCCCGGAGTTTCTGAAAAAAATTTTTCTGCAATTTTCACAAAACCACTTTTCATCAACTTGAATTGGGCTAAAAATCCATCCCTGAAAATAAATATTCTCTGAGTAGTGTGTAAATGCTGATCCTTACCCTGCCTGGATTGTCCACTGAGCATTTCCCCAAACTCTACCTGAAGTTCTCTGGGCATGGGATTTTGACGTTACCCAAACCAAAAGGAATGAGTGGGAAACAATCAAGACAACAGATAGAAGCACTTGCATTTGAATGAGTTTCAAGCATGCTTGGGTACTCGTGTGATCTGAGTGACTCAGTTTTCGAATACAACTGTCGCGTGGTGCACCGCGACCTCAAGGCACCCCGGAGTTTCTGAAAAAAAATGTTATGCGATTTTCACGAAACCACTTTTCTTCAACTTGAATTGGGCTAAAAATCCATCCCTGAAAATAAAAATTCTCTGAGTAGTGCGGAAATACTGATCCTTACCCTGCCTGGGTTGTCCACTGAGCATTTCCGCGATCTCTACCTGAAGTTCTCTGGGCATGGGATTTTGACATGTTCCCCAAACCAAAAGGAATGAGTGGGAAACAAACAAGACAACAGATAGAAGCACTTGCATTTGAATGAGTTTCAAGCATGCTTGGGTACTCGTGTGATCTGAGTGACTCAGTTTTGGAATACAACTGTCGCGTGGTGCATCGCGACCTCAAGGCACCCCGGAGTTTCTGAAAAAAAATGTTCTGCAATTTTCACGAAACCACTTTTCATCAACTTGAATTGGTCTAAAAATCCATCACTGAAAATAAAAATTCTCTGAGTAGTGTGTAAATGCTGATCCTTACCCTGCCTGGGTTGTCCACTGAGCATTTCCGCGAACTCTACCTGAAGTTCTCTGGGCATGGGATTTTGACATGTTCCCCAAACCAAAAGGAATGAGTGGGAAACAATCAAGACAACAGATAGAAGCACTTGCATTTGAATGAGTTTCAAGCATGCTTGGGTACTCGTGTGATCTGAGTGACTCAGTTTTCGAATACAACTGTCGCGTGGTGCTCCGCGACCTCCAGGCACCCCGGAGTTTCTGAAAAAAAAATTTCTGCGATTTTCACGAAACCACTTTTCTTCAACTTGAATTGGGCTAAAAATCCATCCCTGGAAATAAATATTCTCTGAGTAGTGTGTAAATGCTGATCCTTACCCTGCCTGGATTGTCCACTGAGCATTTCCCCGAACTCTACCTGAGGTTCTCTGGGCATGGGATTTTGACGTTACCCAAACCAAAAGGAATGAGTGGGAAACAACCAAGACAACAGATAGAAGCACTTGCATTTGAATGAGTTTCAAGCATGCTTGGGTACTCGTGTGATCTGAGTGACTCAGTTTTGGAATACAACTGTCGCGTGGTGCACCGCGTCCTCCAGGCACCCCGGAGTTTCTGAAAAAAAATTTTCTGCGATTTTCACGAAACCACTTTTCTTCAACTTCAATTGGGCTAAAAATCCATCCCTGAAAATAAAAATTCTCTGAGTAGTGTGTAAATGCTGATCCTTACCCTGCCTGGGTTGTCCACTGAGCATTTCCCCGAACTCTACCTGAAGTTCTCTGGGCATGGGATTTTGACATGTTCCCCAAACCAAAAGGAATGAGTGGGAAACAATCAAGAGAAGAGATAGAGGCACTTGCATTTGAATGAGTTTCAAGCATGCTTGGGTACTCGTGTGATCTGAGTGACTCAGTTTTGGAATACAACTGTCGCGTGGTGCATCGCGACCTCAAGGCACCCCGGAGTTTCTGAAAAAAATTTTTCTGCAATTTTCACAAAACCACTTTTCATCAACTTGAATTGGGCTAAAAATCCATCCCTGAAAATAAATATTCTCTGAGTAGTGTGTAAATGCTGATCCTTACCCTGCCTGGATTGTCCACTGAGCATTTCCCCGAACTCTACCTGAAGTTCTCTGGGCATGGGATTTTGACGTTACCCAAACCAAAAGGAATGAGTGGGAAACAATCAAGACAACAGATAGAAGCACTTGCATTTGAATGAGTTTCAAGCATGCTTGGGTACTCGTGTGATCTGAGTGACTCAGTTTTCGAATACAACTGTCGCGTGGTGCACCGCGACCTCAAGGCTCCCCGGAGTTTCTGAAAAAAAATGTTCTGCGATTTTCACGAAACCACTTTTCTTCAACTTGAATTGGGCTAAAAATCCATCCCTGAAAATAAAAATTCTCTGAGTAGTGCGGAAATACTGATCCTTACCCTGCCTGGGTTGTCCACTGAGCATTTCCGCGATCTCTACCTGAAGTTCTCTGGGCATGGGATTTTGACATGTTCCCCAAACCAAAAGGAATGAGTGGGAAACAAACAAGACAACAGATAGAAGCACTTGCATTTGAATGAGTTTCAAGCATGCTTGGGTACTCGTGTGATCTGAGTGACTCAGTTTTGGAATACAACTGTCGCGTGGTGCATCGCGACCTCAAGGCACCCCGGAGTTTCTGAAAAAAAATGTTCTGCAATTTTCACGAAACCACTTTTCATCAACTTGAATTGGGCTAAAAATCCATCCCTGAAAATAAAAATTCTCTGAGTAGTGTGGAAATGCTGATCCTTACCCTACCTGGGGTGTCCACTGAGCATTTCCGCGAACTCTACTTGAAGTTCTCTGGGCATGGGATTTTGACATGTTACCCTAACCAAAAGGAATGAGTGGGAAACAATCAAGAAAAGAGATAGAGGCACTTGCATTTGAATGAGTTTCAAGCATGCTTGGGTACTCGTGTGATCTGAGTGACTCAGTTTTGGAATACAACTGTCGCGTGGTGCACCGCGACCTCCAGACACCCCGGAGTTTCCGAAAAAAAATTTTCTGCGATTTTCACGAAACCACTTTTCTTCAACTTCAATTGGTCTAAAAATAAATCACTGAAAATAAAAATTCTCTGAGTAGTGTGGAAATACTGATCCTTACACTGCCTGGGTTGTCCACTGAGCATTTCCGCGAGCTCTACATGAAGTTCTCTGGGCATGGGATTTTGACATGTTCACCAAACCAAAAGGAATGAGTGGGAAACAATCAAGAAAAGAGATAGAGGCACTTGCATTTGAATGAGTTTCAAGCATGCTTGGGTACTCGTGTTATCTGAGTGACTCAGTTTTGGAATACAACTGTCGCGTGGTGCACCGCGTCCTCCAGGCACCCCGGAGTTTCTGAAAAAAAAATTTCTGCGATTTTCACGAAACCACTTTTCTTCAACTTGAATTGGGCTAAAAATCCATCCCTGAAAATAAAAATTCTCTGAGTAGTGTGGAAATACTGATCCTTACCCTGCCTGGGTTGTCCACTGAGCATTTCCGCGATCTCTACCTGAAGTTCTCTGGGCATGGGATTTTGACATGTTCCCCAAACCAAAAGGAATGAGTGGGAAACAAACAAGACAACAGATAGAAGCACTTGCATTTGAATGAGTTTCAAGCATGCTTGGGTACTCGTGTGATCTGAGTGACTCAGTTTTGGAATACAACTGTCGCGTGGTGCATCGCGACCTCAAGGCACCCCGGAGTTTCTGAAAAAAAATGTTCTGCAATTTTCAAGAAACCACTTTTCATCAACTTGAATTGGGCTAAAAATCCATCCCTGAAAATAAAAATTCTCTGAGTAGTGTGGAAATGCTGATCCTTACCCTACCTGGGGTGTCCACTGTGCATTTCCGCGAACTCTACTTGAAGTTCTCTGGGCATGGGATTTTGACATGTTACCCAAACCAAAAGGAATGAGTGGGAAACAATCAAGAAAAGAGATAGAGGCACTTGCATTTGAATGAGTTTCAAGCATGCTTGGGTACTCGTGTGATCTGAGTGACTCAGTTTTGGAATACAACTGTCGCGTGGTGCACCGCGACCTCCAGACACCCCGGAGTTTCTGAAAAAAAATTTTCTGCGATTTTCACGAAACCACTTTTCTTCAACTTCAATTGGTCTAAAAATAAATCACTGAAAATAAAAATTCTCTGAGTAGTGTGGAAATACTGATCCTTACACTGCCTGGGTTGTCCACTGAGCATTTCCGCGAGCTCTACATGAAGTTCTCTGGGCATGGGATTTTGACATGTTCACCAAACCAAAAGGAATGAGTGGGAAACAATCAAGAAAAGAGATAGAGGCACTTGCATTTGAATGAGTTTCAAGCATGCTTGGGTACTCGTGTGATCTGAGTGACTCAGTTTTGGAATACAACTGTCGCGTGGTGCACCGCGACCTCCAGGCACCCCGGAGTTTCTGAAAAAAAATTTCTGCGATTTTCACGATACCACTTTTCATCAACTTGAATTGGTCTAAAAATCCATCACTGAAAATAAATATTCTCTGAGTAGTGTGTAAATGCTGATCCTTACCCTGCCTGGATTGTCCACTGAGCATTTCCCCGAACTCTACCTGAAGTTCTCTGGGCATGGGATTTTGACGTTACCCAAACCAAAAGGAATGAGTGGGAAACAATCAAGACAACAGATAGAAGCACTTGCATTTGAATGAGTTTCAAGCATGCTTGGGTACTCGTGTGATCTGAGTGACTCAGTTTTCGAATAGAACTGTCGCGTGGTGCACCGCGACCTCAAGGCACCCCGGAGTTTCTGAAAAAAAATGTTCTGCGATTTTCACGAAACCACTTTTCTTCAACTTGAATTGGGCTAAAAATCCATCACTGAAAATAAAAATTCTCTGAGTAGTGCGGAAATACTGATCCTTACCCTGCCTGGGTTGTCCACTGAGCATTTCCGCGAGCTCTACCTGAAGTTCTCTGGGCATGGGATTTTGACATGTTCCCCAAACCAAAAGGAATGAGTGGGAAACAAACAAGACAACAGATAGAAGCACTTGCATTTGAATGAGTTTCAAGCATGCTTGGGTCCTCGTGTGATCTGAGTGACTCAGTTTTGGAATACAACTGTCGCGTGGTGCATCGCGACCTCAAGGCACCCCGGAGTTTCTGAAAAAAAATTTTCTGCAATTTTCACGAAACCACTTTTCATCAACTTGAATTGGGCTAAAAATCCATCCCTGAAAATAAATATTCCCTGAGTAGTGTGGAAATGCTGATCCTTACCCTACCTGGGCTGTCCACTAAGCATTTCCGCGAACTCTACTTGAAGTTCTCTGGGCATGGGATTTTGACATGTTACCCAAACCAAAAGGAATGAGTGAGAAACAATCAAGACAACAGATAGAAGCACTTGCATTTGAATGAGTTTCAAGCATGCTTGGGTACTCGTGTGATCTGAGTGACTCAGTTTTGGAATACAACTGTCGCGTGGTGCATCGCGACCTCAAGGCACCCCGGAGTTTCTGAAAAAAATTTTCTGCGATTTTCACGAAACCACTTTTTATCAACTTGAATTGGGTTAAAAATCCATCCCTGAAAATAAATATTCTCTGAGTAGTGTGGAAATGCTGATCCTTACCCTACCTGGGGTGTCCACTGAGCAGTTCCGCGAACTCTACTTGAAGTTCTCTGGGCATGGGATTTTGACATGTTACCCAAACCAAAAGGAATGAATGGGAAACAATCAAGAAAAGAGATAGAGGCACTTGCATTTGAATGAGTTTCAAGCATGCTTGGGTACTCGTGTGATCTGAGTGACCCAGTTTTGGAATACAACTGTCGCGTGGTGCACCGCGACCTCCAGGCACCCCGGAGTTTCTGAAAAAAAATTTCTGCGATTTTCACGATACCACTTTTCATCAACTTGAATTGGTCTAAAAACCCAACACTGAAAATAAAAATTCTCTGAGTATTGTGGAAATACTGACCCTTACACTGCCTGGGTTGTCCACTGAGCATTTCCGCGAGCTCTACATGAAGTTTTCTGGGCATGGGATTTTGACATGTTCACCAAACCAAAAGGAATGAGTGGGAAACAATCAAGAAAAGAGATAGAGGCACTTGCATTTGAATGAGTTTCAAGCATGCTTGGGTACTCGTGTGATCTGAGTGACTCAGTTTTGGAATACAACTGTCGCGTGGTGCACCGCGACCTCCAGGCACCCCGGAGTTTCTGAAAAAAAATTTCTGCGATTTTCACGAAACCACTTTTCATCAACTTGAATTGGTCTAAAAATCCATCACTGAAATTAAAAATTCTCTGAGTAGTGTGTAAATGCTGATCCTTACCCTGCCTGGGTTGTCCACTGAGCATTTCCGCGAACTCTACCTGAAGTTCTCTGGGCATGGGATTTTGACATGTTCCCCAAACCAAAAGGAATGAGTGGGAAACAATCAAGACAACAGATAGAAGCACTTGCATTTGAATGAGTTTCAAGCATGCTTGGGTACTCGTGTGATCTGAGTGACTCAGTTTTCGAATACAACTGTCGCGTGGTGCTCCGCGACCTCCAGGCACCCCGGAGTTTCTGAAAAAAAAATTTCTGCGATTTTCACGAAACCACTTTTCTTCAACTTGAATTGGGCTAAAAATCCATCCCTGGAAATAAATATTCTCTGAGTAGTGTGTAAATGCTGATCCTTACCCTGCCTGGATTGTCCACTGAGCATTTCCCCGAACTCTACCTGAGGTTCTCTGGGCATGGGATTTTGACGTTACCCAAACCAAAAGGAATGAGTGGGAAACAACCAAGATAACAGATAGAAGCACTTGCATTTGAATGAGTTTCAAGCATGCTTGGGTACTCGTGTGATCTGAGTGACTCAGTTTTGGAATACAACTGTCGCGTGGTGCACCGCGTCCTCCAGGCACCCCGGAGTTTCTGAAAAAAAATTTTCTGCGATTTTCACGAAACCACTTTTCTTCAACTTCAATTGGGCTAAAAATCCATCCCTGAAAATAAAAATTCTCTGAGTAGTGTGTAAATGCTGATCCTTACCCTGCCTGGGTTGTCCACTGAGCATTTCCCCGAACTCTACCTGAAGTTCTCTGGGCATGGGATTTTGACATGTTCCCCAAACCAAAAGGAATGAGTGGGAAACAATCAAGAGAAGAGATAGAGGCACTTGCATTTGAATGAGTTTCAAGCATGCTTGGGTACTCGTGTGATCTGAGTGACTCAGTTTTGGAATACAACTGTCGCGTGGTGCATCGCGACCTCAAGGCACCCCGGAGTTTCTGAAAAAAATTTTTCTGCAATTTTCACGAAACCACTTTTCATCAACTTGAATTGGGCTAAAAATCCATCCCTGAAAATAAATATTCTCTGAGTAGTGTGTAAATGCTGATCCTTACCCTGCCTGGATTGTCCACTGAGCATTTCCCCGAACTCTACCTGAAGTTCTCTGGGCATGGGATTTTGACGTTACCCAAACCAAAAGGAATGAGTGGGAAACAATCAAGACAACAGATAGAAGCACTTGCATTTGAATGAGTTTCAAGCATGCTTGGGTACTCGTGTGATCTGAGTGACTCAGTTTTCGAATACAACTGTCGCGTGGTGCACCGCGACCTCAAGGCACCCCGGAGTTTCTGAAAAAAAATGTTCTGCAATTTTCACGAAACCACTTTTCTTCAACTTGAATTGGGCTAAAAATCCATCCCTGAAAATAAAAATTCTCTGAGTAGTGTGGAAATGCTGATCCTTACCCTACCTGGGGTGTCCACTGAGCATTTCCGCGAACTCTACTTGAAGTTCTCTGGGCATGGGATTTTGACATGTTACCCTAACCAAAAGGAATGAGTGGGAAACAATCAAGAAAAGAGATAGAGGCACTTGCATTTGAATGAGTTTCAAGCATGCTTGGGTACTCGTGTGATCTGAGTGACTCAGTTTTGGAATACAACTGTCGCGTGGTGCACCGCGACCTCCAGACACCCCGGAGTTTCCGAAAAAAAATTTTCTGCGATTTTCACGAAACCACTTTTCTTCAACTTCAATTGGTCTAAAAATAAATCACTGAAAATAAAAATTCTCTGAGTAGTGTGGAAATACTGATCCTTACACTGCCTGGGTTGTCCACTGAGCATTTCCGCGAGCTCTACATGAAGTTCTCTGGGCATGGGATTTTGACATGTTCACCAAACCAAAAGGAATGAGTGGGAAACAATCAAGAAAAGAGATAGAGGCACTTGCATTTGAATGAGTTTCAAGCATGCTTGGGTACTCGTGTTATCTGAGTGACTCAGTTTTGGAATACAACTGTCGCGTGGTGCACCGCGTCCTCCAGGCACCCCGGAGTTTCTGAAAAAAAAATTTCTGCGATTTTCACGAAACCACTTTTCTTCAACTTCAATTGGGCTAAAAATCCATCCCTGAAAATAAAAATTCTCTGAGTAGTGTGTAAATGCTGATCCTTACCCTGCCTGGGTTGTCCACTGAGCATTTCCCCGAACTCTACCTGAAGTTCTCTGGGCATGGGATTTTGACATGTTCCCCAAACCAAAAGGAATGAGTGGGAAACAATCAAGAGAAGAGATAGAGGCACTTGCATTTGAATGAGTTTCAAGCATGCTTGGGTACTCGTGTGATCTGAGTGACTCAGTTTTGGAATACAACTGTCGCGTGGTGCATCGCGACCTCAAGGCACCCCGGAGTTTCTGAAAAAAAATGTTCTGCAATTTTCACGAAACCACTTTTCATCAACTTGAATTGGGCTAAAAATCCATCCCTGAAAATAAAAATTCTCTGAGTAGTGTGGAAATGCTGATCCTTACCCTACCTGGGGTGTCCACTGAGCATTTCCGCGAACTCTACTTGAAGTTCTCTGGGCATGGGATTTTGACATGTTACCCAAACCAAAAGGAATGAGTGGGAAACAATCAAGAAAAGAGATAGAGGCACTTGCATTTGAATGAGTTTCAAGCATGCTTGGGTACTCGTGTGATCTGAGTGACTCAGTTTTGGAATACAACTGTCGCGTGGTGCACCGCGACCTCCAGACACCCCGGAGTTTCTGAAAAAAAATTTTCTGCGATTTTCACGAAACCACTTTTCTTCAACTTCAATTGGTCTAAAAATAAATCACTGAAAATAAAAATTCTCTGAGTAGTGTGGAAATACTGATCCTTACACTGCCTGGGTTGTCCACTGAGCATTTCCGCGAGCTCTACATGAAGTTCTCTGGGCATGGGATTTTGACATGTTCACCAAACCAAAAGGAATGAGTGGGAAACAATCAAGAAAAGAGATAGAGGCACTTGCATTTGAATGAGTTTCAAGCATGCTTGGGTACTCGTGTGATCTGAGTGACTCAGTTTTGGAATACAACTGTCGCGTGGTGCACCGCGACCTCCAGGCACCCCGGAGTTTCTGAAAAAAATTTTTCTGCAATTTTCACAAAACCACTTTTCATCAACTTGAATTGGGCTAAAAATCCATCCCTGAAAATAAATATTCTCTGAGTAGTGTGTAAATGCTGATCCTTACCCTGCCTGGATTGTCCACTGAGCATTTCCCCGAACTCTACCTGAAGTTCTCTGGGCATGGGATTTTGACGTTACCCAAACCAAAAGGAATGAGTGGGAAACAATCAAGACAACAGATAGAAGCACTTGCATTTGAATGAGTTTCAAGCATGCTTGGGTACTCGTGTGATCTGAGTGACTCAGTTTTCGAATACAACTGTCGCGTGGTGCACCGCGACCTCAAAGCTCCCCGGAGTTTCTGAAAAAAAATGTTCTGCGATTTTCACGAAACCACTTTTCTTCAACTTGAATTGGGCTAAAAATCCATCCCTGAAAATAAAAATTCTCTGAGTAGTGCGGAAATACTGATCCTTACCCTGCCTGGGTTGTCCACTGAGCATTTCCGCGATCTCTACCTGAAGTTCTCTGGGCATGGGATTTTGACATGTTCCCCAAACCAAAAGGAATGAGTGGGAAACAAACAAGACAACAGATAGAAGCACTTGCATTTGAATGAGTTTCAAGCATGCTTGGGTACTCGTGTGATCTGAGTGACTCAGTTTTGGAATACAACTGTCGCGTGGTGCATCGCGACCTCAAGGCACCCCGGAGTTTCTGAAAAAAAATGTTCTGCAATTTTCACGAAACCACTTTTCATCAACTTGAATTGGGCTAAAAATCCATCCCTGAAAATAAAAATTCTCTGAGTAGTGTGGAAATGCTGATCCTTACCCTACCTGGGGTGTCCACTGAGCATTTCCGCGAACTCTACTTGAAGTTCTCTGGGCATGGGATTTTGACATGTTACCCTAACCAAAAGGAATGAGTGGGAAACAATCAAGAAAAGAGATAGAGGCACTTGCATTTGAATGAGTTTCAAGCATGCTTGGGTACTCGTGTGATCTGAGTGACTCAGTTTTGGAATACAACTGTCGCGTGGTGCACCGCGACCTCCAGACACCCCGGAGTTTCCGAAAAAAAATTTTCTGCGATTTTCACGAAACCACTTTTCTTCAACTTCAATTGGTCTAAAAATAAATCACTGAAAATAAAAATTCTCTGAGTAGTGTGGAAATACTGATCCTTACACTGCCTGGGTTGTCCACTGAGCATTTCCGCGAGCTCTACATGAAGTTCTCTGGGCATGGGATTTTGACATGTTCACCAAACCAAAAGGAATGAGTGGGAAACAATCAAGAAAAGAGATAGAGGCACTTGCATTTGAATGAGTTTCAAGCATGCTTGGGTACTCGTGTTATCTGAGTGACTCAGTTTTGGAATACAACTGTCGCGTGGTGCACCGCGTCCTCCAGGCACCCCGGAGTTTCTGAAAAAAAAATTTCTGCGATTTTCACGAAACCACTTTTCTTCAACTTCAATTGGGCTAAAAATCCATCCCTGAAAATAAAAATTCTCTGAGTAGTGTGTAAATGCTGATCCTTACCCTGCCTGGGTTGTCCACTGAGCATTTCCCCGAACTCTACCTGAAGTTCTCTGGGCATGGGATTTTGACATGTTCCCCAAACCAAAAGGAATGAGTGGGAAACAATCAAGAGAAGAGATAGAGGCACTTGCATTTGAATGAGTTTCAAGCATGCTTGGGTACTCGTGTGATCTGAGTGACTCAGTTTTGGAATACAACTGTCGCGTGGTGCACCGCGACCTCAAGGCACCCCGGAGTTTCTGAAAAAAAATGTTCTGCGATTTTCACGAAACCACTTTTCTTCAACTTGAATTGGGCTAAAAATCCATCCCTGAAAATAAAAATTCTCTGAGTAGTGTGGAAATACTGATCCTTACCCTGCCTGGGTTGTCCACTGAGCATTTCCGCGATCTCTACCTGAAGTTCTCTGGGCATGGGATTTTGACATGTTCCCCAAACCAAAAGGAATGAGTGGGAAACAAACAAGACAACAGATAGAAGCACTTGCATTTGAATGAGTTTCAAGCATGCTTGGGTACTCGTGTGATCTGAGTGACTCAGTTTTGGAATACAACTGTCGCGTGGTGCATCGCGACCTCAAGGCACCCCGGAGTTTCTGAAAAAAAATGTTCTGCAATTTTCACGAAACCACTTTTCATCAACTTGAATTGGGCTAAAAATCCATCCCTGAAAATAAAAATTCTCTGAGTAGTGTGGAAATGCTGATCCTTACCCTACCTGGGGTGTCCACTGAGCATTTCCGCGAACTCTACTTGAAGTTCTCTGGGCATGGGATTTTGACATGTTACCCAAACCAAAAGGAATGAGTGGGAAACAATCAAGAAAAGAGATAGAGGCACTTGCATTTGAATGAGTTTCAAGCATGCTTGGGTACTCGTGTGATCTGAGTGACTCAGTTTTGGAATACAACTGTCGCGTGGTGCACCGCGACCTCCAGACACCCCGGAGTTTCTGAAAAAAAATTTTCTGCGATTTTCACGAAACCACTTTTCTTCAACTTCAATTGGTCTAAAAATAAATCACTGAAAATAAAAATTCTCTGAGTAGTGTGGAAATACTGATCCTTACACTGCCTGGGTTGTCCACTGAGCATTTCCGCGAGCTCTACATGAAGTTCTCTGGGCATGGGATTTTGACATGTTCACCAAACCAAAAGGAATGAGTGGGAAACAATCAAGAAAAGAGATAGAGGCACTTGCATTTGAATGAGTTTCAAGCATGCTTGGGTACTCGTGTGATCTGAGTGACTCAGTTTTGGAATACAACTGTCGCGTGGTGCACCGCGACCTCCAGGCACCCCGGAGTTTCTGAAAAAAAATTTCTGCGATTTTCACGATACCACTTTTCATCAACTTGAATTGGTCTAAAAATCCATCACTGAAAATAAATATTCTCTGAGTAGTGTGTAAATGCTGATCCTTACCCTGCCTGGATTGTCCACTGAGCATTTCCCCGAACTCTACCTGAAGTTCTCTGGGCATGGGATTTTGACGTTACCCAAACCAAAAGGAATGAGTGGGAAACAATCAAGACAACAGATAGAAGCAATTGCATTTGAATGAGTTTCAAGCATGCTTGGGTACTCGTGTGATCTGAGTGACTCAGTTTTCGAATAGAACTGTCGCGTGGTGCACCGCGACCTCAAGGCACCCCGGAGTTTCTGAAAAAAAATGTTCTGCGATTTTCACGAAACCACTTTTCTTCAACTTGAATTGGGCTAAAAATCCATCACTGAAAATAAAAATTCTCTGAGTAGTGCGGAAATACTGATCCTTACCCTGCCTGGGTTGTCCACTGAGCATTTCCGCGAGCTCTACCTGAAGTTCTCTGGGCATGGGATTTTGACATGTTCCCCAAACCAAAAGGAATGAGTGGGAAACAAACAAGACAACAGATAGAAGCACTTGCATTTGAATGAGTTTCAAGCATGCTTGGGTCCTTGTGTGATCTGAGTGACTCAGTTTTGGAATACAACTGTCGCGTGGTGCATCGCGACCTCAAGGCACCCCGGAGTTTCTGAAAAAAAATTTTCTGCAATTTTCACGAAACCACTTTTCATCAACTTGAATTGGGCTAAAAATCCATCCCTGAAAATAAATATTCCCTGAGTAGTGTGGAAATGCTGATCCTTACCCTACCTGGGCTGTCCACTAAGCATTTCCGCGAACTCTACTTGAAGTTCTCTGGGCATGGGATTTTGACATGTTACCCAAACCAAAAGGAATGAGTGAGAAACAATCAAGACAACAGATAGAAGCACTTGCATTTGAATGAGTTTCAAGCATGCTTGGGTACTCGTGTGATCTGAGTGACTCAGTTTTGGAATACAACTGTCGCGTGGTGCATCGCGACCTCAAGGCACCCCGGAGTTTCTGAAAAAAATTTTCTGCGATTTTCACGAAACCACTTTTTATCAACTTGAATTGGGTTAAAAATCCATCCCTGAAAATAAATATTCTCTGAGTAGTGTGGAAATGCTGATCCTTACCCTACCTGGGGTGTCCACTGAGCAGTTCCGCGAACTCTACTTGAAGTTCTCTGGGCATGGGATTTTGACATGTTACCCAAACCAAAAGGAATGAATGGGAAACAATCAAGAAAAGAGATAGAGGCACTTGCATTTGAATGAGTTTCAAGCATGCTTGGGTACTCGTGTGATCTGAGTGACCCAGTTTTGGAATACAACTGTCGCGTGGTGCACCGCGACCTCCAGGCACCCCGGAGTTTCTGAAAAAAAATTTCTGCGATTTTCACGATACCACTTTTCATCAACTTGAATTGGTCTAAAAACCCAACACTGAAAATAAAAATTCTCTGAGTATTGTGGAAATACTGACCCTTACACTGCCTGGGTTGTCCACTGAGCATTTCCGCGAGCTCTACATGAAGTTTTCTGGGCATGGGATTTTGACATGTTCACCAAACCAAAAGGAATGAGTGGGAAACAATCAAGAAAAGAGATAGAGGCACTTGCATTTGAATGAGTTTCAAGCATGCTTGGGTACTCGTGTGATCTGAGTGACTCAGTTTTGGAATACAACTGTCGCGTGGTGCACCGCGACCTCCAGGCACCCCGGAGTTTCTGAAAAAAAATTTCTGCGATTTTCACGAAACCACTTTTCATCAACTTGAATTGGTCTAAAAATCCATCACTGAAATTAAAAATTCTCTGAGTAGTGTGTAAATGCTGATCCTTACCCTGCCTGGGTTGTCCACTGAGCATTTCCGCGAACTCTACCTGAAGTTCTCTGGGCATGGGATTTTGACATGTTCCCCAAACCAAAAGGAATGAGTGGGAAACAATCAAGACAACAGATAGAAGCACTTGCATTTGAATGAGTTTCAAGCATGCTTGGGTACTCGTGTGATCTGAGTGACTCAGTTTTCGAATACAACTGTCGCGTGGTGCTCCGCGACCTCCAGGCACCCCGGAGTTTCTGAAAAAAAAATTTCTGCGATTTTCACGAAACCACTTTTCTTCAACTTGAATTGGGCTAAAAATCCATCCCTGGAAATAAATATTCTCTGAGTAGTGTGTAAATGCTGATCCTTACCCTGCCTGGATTGTCCACTGAGCATTTCCCCGAACTCTACCTGAGGTTCTCTGGGCATGGGATTTTGACGTTACCCAAACCAAAAGGAATGAGTGGGAAACAACCAAGATAACAGATAGAAGCACTTGCATTTGAATGAGTTTCAAGCATGCTTGGGTACTCGTGTGATCTGAGTGACTCAGTTTTGGAATACAACTGTCGCGTGGTGCACCGCGTCCTCCAGGCACCCCGGAGTTTCTGAAAAAAAATTTTCTGCGATTTTCACGAAACCACTTTTCTTCAACTTCAATTGGGCTAAAAATCCATCCCTGAAAATAAAAATTCTCTGAGTAGTGTGTAAATGCTGATCCTTACCCTGCCTGGGTTGTCCACTGAGCATTTCCCCGAACTCTACCTGAAGTTCTCTGGGCATGGGATTTTGACATGTTCCCCAAACCAAAAGGAATGAGTGGGAAACAATCAAGAGAAGAGATAGAGGCACTTGCATTTGAATGAGTTTCAAGCATGCTTGGGTACTCGTGTGATCTGAGTGACTCAGTTTTGGAATACAACTGTCGCGTGGTGCATCGCGACCTCAAGGCACCCCGGAGTTTCTGAAAAAAATTTTTCTGCAATTTTCACGAAACCACTTTTCATCAACTTGAATTGGGCTAAAAATCCATCCCTGAAAATAAATATTCTCTGAGTAGTGTGTAAATGCTGATCCTTACCCTGCCTGGATTGTCCACTGAGCATTTCCCCGAACTCTACCTGAAGTTCTCTGGGCATGGGATTTTGACGTTACCCAAACCAAAAGGAATGAGTGGGAAACAATCAAGACAACAGATAGAAGCACTTGCATTTGAATGAGTTTCAAGCATGCTTGGGTACTCGTGTGATCTGAGTGACTCAGTTTTCGAATACAACTGTCGCGTGGTGCACCGCGACCTCAAGGCACCCCGGAGTTTCTGAAAAAAAATGTTCTGCGATTTTCACGAAACCACTTTTCTTCAACTTCAATTGGGCTAAAAATCCATCCCTGAAAATAAAAATTCTCTGAGTAGTGTGTAAATGCTGATCCTTACCCTGCCTGGGTTGTCCACTGAGCATTTCCCCGAACTCTACCTGAAGTTCTCTGGGCATGGGATTTTGACATGTTCCCCAAACCAAAAGGAATGAGTGGGAAACAATCAAGAGAAGAGATAGAGGCACTTGCATTTGAATGAGTTTCAAGCATGCTTGGGTACTCGTGTGATCTGAGTGACTCAGTTTTGGAATACAACTGTCGCGTGGTGCATCGCGACCTCAAGGCACCCCGGAGTTTCTGAAAAAAAATGTTCTGCAATTTTCACGAAACCACTTTTCATCAACTTGAATTGGGCTAAAAATCCATCCCTGAAAATAAAAATTCTCTGAGTAGTGTGGAAATGCTGATCCTTACCCTACCTGGGGTGTCCACTGAGCATTTCCGCGAACTCTACTTGAAGTTCTCTGGGCATGGGATTTTGACATGTTACCCAAACCAAAAGGAATGAGTGGGAAACAATCAAGAAAAGAGATAGAGGCACTTGCATTTGAATGAGTTTCAAGCATGCTTGGGTACTCGTGTGATCTGAGTGACTCAGTTTTGGAATACAACTGTCGCGTGGTGCACCGCGACCTCCAGACACCCCGGAGTTTCTGAAAAAAAATTTTCTGCGATTTTCACGAAACCACTTTTCTTCAACTTCAATTGGTCTAAAAATAAATCACTGAAAATAAAAATTCTCTGAGTAGTGTGGAAATACTGATCCTTACACTGCCTGGGTTGTCCACTGAGCATTTCCGCGAGCTCTACATGAAGTTCTCTGGGCATGGGATTTTGACATGTTCACCAAACCAAAAGGAATGAGTGGGAAACAATCAAGAAAAGAGATAGAGGCACTTGCATTTGAATGAGTTTCAAGCATGCTTGGGTACTCGTGTGATCTGAGTGACTCAGTTTTGGAATACAACTGTCGCGTGGTGCACCGCGACCTCCAGGCACCCCGGAGTTTCTGAAAAAAAATTTCTGCGATTTTCACGATACCACTTTTCATCAACTTGAATTGGTCTAAAAATCCATCACTGAAAATAAATATTCTCTGAGTAGTGTGTAAATGCTGATCCTTACCCTGCCTGGATTGTCCACTGAGCATTTCCCCGAACTCTACCTGAAGTTCTCTGGGCATGGGATTTTGACGTTACCCAAACCAAAAGGAATGAGTGGGAAACAATCAAGACAACAGATAGAAGCACTTGCATTTGAATGAGTTTCAAGCATGCTTGGGTACTCGTGTGATCTGAGTGACTCAGTTTTCGAATAGAACTGTCGCGTGGTGCACCGCGACCTCAAGGCACCCCGGAGTTTCTGAAAAAAAATGTTCTGCGATTTTCACGAAACCACTTTTCTTCAACTTGAATTGGGCTAAAAATCCATCACTGAAAATAAAAATTCTCTGAGTAGTGCGGAAATACTGATCCTTACCCTGCCTGGGTTGTCCACTGAGCATTTCCGCGAGCTCTACCTGAAGTTCTCTGGGCATGGGATTTTGACATGTTCCCCAAACCAAAAGGAATGAGTGGGAAACAAACAAGACAACAGATAGAAGCACTTGCATTTGAATGAGTTTCAAGCATGCTTGGGTCCTCGTGTGATCTGAGTGACTCAGTTTTGGAATACAACTGTCGCGTGGTGCATCGCGACCTCAAGGCACCCCGGAGTTTCTGAAAAAAAATTTTCTGCAATTTTCACGAAACCACTTTTCATCAACTTGAATTGGGCTAAAAATCCATCCCTGAAAATAAATATTCCCTGAGTAGTGTGGAAATGCTGATCCTTACCCTACCTGGGCTGTCCACTAAGCATTTCCGCGAACTCTACTTGAAGTTCTCTGGGCATGGGATTTTGACATGTTACCCAAACCAAAAGGAATGAGTGAGAAACAATCAAGACAACAGATAGAAGCACTTGCATTTGAATGAGTTTCAAGCATGCTTGGGTACTCGTGTGATCTGAGTGACTCAGTTTTGGAATACAACTGTCGCGTGGTGCATCGCGACCTCAAGGCACCCCGGAGTTTCTGAAAAAAATTTTCTGCGATTTTCACGAAACCACTTTTTATCAACTTGAATTGGGTTAAAAATCCATCCCTGAAAATAAATATTCTCTGAGTAGTGTGGAAATGCTGATCCTTACCCTACCTGGGGTGTCCACTGAGCAGTTCCGCGAACTCTACTTGAAGTTCTCTGGGCATGGGATTTTGACATGTTACCCAAACCAAAAGGAATGAATGGGAAACAATCAAGAAAAGAGATAGAGGCACTTGCATTTGAATGAGTTTCAAGCATGCTTGGGTACTCGTGTGATCTGAGTGACTCAGTTTTGGAATACAACTGTCGCGTGGTGCACCGCGACCTCCAGACACCCCGGAGTTTCTGAAAAAAAATTTTCTGCGATTTTCACGAAACCACTTTTCTTCAACTTCAATTGGTCTAAAAATAAATCACTGAAAATAAAAATTCTCTGAGTAGTGTGGAAATACTGATCCTTACACTGCCTGGGTTGTCCACTGAGCATTTCCGCGAGCTCTACATGAAGTTCTCTGGGCATGGGATTTTGACATGTTCACCAAACCAAAAGGAATGAGTGGGAAACAATCAAGAAAAGAGATAGAGGCACTTGCATTTGAATGAGTTTCAAGCATGCTTGGGTACTCGTGTGATCTGAGTGACTCAGTTTTGGAATACAACTGTCGCGTGGTGCACCGCGACCTCCAGGCACCCCGGAGTTTCTGAAAAAAAATTTCTGCGATTTTCACGATACCACTTTTCATCAACTTGAATTGGTCTAAAAATCCATCACTGAAAATAAATATTCTCTGAGTAGTGTGTAAATGCTGATCCTTACCCTGCCTGGATTGTCCACTGAGCATTTCCCCGAACTCTACCTGAAGTTCTCTGGGCATGGGATTTTGACGTTACCCAAACCAAAAGGAATGAGTGGGAAACAATCAAGACAACAGATAGAAGCACTTGCATTTGAATGAGTTTCAAGCATGCTTGGGTACTCGTGTGATCTGAGTGACTCAGTTTTCGAATAGAACTGTCGCGTGGTGCACCGCGACCTCAAGGCACCCCGGAGTTTCTGAAAAAAAATGTTCTGCGATTTTCACGAAACCACTTTTCTTCAACTTGAATTGGGCTAAAAATCCATCCCTGGAAATAAATATTCTCTGAGTAGTGTGTAAATGCTGATCCTTACCCTGCCTGGATTGTCCACTGAGCATTTCCCCGAACTCTACCTGAGGTTCTCTGGGCATGGGATTTTGACGTTACCCAAACCAAAAGGAATGAGTGGGAAACAACCAAGACAACAGATAGAAGCACTTGCATTTGAATGAGTTTCAAGCATGCTTGGGTACTCGTGTGATCTGAGTGACTCAGTTTTGGAATACAACTGTCGCGTGGTGCACCGCGTCCTCCAGGCACCCCGGGGTTTCTGAAAAAAAATTTTCTGCGATTTTCACGAAACCACTTTTCTTCAACTTCAATTGGGCTAAAAATCCATCCCTGAAAATAAAAATTCTCTGAGTAGTGTGTAAATGCTGATCCTTACCCTGCCTGGGTTGTCCACTGAGCATTTCCCCGAACTCTACCTGAAGTTCTCTGGGCATGGGATTTTGACATGTTCCCCAAACCAAAAGGAATGAGTGGGAAACAATCAAGAGAAGAGATAGAGGCACTTGCATTTGAATGAGTTTCAAGCATGCTTGGGTACTCGTGTGATCTGAGTGACTCAGTTTTGGAATACAACTGTCGCGTGGTGCATCGCGACCTCAAGGCACCCCGGAGTTTCTGAAAAAAATTTTTCTGCAATTTTCACGAAACCACTTTTCATCAACTTGAATTGGGCTAAAAATCCATCCCTGAAAATAAATATTCTCTGAGTAGTGTGTAAATGCTGATCCTTACCCTGCCTGGATTGTCCACTGAGCATTTCCCCGAACTCTACCTGAAGTTCTCTGGGCATGGGATTTTGACGTTACCCAAACCAAAAGGAATGAGTGGGAAACAATCAAGACAACAGATAGAAGCACTTGCATTTGAATGAGTTTCAAGCATGCTTGGGTACTCGTGTGATCTGAGTGACTCAGTTTTCGAATACAACTGTCGCGTGGTGCACCGCGACCTCCAGGCACCCCGGAGTTTCTGAAAAAAAATTTTCTGCAATTTTCACGAAACCACTTTTCAACAACTTGAATTGGGCTAAAAATCCATCCCTGAAAATAAATATTCTCTGAGTAGTGTGGAAATGCTGATCCTTACCCTACCTGGGGTGTCCACTGAGCATTTCCGCGAACTCTACTTGAAGTTCTCTGGGCATGGGATTTTGACATTACCCAAACCAAAAGGAATGAGTGGGAAACAATCAAGACAACAGATAGAAGCACTTGCATTTGAATGAGTTTCAAGCATGCTTGGGTACTCGTGTGATCTGAGTGACTCAGTTTTGGAATACAACTGTCGCGTGGTGCACCGCGTCCTCCAGGCACCCCGGGGTTTCTGAAAAAAAATTTTCTGCGATTTTCACGAAACCACTTTTCTTCAACTTCAATTGGGCTAAAAATCCATCCCTGAAAATAAAAATTCTCTGAGTAGTGTGTAAATGCTGATCCTTACCCTGCCTGGGTTGTCCACTGAGCATTTCCCCGAACTCTACCTGAAGTTCTCTGGGCATGGGATTTTGACATGTTCCCCAAACCAAAAGGAATGAGTGGGAAACAATCAAGAGAAGAGATAGAGGCACTTGCATTTGAATGAGTTTCAAGCATGCTTGGGTACTCGTGTGATCTGAGTGACTCATTTTGGAATACAACTGTCGCGTGGTGCATCGCGACCTCAAGGCACCCCGGAGTTTCTGAAAAAAATTTTTCTGCAATTTTCACGAAACCACTTTTCATCAACTTGAATTGGGCTAAAAATCCATCCCTGAAAATAAATATTCTCTGAGAAGTGTGTAAATGCTGATCCTTACCCTGCCTGGATTGTCCACTGAGCATTTCCCCGAACACTACCTGAAGTTCTCTGGGCATGGGATTTTGACGTTACCCAAACCAAAAGGAATGAGTGGGAAACAATCAAGACAACAGATAGAAGCACTTGCATTTGAATGAGTTTCAAGCATGCTTGGGTACTCGTGTGATCTGAGTGACTCAGTTTTCGAATACAACTGTTGCGTGGTGCACCGCGACCTCAAGGCACCCCGGAGTTTCTGAAAAAAAATGTTCTGCGATTTTCACGAAACCACTTTTCTTCAACTTGAATTGGGCTAAAAATCCATCCCTGAAAATAAAAATTCTCTGAGTAATGCGGAAATTCTGATCCTTACCCTGCCTGGGTTGTCCACTGAGCATTTCCGCGATCTCTACCTGAAGTTCTCTGGGCATGGGATTTTGACATGTTCCCCAAACCAAAAGGAATGAGTGGGAAACAAACAAGACAACAGATAGAAGCACTTGCATTTGAATGAGTTTCAAGCATGCTTGGGTACTCGTGTGATCTGAGTGACTCAGTTTTGGAATACAACTGTCGCGTGGTGCATCGCGACCTCAAGGCACCCCGGAGTTTCTGAAAAAAAATGTTCTGCAATTTTCACGAAACCACTTTTCATCAACTTGAATTGGGCTAAAAATCCATCCCTGAAAATAAAAATTCTCTGAGTAGTGTGGAAATGCTGATCCTTACCCTACCTGGGGTGTCCACTGAGCATTTCCGCGAACTCTACTTGAAGTTCTCTGGGCATGGGATTTTGACATGTTACCCAAACCAAAAGGAATGAGTGGGAAACAATCAAGACAACAGATAGAAGCACTTGCATTTGAATGAGTTTCAAGCATGCTTGGGTACTCGTGTGATCTGAGTGACTCAGTTTTCGAATACAGCTGTCGCGTGGTGCACCGCGACCTCCAGGCACCCCGGAGTTTCTGAAAAAAAATTTTCTGCGATTTTCACGAAACCACTTTTTATCAACTTGAATTGGGCTAAAAATCCATCCCTGAAAATAAAAATTCTCTGAGTACTGTGGAAATACTGATCCTTACCCTGCCTGGGTTGTCCGCTGAGAATTTCCGCGAGCTCTACCTGAAGTTCTCTGGGCATGGGATTTTGACATGTTCCCCAAACCAAAAGGAATGAGTGGGAAACAATCAAGAGAAGAGATAGAGGCACTTGCATTTGAATGAGTTTCAAGCATGCTTGGGTACTCGTGTGATCTGAGTGACTCAGTTTTGGAATACAACTGTCGCGTGGTGCATCGCGACCTCAAGGCACCCCGGAGTTTCTGAAAAAAATTTTTCTGCAATTTTCACGAAACCACTTTTCATCAACTTGAATTGGGCTAAAAATCCATCCCTGAAAATAAATATTCTCTGAGTAGTGTGTAAATGCTGATCTTTACCCTGCCTGGATTGTCCACTGAGCATTTCCCCGAACTCTACCTGAAGTTCTCTGGGCATGGGATTTTGACGTTACCCAAACCAAAAGGAATGAGTGGGAAACAATCAAGACAACAGATAGAAGCACTTGCATTTGAATGAGTTTCAAGCATGCTTGGGTACTCGTGTGATCTGAGTGACTCAGTTTTCGAATACAACTGTCGCGTGGTGCACCGCGACCTCAAGGCACCCCGGAGTTTCTGAAAAAAAATTTTCTGCGATTTTCACGAAACCACTTTTCTTCAACTTGAATTGGGCTAAAAATCCATCACTGAAAATAAAAATTCTCTGAGTAGTGCGGAAATACTGATCCTTACCCTGCCTGGGTTGTCCACTGAGCATTTCCGCGAGCTCTACCTGAAGTTCTCTGGGCATGGGATTTTGACATGTTCCCCAAACCAAAAGGAATGAGTGGGAAACAAACAAGACAACAGATAGAAGCACTTGCATTTGAATGAGTTTCAAGCATGCTTGGGTACTCGTGTGATCTGAGTGACTCAGTTTTGGAATACAACTGTCGCGTGGTGCATCGCGACCTCAAGGCACCCCGGAGTTTCTGAAAAAAATTTTTCTGCAATTTTCACGAAACCACTTTTCATCAACTTGAATTGGGCTAAAAATCCATCCCTGAAAATAAATATTCTCTGAGTAGTGTGTAAATGCTGATCCTTACCCTGCCTGGATTGTCCACTGAGCATTTCCCCGAACTCTACCTGAAGTTCTCTGGGCATGGGATTTTGACGTTACCCAAACCAAAAGGAATGAGTGGGAAACAATCAAGACAACAGATAGAAGCACTTGCATTTGAATGAGTTTCAAGCATGTTTGGGTACTCGTGTGATCTGAGTGACTCAGTTTTCGAATACAACTGTCGCGTGGTGCACCGCGACCTCAAGGCACCCCGGAGTTTCTGAAAAAAAATGTTCTGCGATTTTCACGAAACCACTTTTCTTCAACTTGAATTGGGCTAAAAATCCATCACTGAAAATAAAAATTCTCTGAGTAGTGCGGAAATACTGATCCTTACCCTGCCTGGGTTGTCCACTGAGCATTTCCGCGAGCTCTACCTGAAGTTCTCTGGGCATGGGATTTTGACATGTTCCCCAAACCAAAAGGAATGAGTGGGAAACAAACAAGACAACAGATAGAAGCACTTGCATTTGAATGAGTTTCAAGCATGCTTGGGTACTCGTGTGATCTGAGTGACTCAGTTTTGGAATACAACTGTCGCGTGGTGCATCGCGACCTCAAGGCACCCCGGAGTTTCTGAAAAAAAATGTTCTGCAATTTTCACGAAACCACTTTTCATCAACTTGAATTGGGCTAAAAATCCATCCCTGAAAATAAAAATTCTCTGAGTAGTGTGGAAATGCTGATCCATACCCTACCTAGGGTGTCCACTGAGCATTTCCGCGAACTCTACTTGAAGTTCTCTGGGCATGGGATTTTGACATGTTACCCAAACCAAAAGGAATGAGTGGGAAACAATCAAGGCAACAGATAGAAGCACTTGTATTTGAATGAGTTTCAAGCATGCTTGGGTACTCGTGTGATCTGAGTGACTCAGTTTTCGAATACAACTGTCGCGTGGTGCACCGCGACCTCCAGGCACCCCGGAGTTTCTGAAAAAAAATTTTCTGCGATTTTCACGAAACCACTTTTTATCAACTTGAATTGGGCTAAAAATCCATCCCTGAAAATAAAAATTCTCTGAGTAGTGTGGAAATACTGATCCTTACCCTGCCTGGGTTGTCCACTGAGAATTTCCGCGAGCTCTACCCGAAGTTCTCTGGGCATGGGATTTTGACATGTTCCCCAAACCAAAAGGAATGAGTGGGAAACAATCAAGAAAAGAGATAGAGGAACTTGCATTTGAATGAGTTTCAAGCATGCTTGGGTACTCGTGTGATCTGAGTGACTCAGTTTTGGAATACAACTGTCGTGTGGTGCACCGCGACCTCCAGGCACCCCGGAGTTTCTGAAAAAAAATTTTCTGCGATTTTCACGAAACCACTTTTCTTCAAGTTGAATTGGGCTAAAAATCCATCACTGAAAATAAAAATTCTCTGAGTAATGTGGAAATACTGATCCTTACCCTGCCTGGGTTGTCCACTGAGCATTTCCGCGAGCTCTACCTGATGTTCTCTGGGAATGGGATTTTGACATGTTCCCCAAACCAAAAGGAATGAGTGGGAAACAATCAAGACAACAGATAGAAGCACTTGCATTTGAATGAGTTTCAAGCATGCTTGGGTACTCGTGTGATCTGAGTGACTCAGTTTTCGAATACAACTGTCGCGTGGTGCACCGCGACCTCCAGGCACCCCGGAGTTTCTGAAAAAAAATTTTCTGCGATTTTCACGAAACCACTTTTCTTCAACTTGAATTGGGCTAAAAATCCATCACTGAAAATAAAAATCCTCTGAGTAGTGTGGAAATACTGATCCTTACCCTGCCTGGGTTGTCCACTGAGCATTTCCGCGAGCTTTACCTGAAGTTCTCTGGGCATGGGATTTTGACATGTTCCCCAAACCAAAAAGAATGAGTGGGAAACAATCAAGACAACAGATAGAAGCACTTGCATTTGAATGAGTTTCAAGCATGCTTGGGTACTCGTGTGATCTGAGTGACTCAGTTTTGGAATAGAACTGTCGCGTGGTGCACCGCGACCTCCAGACACCCCGGAGTTTCTGAAAAAAAATTTTCTGCGATTTTCACGAAACCACTTTTCTTCAACTTGAATTGGTCTGAAAATCCATCACTGAAAATAAAAATTCTCTGAGTAGTTTGGAAATACTGATCCTTACACTGCCTGGGTTGTCCACTGAGCATTTCCGCGAGCTCTACATGAAGTTCTCTGGGCATGGGATTTTGACATGTTCACCAAACCAAAAGGAATGAGTGGGAAACAATCAAGAAAAGAGATAGAGGCACTTGCATTTGAATGAGTTTCAAGCATGCTTGGGTACTCGTGTGATCTGAGTGACTCAGTTTTGGAATACAACTGTCGCGTGGTGCACCGCGACCTCCAGGCACCCCGGAGTTTCTGAAAAAAAATTTTCTGCAATTTTCACGAAACCACTTTTCAACAACTTGAATTGGGCTAAAAATCCATCCCTGAAAATAAATATTCTCTGAGTAGTGTGGAAATGCTGATCCTTACCCTACCTGGGGTGTCCACTGAGCATTTCCGCGAACTCTACTTGAAGTTCTCTGGGCATGGGATTTTGACATGTTCCCCAAACCAAAAGGAATGAGTGGGAAACAATCAAGAGAAGAGATAGAGGCACTTGCATTTGAATGAGTTTCAAGCATGCTTGGGTACTCGTGTGATCTGAGTGACTCAGTTTTGGAATACAACTGTCGCGTGGTGCATCGCGACCTCAAGGCACCCCGGAGTTTCTGAAAAAAATTTTTCTGCGATTTTCACGAAACCACTTTTCTTCAACTTCAATTGGGCTAAAAATCCATCCCTGAAAATAAAAATTCTCTGAGTAGTGTGTAAATGCTGATCCTTACCCTGCCTGGGTTGTCCACTGAGCATTTCCCCGAACTCTACCTGAAGTTCTCTGGGCATGGGATTTTGACATGTTCCCCAAACCAAAAGGAATGAGTGGGAAACAATCAAGAGAAGAGATAGAGGCACTTGCATTTGAATGAGTTTCAAGCATGCTTGGGTACTCGTGTGATCTGAGTGACTCAGTTTTGGAATACAACTGTCGCGTGGTGCATCGCGACCTCAAGGCACCCCGGAGTTTCTGAAAAAAATTTTTCTGCAATTTTCACGAAACCACTTTTCATCAACTTGAATTGGGCTAAAAATCCATCCCTGAAAATAAATATTCTCTGAGTAGTGTGTAAATGCTGATCCTTACCCTGCCTGGATTGTCCACTGAGCATTTCCCCGAACTCTACCTGAAGTTCTCTGGGCATGGGATTTTGACGTTACCCAAACCAAAAGGAATGAGTGGGAAACAATCAAGACAACAGATAGAAGCACTTGCATTTGAATGAGTTTCAAGCATGCTTGGGTACTCGTGTGATCTGAGTGACTCAGTTTTCGAATACAACTGTCGCGTGGTGCACCGCGACCTCCAGGCACCCCGGAGTTTCTGAAAAAAAATTTTCTGCAATTTTCACGAAACCACTTTTCAACAACTTGAATTGGGCTAAAAATCCATCCCTGAAAATAAATATTCTCTGAGTAGTGTGGAAATGCTGATCCTTACCCTACCTGGGGTGTCCACTGAGCATTTCCGCGAACTCTACTTGAAGTTCTCTGGGCATGGGATTTTGACATTACCCAAACCAAAAGGAATGAGTGGGAAACAATCAAGACAACAGATAGAAGCACTTGCATTTGAATGAGTTTCAAGCATGCTTGGGTACTCGTGTGATCTGAGTGACTCAGTTTTGGAATACAACTGTCGCGTGGTGCACCGCGTCCTCCAGGCACCCCGGGGTTTCTGAAAAAAAATTTTCTGCGATTTTCACGAAACCACTTTTCTTCAACTTCAATTGGGCTAAAAATCCATCCCTGAAAATAAAAATTCTCTGAGTAGTGTGTAAATGCTGATCCTTACCCTGCCTGGGTTGTCCACTGAGCATTTCCCCGAACTCTACCTGAAGTTCTCTGGGCATGGGATTTTGACATGTTCCCCAAACCAAAAGGAATGAGTGGGAAACAATCAAGAGAAGAGATAGAGGCACTTGCATTTGAATGAGTTTCAAGCATGCTTGGGTACTCGTGTGATCTGAGTGACTCAGTTTTGGAATACAACTGTCGCGTGGTGCATCGCGACCTCAAGGCACCCCGGAGTTTCTGAAAAAAATTTTTCTGCAATTTTCACGAAACCACTTTTCATCAACTTGAATTGGGCTAAAAATCCATCCCTGAAAATAAATATTCTCTGAGAAGTGTGTAAATGCTGATCCTTACCCTGCCTGGATTGTCCACTGAGCATTTCCCCGAACACTACCTGAAGTTCTCTGGGCATGGGATTTTGACGTTACCCAAACCAAAAGGAATGAGTGGGAAACAATCAAGACAACAGATAGAAGCACTTGCATTTGAATGAGTTTCAAGCATGCTTGGGTACTCGTGTGATCTGAGTGACTCAGTTTTCGAATACAACTGTTGCGTGGTGCACCGCGACCTCAAGGCACCCCGGAGTTTCTGAAAAAAAATGTTCTGCGATTTTCACGAAACCACTTTTCTTCAACTTGAATTGGGCTAAAAATCCATCCCTGAAAATAAAAATTCTCTGAGTAATGCGGAAATTCTGATCCTTACCCTGCCTGGGTTGTCCACTGAGCATTTCCGCGATCTCTACCTGAAGTTCTCTGGGCATGGGATTTTGACATGTTCCCCAAACCAAAAGGAATGAGTGGGAAACAAACAAGACAACAGATAGAAGCACTTGCATTTGAATGAGTTTCAAGCATGCTTGGGTACTCGTGTGATCTGAGTGACTCAGTTTTGGAATACAACTGTCGCGTGGTGCATCGCGACCTCAAGGCACCCCGGAGTTTCTGAAAAAAAATGTTCTGCAATTTTCACGAAACCACTTTTCATCAACTTGAATTGGGCTAAAAATCCATCCCTGAAAATAAAAATTCTCTGAGTAGTGTGGAAATGCTGATCCTTACCCTACCTGGGGTGTCCACTGAGCATTTCCGCGAACTCTACTTGAAGTTCTCTGGGCATGGGATTTTGACATGTTACCCAAACCAAAAGGAATGAGTGGGAAACAATCAAGACAACAGATAGAAGCACTTGCATTTGAATGAGTTTCAAGCATGCTTGGGTACTCGTGTGATCTGAGTGACTCAGTTTTCGAATACAGCTGTCGCGTGGTGCACCGCGACCTCCAGGCACCCCGGAGTTTCTGAAAAAAAATTTTCTGCGATTTTCACGAAACCACTTTTTATCAACTTGAATTGGGCTAAAAATCCATCCCTGAAAATAAAAATTCTCTGAGTACTGTGGAAATACTGATCCTTACCCTGCCTGGGTTGTCCGCTGAGAATTTCCGCGAGCTCTACCTGAAGTTCTCTGGGCATGGGATTTTGACATGTTCCCCAAACCAAAAGGAATGAGTGGGAAACAATCAAGAAAAGAGATAGAGGAACTTGCATTTGAATGAGTTTCAAGCATGCTTGGGTACTCGTGTGATCTGAGTGACTCAGTTTTGGAATACAACTGTCGCGTGGTGCACCGCGTCCTCCAGGCACCACGGAGTTTCTGAAAAAAAATTTTCTGCGATTTTCACGAAACCACTTTTCTTCAACTTCAATTGGGCTAAAAATCCATCCCTGAAAATAAAAATTCTCTGAGTAGTGTGTAAATGCTGATCCTTACCCTGCCTGGGATGTCCACTGAGCATTTCCCCGAACTCTACCTGAAGTTCTCTGGGCATGGGATTTTGACATGTTCCCCAAACCAAAAGGAATGAGTGGGAAACAATCAAGAGAAGAGATAGAGGCACTTGCATTTGAATGAGTTTCAAGCATGCTTGGGTACTCGTGTGATCTGAGTGACTCAGTTTTGGAATACAACTGTCGCGTGGTGCATCGCGACCTCAAGGCACCCCGGAGTTTCTGAAAAAAATTTTTCTGCAATTTTCACGAAACCACTTTTCATCAACTTGAATTGGGCTAAAAATCCATCCCTGAAAATAAATATTCTCTGAGTAGTGTGTAAATGCTGATCTTTACCCTGCCTGGATTGTCCACTGAGCATTTCCCCGAACTCTACCTGAAGTTCTCTGGGCATGGGATTTTGACGTTACCCAAACCAAAAGGAATGAGTGGGAAACAATCAAGACAACAGATAGAAGCACTTGCATTTGAATGAGTTTCAAGCATGCTTGGGTACTCGTGTGATCTGAGTGACTCAGTTTTCGAATACAACTGTCGCGTGGTGCACCGCGACCTCAAGGCACCCCGGAGTTTCTGAAAAAAAATTTTCTGCGATTTTCACGAAACCACTTTTCTTCAACTTGAATTGGGCTAAAAATCCATCACTGAAAATAAAAATTCTCTGAGTAGTGCGGAAATACTGATCCTTACCCTGCCTGGGTTGTCCACTGAGCATTTCCGCGAGCTCTACCTGAAGTTCTCTGGGCATGGGATTTTGACATGTTCCCCAAACCAAAAGGAATGAGTGGGAAACAAACAAGACAACAGATAGAAGCACTTGCATTTGAATGAGTTTCAAGCATGCTTGGGTACTCGTGTGATCTGAGTGACTCAGTTTTGGAATACAACTGTCGCGTGGTGCATCGCGACCTCAAGGCACCCCGGAGTTTCTGAAAAAAATTTTTCTGCAATTTTCACGAAACCACTTTTCATCAACTTGAATTGGGCTAAAAATCCATCCCTGAAAATAAATATTCTCTGAGTAGTGTGTAAATGCTGATCCTTACCCTGCCTGGATTGTCCACTGAGCATTTCCCCGAACTCTACCTGAAGTTCTCTGGGCATGGGATTTTGACGTTACCCAAACCAAAAGGAATGAGTGGGAAACAATCAAGACAACAGATAGAAGCACTTGCATTTGAATGAGTTTCAAGCATGCTTGGGTACTCGTGTGATCTGAGTGACTCAGTTTTCGAATACAACTGTCGCGTGGTGCACCGCGACCTCAAGGCACCCCGGAGTTTCTGAAAAAAAATGTTCTGCGATTTTCACGAAACCACTTTTCTTCAACTTGAATTGGGCTAAAAATCCATCACTGAAAATAAAAATTCTCTGAGTAGTGCGGAAATACTGATCCTTACCCTGCCTGGGTTGTCCACTGAGCATTTCCGCGAGCTCTACCTGAAGTTCTCTGGGCATGGGATTTTGACATGTTCCCCAAACCAAAAGGAATGAGTGGGAAACAATCAAGAAAAGAGATAGAGGAACTTGCATTTGAATGAGTTTCAAGCATGCTTGGGTACTCGTGTGATCTGAGTGACTCAGTTTTGGAATACAACTGTCGTGTGGTGCACCGCGACCTCCAGGCACCCCGGAGTTTCTGAAAAAAAATTTTCTGCGATTTTCACGAAACCACTTTTCTTCAAGTTGAATTGGGCTAAAAATCCATCACTGAAAATAAAAATTCTCTGAGTAATGTGGAAATACTGATCCTTACCCTGCCTGGGTTGTCCACTGAGCATTTCCGCGAGCTCTACCTGATGTTCTCTGGGAATGGGATTTTGACATGTTCCCCAAACCAAAAGGAATGAGTGGGAAACAATCAAGACAACAGATAGAAGCACTTGCATTTGAATGAGTTTCAAGCATGCTTGGGTACTCGTGTGATCTGAGTGACTCAGTTTTCGAATACAACTGTCGCGTGGTGCACCGCGACCTCCAGGCACCCCGGAGTTTCTGAAAAAAAATTTTCTGCGATTTTCACGAAACCACTTTTCTTCAACTTGAATTGGGCTAAAAATCCATCACTGAAAATAAAAATCCTCTGAGTAGTGTGGAAATACTGATCCTTACCCTGCCTGGGTTGTCCACTGAGCATTTCCGCGAGCTTTACCTGAAGTTCTCTGGGCATGGGATTTTGACATGTTCCCCAAACCAAAAAGAATGAGTGGGAAACAATCAAGACAACAGATAGAAGCACTTGCATTTGAATGAGTTTCAAGCATGCTTGGGTACTCGTGTGATCTGAGTGACTCAGTTTTGGAATAGAACTGTCGCGTGGTGCACCGCGACCTCCAGACACCCCGGAGTTTCTGAAAAAAAATTTTCTGCGATTTTCACGAAACCACTTTTCTTCAACTTGAATTGGTCTGAAAATCCATCACTGAAAATAAAAATTCTCTGAGTAGTTTGGAAATACTGATCCTTACACTGCCTGGGTTGTCCACTGAGCATTTCCGCGAGCTCTACATGAAGTTCTCTGGGCATGGGATTTTGACATGTTCACCAAACCAAAAGGAATGAGTGGGAAACAATCAAGAAAAGAGATAGAGGCACTTGCATTTGAATGAGTTTCAAGCATGCTTGGGTACTCGTGTGATCTGAGTGACTCAGTTTTGGAATACAACTGTCGCGTGGTGCACCGCGACCTCCAGGCACCCCGGAGTTTCTGAAAAAAAATTTTCTGCAATTTTCACGAAACCACTTTTCAACAACTTGAATTGGGCTAAAAATCCATCCCTGAAAATAAATATTCTCTGAGTAGTGTGGAAATGCTGATCCTTACCCTACCTGGGGTGTCCACTGAGCATTTCCGCGAACTCTACTTGAAGTTCTCTGGGCATGGGATTTTGACATGTTCCCCAAACCAAAAGGAATGAGTGGGAAACAATCAAGAGAAGAGATAGAGGCACTTGCATTTGAATGAGTTTCAAGCATGCTTGGGTACTCGTGTGATCTGAGTGACTCAGTTTTGGAATACAACTGTCGCGTGGTGCATCGCGACCTCAAGGCACCCCGGAGTTTCTGAAAAAAATTTTTCTGCAATTTTCACGAAACCACTTTTCATCAACTTGAATTGGGCTAAAAATCCATCCCTGAAAATAAATATTCTCTGAGTAGTGTGTAAATGCTGATCTTTACCCTGCCTGGATTGTCCACTGAGCATTTCCCCGAACTCTACCTGAAGTTCTCTGGGCATGGGATTTTGACGTTACCCAAACCAAAAGGAATGAGTGGGAAACAATCAAGACAACAGATAGAAGCACTTGCATTTGAATGAGTTTCAAGCATGCTTGGGTACTCGTGTGATCTGAGTGACTCAGTTTTCGAATACAACTGTCGCGTGGTGCACCGCGACCTCAAGGCACCCCGGAGTTTCTGAAAAAAAATTTTCTGCGATTTTCACGAAACCACTTTTCTTCAACTTGAATTGGGCTAAAAATCCATCACTGAAAATAAAAATTCTCTAAGTAGTGCGGAAATACTGATCCTTACCCTGCCTGGGTTGTCCACTGAGCATTTCCGCGAGCTCTACCTGAAGTTCTCTGGGCATGGGATTTTGACATGTTCCCCAAACCAAAAGGAATGAGTGGGAAACAAACAAGACAACAGATAGAAGCACTTGCATTTGAATGAGTTTCAAGCATGCTTGGGTACTCGTGTGATCTGAGTGACTCAGTTTTGGAATACAACTGTCGCGTGGTGCATCGCGACCTCAAGGCACCCCGGAGTTTCTGAAAAAAAATGTTCTGCAATTTTCACGAAACCACTTTTCATCAACTTGAATTGGGCTAAAAATCCATCCCTGAAAATAAAAATTCTCTGAGTAGTGTGGAAATGCTGATCCTTACCCTACCTGGGGTGTCCACTGAGCATTTCCGCGAACTCTACTTGAAGTTCTCTGGGCATGGGATTTTGACATGTTCCCCAAACCAAAAGGAATGAGTGGGAAACAATCAAGAGAAGAGATAGAGGCACTTGCATTTGAATGAGTTTCAAGCATGCTTGGGTACTCGTGTGATCTGAGTGACTCAGTTTTGGAATACAACTGTCGCGTGGTGCATCGCGACCTCAAGGCACCCCGGAGTTTCTGAAAAAAATTTTTCTGCAATTTTCACGAAACCACTTTTCATCAACTTGAATTGGGCTAAAAATCCATCCCTGAAAATAAATATTCTCTGAGTAGTGTGTAAATGCTGATCCTTACCCTGCCTGGATTGTCCACTGAGCATTTCCCCGAACTCTACCTGAAGTTCTCTGGGCATGGGATTTTGACGTTACCCAAACCAAAAGGAATGAGTGGGAAACAATCAAGACAACAGATAGAAGCACTTGCATTTGAATGAGTTTCAAGCATGCTTGGGTACTCGTGTGATCTGAGTGACTCAGTTTTCGAATACAACTGTCGCGTGGTGCACCGCGACCTCCAGGCACCCCGGAGTTTCTGAAAAAAAATGTTCTGCGATTTTCACGAAACCACTTTTCTTCAACTTGAATTGGGCTAAAAATCCATCACTGAAAATAAAAATTCTCTGAGTAGTGCGGAAATACTGATCCTTACCCTGCCTGGGTTGTCCACTGAGCATTTCCGCGAGCTCTACCTGAAGTTCTCTGGGCATGGGATTTTGACATGTTCCCCAAACCAAAAGGAATGAGTGGGAAACAAACAAGACAACAGATAGAAGCACTTGCATTTGAATGAGTTTCAAGCATGCTTGGGTACTCGTGTGATCTGAGTGACTCAGTTTTGGAATACAACTGTCGCGTGGTGCATCGCGACCTCAAGGCACCCCGGAGTTTCTGAAAAAAAATGTTCTGCAATTTTCACGAAACCACTTTTCATCAACTTGAATTGGGCTAAAAATCCATCCCTGAAAATAAAAATTCTCTGAGTAGTGTGGAAATGCTGATCCTTACCCTGCCTGGGTTGTCCACTGAGCATTTCCGCGAGCTCTACTTGAAGTTCTCTGGGCATGGGATTTTGACATGTTACCCAAACCAAAAGGAATGAGTGGGAAACAATCAAGACAACAGATAGAAGCACTTGTATTTGAATGAGTTTCAAGCATGCTTGGGTACTCGTGTGATCTGAGTGACTCAGTTTTCGAATACAACTGTCGCGTGGTGCACCGCGACCTCCAGGCACCCCGGAGTTTCTGAAAAAAAATTTTCTGCGATTTTCACGAAACCACTTTTTATCAACTTGAATTGGGCTAAAAATCCATCCCTGAAAATAAAAATTCTCTGAGTAGTGTGGAAATACTGATCCTTACCCTGCCTGGGTTGTCCACTGAGAATTTCCGCGAGCTCTACCTGAAGTTCTCTGGGCATGGGATTTTGACATGTTCCCCAAACCAAAAGGAATGAGTGGGAAACAATCAAGAAAAGAGATAGAGGAACTTGCATTTGAATGAGTTTCAAGCATGCTTGGGTACTCGTGTGATCTGAGTGACTCAGTTTTGGAATACAACTGTCGCGTGGTGCACCGCGACCTCCAGGCACCCCGGAGTTTCTGAAAAAAAATTTTCTGCGATTTTCACGAAACCACTTTTCTTCAAGTTGAATTGGGCTAAAAATCCATCACTGAAAATAAAAATTCTCTGAGTAATGTGGAAATACTGATCCTTACCCTGCCTGGGTTGTCCACTGAGCATTTCCGCGAGCTCTACCTGATGTTCTCTGGGAATGGGATTTTGACATGTTCCCCAAACCAAAAGGAATGAGTGGGAAACAATCAAGACAACAGATAGAAGCACTTGCATTTGAATGAGTTTCAAGCATGCTTGGGTACTCGTGTGATCTGAGTGACTCAGTTTTCGAATACAACTGTCGCGTGGTGCACCGCGACCTCCAGGCACCCCGGAGTTTCTGAAAAAAAATTTTCTGCGATTTT
Source organism: Atractosteus spatula (assembly GCF_055471065.1). NCBI lineage: Eukaryota > Metazoa > Chordata > Actinopteri > Semionotiformes > Lepisosteidae > Atractosteus > Atractosteus spatula. Next base: position 2,453,724 of record NC_142711.1, on the reverse strand, counting down.
CACGAAACCACTTTTCTTCAACTTGAATTGGGCTAAAAATCCATCACTGAAAATAAAAATCCTCTGAGTAGTGTGGAAATACTGATCCTTACCCTGCCTGGGTTGTCCACTGAGCATTTCCGCGAGCTTTACCTGAAGTTCTCTGGGCATGGGATTTTGACATGTTCCCCAAACCAAAAAGAATGAGTGGGAAACAATCAAGACAACAGATAGAAGCACTTGCATTTGAATGAGTTTCAAGCATGCTTGGGTACTCGTGTGATCTGAGTGACTCAGTTTTCGAATACAACTGTCGCGTGGTGCACCGCGACCTCCAGGCACCCCGGAGTTTCTGAAAAAAAATTTTCTGCGATTTTCACGAAACTACTTTTCTTCAACTTGAATTGGGCTAAAAATCCATCCCTGAAAATAAAAATTCTCTGAGTAGTGTGGAAATACTGATCCTTACCCTGCCTGGGTTGTCCACTGAGCATTTCCGCGAGCTCTACCTGATGTTCTCTGGGCATGGGATTTTGGCATGTTCCCCAAACCAAAAGGAATGAGTGGGAAACAATCAAGAAAACAGATAGAAGCACTTGCATTTGAATGAGTTTCAAGCATGCTTGGGTACTCGTGTGATCTGAGTAAACTCAGTTTTCGAATACAACTGTCGCGTGGTGCACCGCGACCTCCAGGCACCCCGGAGTTTCTGAAAAAAAATATTCTGCGATTTTCACGAAACCACTTTTCTTCAACTTGAATTGGGCTAAAAATCCATCCCTGAAAATAAAAATTCTCTGAGTAGTGTGGAAATACTGATCCTTACCCTGCCTGGGTTGTCCACTGAGCATTTCCGCGAGCTCTACCTGATGTTCTCTGGGCATGGGATTTTGACATGTTCCCCAAACCAAAAGGAATGAGTGGGAAACAATCAAGACAACAGATAGAAGCACTTGCATTTGAATGAGTTTCAAGCATGCTTGGGTACTCGTGTGATCTGAGTGACTCAGTTTTGGAATACAACTGTCGCGTGGTGCATCGCAACCTCAAGGCACCCCGGAGTTTCTGAAAAAAAATGTTCTGCAATTTTCACGAAACCACTTTTCATCAACTTGAATTGGGCTAAAAATCCATCCCTGAAAATAAAAATTCTCTGAGTAGTGTGGAAATGCTGATCCTTACCCTACCTAGGGTGTCCACTGAGCATTTCCGCGAACTCTACTTGAAGTTCTCTGGGCATGGGATTTTGACATGTTCCCCAAACCAAAAGGAATGAGTGGGAAACAATCAAGAGAAGAGATAGAGGCACTTGCATTTGAATGAGTTTCAAGCATGCTTGGGTACTCGTGTGATCTGAGTGACTCAGTTTTGGAATACAACTGTCGCGTGGTGCATCGCGACCTCAAGGCACCCCGGAGTTTCTGAAAAAAATTTTTCTGCAATTTTCACGAAACCACTTTTCATCAACTTGAATTGGGCTAAAAATCCATCCCTGAAAATAAATATTCTCTGAGTAGTGTGTAAATGCTGATCCTTACCCTGCCTGGATTGTCCACTGAGCATTTCCCCGAACTCTACCTGAAGTTCTCTGGGCATGGGATTTTGACGTTACCCAAACCAAAAGGAATGAGTGGGAAACAATCAAGACAACAGATAGAAGCACTTGCATTTGAATGAGTTTCAAGCATGCTTGGGTACTCGTGTGATCTGAGTGACTCAGTTTTCGAATACAACTGTCGCGTGGTGCACCGCGACCTCAAGGCACCCCGGAGTTTCTGAAAAAAAATGTTCTGCGATTTTCACGAAACCACTTTTCTTCAACTTGAATTGGGCTAAAAATCCATCACTGAAAATAAAAATTCTCTGAGTAGTGCGGAAATACTGATCCTTACCCTGCCTGGGTTGTCCACTGAGCATTTCCGCGAGCTCTACCTGAAGTTCTCTGGGCATGGGATTTTGACATGTTCCCCAAACCAAAAGGAATGAGTGGGAAACAAACAAGACAACAGATAGAAGCACTTGCATTTGAATGAGTTTCAAGCATGCTTGGGTACTCGTGTGATCTGAGTGACTCAGTTTTGGAATACAACTGTCGCGTGGTGCATCGCGACCTCAAGGCACCCCGGAGTTTCTGAAAAAAAATGTTCTGCAATTTTCACGAAACCACTTTTCATCAACTTGAATTGGGCTAAAAATCCATCCCTGAAAATAAAAATTCTCTGAGTAGTGTGGAAATGCTGATCCTTACCCTACCTAGGGTGTCCACTGAGCATTTCCGCGAACTCTACTTGAAGTTCTCTGGGCATGGGATTTTGACATGTTACCCAAACCAAAAGGAATGAGTGGGAAACAATCAAGACAACAGATAGAAGCACTTGTATTTGAATGAGTTTCAAGCATGCTTGGGTACTCGTGTGATCTGAGTGACTCAGTTTTCGAATACAACTGTCGCGTGGTGCACCGCGACCTCCAGGCACCCCGGAGTTTCTGAAAAAAATTTTTCTGCGATTTTCACGAAACCACTTTTTATCAACTTGAATTGGGCTAAAAATCCATCCCTGAAAATAAAAATTCTCTGAGTAGTGTGGAAATACTGATCCTTACCCTGCCTGGGTTGTCCACTGAGAATTTCCGCGAGCTCTACCTGAAGTTCTCTGGGCATGGGATTTTGACATGTTCCCCAAACCAAAAGGAATGAGTGGGAAACAATCAAGAAAAGAGATAGAGGAACTTGCATTTGAATGAGTTTCAAGCATGCTTGGGTACTCGTGTGATCTGAGTGACTCAGTTTTGGAATACAACTGTCGCGTGGTGCACCGCGACCTCCAGGCACCCCGGAGTTTCTGAAAAAAAATTTTCTGCGATTTTCACGAAACCACTTTTCTTCAAGTTGAATTGGGCTAAAAATCCATCACTGAAAATAAAAATTCTCTGAGTAATGTGGAAATACTGATCCTTACCCTGCCTGGGTTGTCCACTGAGCATTTCCGCGAGCTCTACCTGATGTTCTCTGGGAATGGGATTTTGACATGTTCCCCAAACCAAAAGGAATGAGTGGGAAACAATCAAGACAACAGATAGAAGCACTTGCATTTGAATGAGTTTCAAGCATGCTTGGGTACTCGTGTGATCTGAGTGACTCAGTTTTCGAATACAACTGTCGCGTGGTGCACCGCGACCTCCAGGCACCCCGGAGTTTCTGAAAAAAAATTTTCTGCGATTTTCACGAAACCACTTTTCTTCAACTTGAATTGGGCTAAAAATCCATCACTGAAAATAAAAATCCTCTGAGTAGTGTGGAAATACTGATCCTTACCCTGCCTGGGTTGTCCACTGAGCATTTCCGCGAGCTTTACCTGAAGTTCTCTGGGCATGGGATTTTGACATGTTCCCCAAACCAAAAAGAATGAGTGGGAAACAATCAAGACAACAGATAGAAGCACTTGCATTTGAATGAGTTTCAAGCATGCTTGGGTACTCGTGTGATCTGAGTGACTCAGTTTTCGAATACAACTGTCGCGTGGTGCACCGCGACCTCCAGGCACCCCGGAGTTTCTGAAAAAGAATTTTCTGCGATTTTCACGAAACTACTTTTCTTCATCTTGAATTGGGCTAAAAATCCATCCCTGAAAATAAAAATTCTCTGAGTAGTGTGGAAATACTGATCCTTACCCTGCCTGGGTTGTCCACTGAGCATATCCGCGAGCTCTACGTGATGTTCTCTGGGCATGGGATTTTGGCATGTTCCCCAAACCAAAAGGAATGAGTGGGAAACAATCAAGAAAACAGATAGAAGCACTTGCATTTGAATGAGTTTCAAGCATGCTTGGGTACTCGTGTGATCTGAGTGACTCAGTTTTCGAATACAACTGTCGCGTGGTTCACCGCGACCTCCAGGCACCCCGGAGTTTCTGAAAAAAAATTTTCTGCGATTTTCACGAAACCACTTTTCTTCAACTTGAATTGGGCTAAAAATCCATCCCTGAAAATAAAAATTCTCTGAGTAGTGTGGAAATACTGATCCTTACCCTGCCTGGGTTGTCCACTGAACATTTCCGTGAGCTCTACCTGAAGTTCTCTGGGCATGGGATTTTGACATGTTCCCAAACCAAAAGGAATGAGTGGGATACAATCAAGACAACAGATAGAAGCACTTGCATTTGAATGAGTTTCAAGCATGCTTGGGTACTCGTGTGATCTGAGTGACTCAGTTTTCGAATACAACTGTCGCGTGGTGCACCGCGACCTCCAGGCACCCCGGAGTTTCTGAAAAAAAATTTTCTACGATTTTCACGAAACCACTTTTCTTCAACTTGAATTGGGCTAAAAATCCATCCCTGAAAATAAATATTCTCTGAGTAGTTTGTAAATGCTGATCCTTACCCTGCCTGGGTTGTCCACTGAGAATTTCCCCAAACTCTACCTGAAGTTCTCTGGGCATGGGATTTTGACATGTTCCCCAAACCAAAAGGAATGAGTGGGAAACAATCAAGACAACAGATAGAAGCACTTGCATTTGAATGAGTTTCAAGCATGCTTGGGTACTCGTGTGATCTGAGTAAACTCAGTTTTGGAATACAACTGTCGCGTGGTACACCGCGACCTCCAGGCACCCCGGAGTTTCTGAAAAAAAATTTTCTGCGATTTTCACGAAACCACTTTTCTTCAACTTGAATTGGGCTAAAAATCCATCCCTGAAAATAAAAATTCTCTGAGTAGTGTGGAAATACTGATCCTTACCCTGCCTGGGTTGTCCACTGAGCATTTCCGCGAGCTCTACCTGAAGTTCTCTGGGCATGGGATTTTGACATGTTCCCCAAACCAAAAGGAATGAGTGGGAAACAATCAAGACAACAGATAGAAGCACTTGCATTTGAATGAGTTTCAAGCATGCTTGGGTACTCGTGTGATCTGAGTAAACTCAGTTTTGGAATACAACTGTCGCGTGGTGCACCGCGACCTCCAGGCACCCCGGAGTTTCTGAAAAATAATATTCTGCGATTTTCACGAAACCACTTTTCTTCAACTTGAATTGGGCTAAAAATCCATCACTGAAAATAAAAATTCTCTGAGTAGTGTGGAAATACTGATCCTTACCCTGCCTGGGTTGTCCACTGAACATTTCCGTGAGCTCTACCTGAAGTTCTCTGGGCATGGGATTTTGACATGTTCCCAAACCAAAAGGAATGAGTGGGATACAATCAAGACAACAGATAGAAGCACTTGCATTTGAATGAGTTTCAAGCATGCTTGGGTACTCGTGTGATCTGAGTGACTCAGTTTTCGAATACAACTGTCGCGTGGTGCACCGCGACCTCCAGGCACCCTGGAGTTTCTGAAAAAAAATTTTCTGCGATTTTCACGAAACCACTTTTCTTCAACTTGAATTGGGCTAAAAATCCATCCCTGAAAATAAATATTCTCTGAGTAGTTTGTAAATGCTGATCCTTACCCTGCCTGGGTTGTCCACTGAGAATTTCCCCAAACTCTACCTGAAGTTCTCTGGGCATGGGATTTTGACATGTTCCCCAAACCAAAAGGAATGAGTGGGAAACAATCAAGACAACAGATAGAAGCACTTGCATTTGAATGAGTTTCAAGCATGCTTGGGTACTCGTGTGATATGAGTGACTCAGTTTTCGATTACAACTGTCGCGTGGTGCACCGCGACCTCCAGGCACCCCGGAGTTTTTTAAAAAAAAATTTCTGCGATTTTCACGAAACCACTTTTCTTCAACTTGAATTGGGCTAAAAATCCATCCCTGAAAATAAATATTCTCTGAGTAGTGTGTAAATGCTGATCCTTACCCTGCCTGTGTTGTCCACTGAGAATTTCCCCAAACTCTACCTGAAGTTCTCTGGGCATTGGATTTTGACATGTTCCCCAAACCAAAAGGAATGAGTGGGAAACAATCAAGACAACAGATAGAAGCACTTGCATTTGAATGAGTTTCAAGCATGCTTGGGTACTCGTGTGATCTGAGTGACTCAGTTTTGGAATACAACTGTCGCGTGGTGCACCGCGACCTCCAGGCACCCCGGAGTTTCTGAAAAAAAATTTTCTGCGATTTTCACGAAACCACTTTTCTTCAACTTGAATTGGGCTAAAAATCCATCACTGAAAATAAAAATTCTCTGAGTAGTGTGGAAATACTGATCCTTACCCTGCCTGGGTTGTCCACTGAGCATTTCCGCGAGCTCTACCTGATGTTCTCTGGGCATGGGATTTTGACATGTTCCCCAAACCAAAAGGAATGAGTGGGAAACAATCAAGACAACAGATAGAAGCACTTGCATTTGAATGAGTTTCAAGCATGCTTGGGTACTCGTGTGATCTGAGTGACTCAGTTTTCGAATAGAACTGTCGCGTGGTGCACCGCGACCTCCAGGCACCCCGGAGTTTTTTAAAAAAAAATTTCTGCGATTTTCACGAAACCACTTTTCTTCAACTTGAATTGGGCTAAAAATCCATCCCTGAAAATAAATATTCTCTGAGTAGTGTGTAAATGCTGATCCTTACCCTGCCTGGGTTGTCCACTGAGAATTTGCCCAAACTCTACCTGAAGTTCTCTGGGCATGGGATTTTGACATGTTCCCCAAACCAAAAGGAATGAGTGGGAAACAATCAAGACAACAGATAGAAGCACTTGCATTTGAATGAGTTTCAAGCATGCTTGGGTACTCGTGTGATCTGAGTGACTCAGTTTTGGAATACAACTGTCGCGTGGTGAACCGCGACCTCCAGGCACCCCGGAGTTTCTGAAAAAAAATTTTCTGCGATTTTCACGAAACCACTTTTCTTCAACTTGAATTGGGCTAAAAATCCATCACTGAAAATAAAAATTCTCTGAGTAATGTGGAAATACTGATCCTTACCCTGCCTGGGTTGTCCACTGAGCATTTCCGCGAGCTCTACCTGATGTTCTCTGGGCATGGGATTTTGACATGTTCCCCAAACCAAAAGGAATGAGTGGGAAACAATCAAGACAACAGATAGAAGCACTTGCATTTGAATGAGTTTCAAGCATGCTTGGGTACTCGTGTGATCTGAGTGACTCAGTTTTGGAATACAACTGTCGCGTGGTGCACCGCGACCTCCAGGCACCCCGGAGTTTCTGAAAAAAAATTTTCTGCGATTTTCACGAAACCACTTTTCTTCAACTTGAATTGGTCTAAAAATCCATCCCTGAAAATAAATATTCTCTGAGTAGTGTGGAAATGCTTTCCTTACCCTACCTGGGGTGTCCACTGAGCATTTCCGCGAACTCTACCTGAAGTTCTCTGGGCATGGGATTTTGACATGTTCCCCAAACCAAAAGGAATGAGTGGGAAACAATCAAGACAACAGATAGAAGCACTTGCATTTGAATGAGTTTCAAGCATGCTTGGGTACTCGTGTGATCTGAGTGACTCAGTTTTCGAATACAACTGTCGCGTGGTGCACCGCGACCTCCAGGCAACCCGGAGTTTCTGAAAAAAAATTTCTGCGATTTTCACGAAACTACTTTTCTTTATCTTGAATTGGGCTAAAAATCCATCCCTGAAAATAAAAATCCTCTGAGTAGTGTGGAAATACTGATCCTTACCCTGCCTGGGTTGTCCACTGAGCATTTCCGCGAGCTCTACCTGAAGTTCTCTAGGCATGGGATTTTGACATGTTCCCCAAACCAAAAGGAATGAGTGGGAAACAATCAAGAAAACAGATAGAAGCACTTGCATTTGAATGAGTTTCAAGCATGCTTGGGTACTCGTGTGATCTGAGTGACTCAGTTTTCGAATACAACTGTCGCGTGGTGCACCGCGACCTCCAGGCACCCCGGAGTTTCTGAAAAAAAATTTTCTGCGATTTTCACGAAACTACTTTTCTTCATCTTGAATTGGGCTAAAAATCCATCCCTGAAAATAAAAATTCTCTGAGTAGTGTGGAAATACTGATCCTTACCCTGCCTGGGTTGTCCACTGATTTTTCCACGAGCTCTACCTGAAGTTCTCTGGGCATGGGATTTTGACATGTTCCCCAAACCAAAAGGAATGAGTGGGAAACAATCAAGACAACAGATAGAAGCACTTGCATTTGAATGAGTTTCAAGCATGCTTGGGTACTCGTGTGATCTGAGTGACTCAGTTTTCGAATACAACTGTCGCGTGGTGCACAGCGACCTCCAGGCACCCCGGAGTTTCTGAAAAAAAATTTTCTGCGATTTTCACGAAACCACTTTTCTTCAACTTGAATTGGGCTAAAAATCCATCACTGAAAATAAAAATCCTCTGAGTAGTGTGGAAATACTGATCCTTACCCTGCCTGGGTTGTCCACTGAGCATTTCCGCGAGCTCTACCTGAAGTTCTCTGGGCATGGGATTTTGACATATTCCCCAAACCAAAAGGAATGAGTGGGAAACAATCAAGACAACAGATAGAAGCACTTGCATTTGAATAAGTTTCAAGCATGCTTGGGTACACGTGTGATCTGAGTGACTTAGTTTTCGAATACAACTGTCGCGTGGTGCACCGCGACCTCCAGGCACCCCGGAGTTTCTGAAAAAAAATTTTCTGCGATTTTCACGAAACTACTTTTCTTCATCTTGAATTGGGCTAAAAATCCATCCCTGAAAATAAAAATCCTCTGAGTAGTGTGGAAATACTGATCCTTACCCTGCCTGGGTTGTCCACTGAGCATTTCCGCGAGCTCTACCTGAAGTTCTCTGGGCATGGGATTTTGACATGTTCCCCAAACCAAAAGGAATGAGTGGGAAACAATCAAGACAACAGATAGAAGCACTTGCATTTGAATGAGTTTCAAGCATGCTTGGGTACTCGTGTGATCTGAGTGACTCAGTTTTCGAATACAACTGTCGCGTGGTGCACCGCGACCTCCAGGCACCCCGGAGTTTCTGAAAAAAAATTTTCTGCGATTTTCACGAAACTACTTTTCTTCAACTTGAATTGGGCTAAAAATCCATCCCTGAAAATAAAAATTCTCTGAGTAGTGTGGAAATACTGATCCTTACCCTGCCTGGGTTGTCCACTGAGCATTTCCGCGAGCTCTACCTGAAGTTCTCTGGGCATGGGATTTTGACATGTTCCCCAAACCAAAAGGAATGAGTGGGAAACAATCAAGAAAACAGATAGAAGCACTTGCATTTGAATGAGTTTCAAGCATGCTTGGGTACTCGTGTGATCTGAGTGACTCAGTTTTCGAATACAACTGTCGCGTGGTGCACCGCGACCTCCAGGCACCCCGGAGTTTCTGAAAAAAAATTTTCTGCGATTTTCACGAAACTACTTTTCTTCATCTTGAATTGGGCTAAAAATCCATCCCTGAAAATAAAAATTCTCTGAGTAGTGTTGAAATACTGATCCTTATCCTGCCTGGGTTGTCCACTGAGCATTTCCACGAGCTCTACCTGAAGTTCTCTTGGCATGGGATTTTGACATGTTCCCCAAACCAAAAGGAATGAGTGGGAAACAATCAAGACAACAGATAGAAGCACTTGCATTTGAATGAGTTTCAAGCATGCTTGGGTACTCGTGTGATCTGAGTGACTCAGTTTTCGAATACAACTGTCGCGTGGTGCACCGCGACCTCCAGGCACCCTGGAGTTTCTGAAAAAAAATTTTCTGCGATTTTCACGAAACTACTTTTCTTCATCTTGAATTGAGCTAAAAATCTATCCCTGAAAATAAAAATTCTCTTAGTAGTGTGGAAATACTGATCCTTACCCTGCCTGGGTTGTCCACTGAGCATTTCCGCGAGCTCTACCTGAAGTTCTCTGGGCATGGGATTTTGACATGTTCCCCAAACCAAAAGGAATGAGTGGGAAACAATCAAGAAAACAGATAGAAGCACTTGCATTTGAATGAGTTTCAAGCATGCTTGGGTACTCGTGTGATCTGAGTGACTCAGTTTTCGAATACAACTGTCGCGTGGTGCACCGCGACCTCCAGGCACCCCGGAGTTTCTGAAAAAAAATTTTCTGCGATTTTCACGAAACCACTTTTCTTCAACTTGAATTGGGCTAAAAATCCATCCCTGAAAATAAAAATTCTCTGAGTAGTGTGGAAATACTGATCCTTACCCTGCCTGGGTTGTCCACTGAGCATTTCCGCGAGCTCTACCTGATGTTCTCTGGGCATGGGATTTTGACATGTTCCCGAAACCAAAAGGAATGAGTGGGAAACAATCAAGACAACAGATAGAAGCACTTGCATTTGAATGAGTTTCAAGCATGCTTGGGTACTCGTGTGATCTGAGTGACTCAGTTTTGGAATACAACTGTGGCGTGGTGCACCGCGACCTCCAGGCACCCCGGAGTTTCTGAAAAAAAATTTTCTGCGATTTTCACGAAACCACTTTTCTTCAACTTGAATTGGGCTAAAAATCCATCACTGAAAATAAATATTCTCTGAGTAGTGTGGAAATACTGATCCTTACCCTGCCTGGGTTGTCCACTGAGCATTTCCGCGAGCTCTACCTGAAGTTCTCTGGGCATGGGATTTTGACATGTTCCCCAAACCAAAAGGAATGAGTGGGAAACAATCAAGACAACAGATAGAAGCACTTGCATTTGAATGAGTTTCAAGCATGCTTGGGTACTCGTGTGATCTGAGTGACTCAGTTTTCGAATACAACTGTCGCGTGGTACACCGCGACCTCCAGGCACCCCGGAGTTTCTGAAAAAAAATTTTCTGCGATTTTCACGAAACCACTTTTCTTCAACTTGAATTGGGCTAAAAATCCATCACTGAAAATAAAAATTCTCTGAGTGGTGTGGAAATACTGATCCTTACCCTGCCTGGGTTGTCCACTGAGCATTTCCGCGAGCTCTACCTGATGTTCTCTGGGCATGGGATTTTGACATGTTCCCCAAACCAAAAGGAATGAGTGGGAAACAATCAAGACAACAGATAGAAGCACTTGCATTTGAATGAGTTTCAAGCATGCTTGGGTACTCGTGTGATCTGAGTGACTCAGTTTTGGAATACAACTGTCGCGTGGTGCACCGCGACCTCCAGGCACCCCGGAGTTTCTGAAAAAAAAATTTCTGCGATTTTCACGAAACCACTTTTCTTCAACTTGAATTGGGCTAAAAATCCATCCCTGAAAATAAATATTCTCTGAGTAGTGTGTAAATGCTGATCCTTACCCTGCCTGGGTTGTCCACTGAGAATTTCCCCAAACTCTACCTGAAGTTCTCTGGGCATGGGATTTTGACATGTTCCCCAAACCAAAAGGAATGAGTGGGAAACAATCAAGACAACAAATAGAAGCACTTGCATTTGAATGAGTTTCAAGCATGCTTGGGTACTCGTGTGATCTGAGTGACTCAGTTTTCGAATACAACTGTCGCGTGGTGCACCGCGACCTCCAGGCACCCCGGAGTTTCTGAAAAAAAATTTTCTGCGATTTTCACGAAACCACTTTTCTTCAACTTGAATTGGGCTAAAAATCCATCACTGAAAATAAAAATTCTCTGAGTAGTGTGGAAATACTGATCCTTACCCTGCCTGGGTTGTCCACTGAGCATTTCCGCGAGCTCTACCTGATGTTCTCTGGGCATAGGATTTTGACATGTTCCCCAAACCAAAAGGAATGAGTGGGAAACAATCAAGACAACAGATAGAAGCACTTGCATTTGAATGATTTCAAGCATGCTTGGGTACTCGTGTGATCTGAGTGACTCAGTTTTCGAATACAACTGTCGCGTGGTGCACCGCGACCTCCAGGCACCCCGGAGTTTCTGAAAAAAATTTTTTTGCGATTTTCACGAAACCACTTTTCTTCAACTTGAATTGGGCTAAAAATCCATCACTGAAAATAAAAATCCTCTGAGTAGTGTGGAAATACTGATCCTTACCCTGCCTGGGTTGTCCACTGAGCATTTCTGCGAGCTCTACCTGAGGTTCTCTGGGCAAGATTTTGACATGTTCCCCAAACCAAAAGGAATGAGTGGGAAACAATCAAGAAAACAGATAGAAACACTTGCATTTGAATGAGTTTCAAGCATGCTTGGGTACTCGTGTGATCTGAGTGACTCAGTTTTGGAATACAACTGTGGCGTGGTGCACCGCGACCTCCAGGCACCCCGGAGTTTCTGAAAAAAAATTTTCTGCGATTTTCACGAAACTACTTATCTTCATCTTGAATTGGGCTAAAAATCCATCCCTGAAAATAAAAATTCTCTGAGTAGTGTGTAAATGCTGATCCTTACCCTGCCTGGGTTGTCCACTGAGAATTTCCCCAAACTCTACCTGAAGTTCTCTGGGCATGGGATTTTGACATGTTCCCCAAACCAAAAGGAATGAGTGGGAAACAATCAAGACAACAGATAGAAGCACTTGCATTTGAATGAGTTTCAAGCATGCTTGGGTACTCGTGTGATCTGAGTGACTCAGTTTTCGAATACAACTGTCGCGTGGTGCACCGCGACCTCCAGGCACCCCGGAGTTTCTGAAAAAAAATTTTCTGCGATTTTCACGAAACCACTTTTCTTCAACTTGAATTGGGCTAAAAATCCATCACTGAAAATAAAAATTCTCTGAGTAGTATGGAAATACTGATCCTTACCCTGCCTGGGTTGTCCACTGAGCATTTCCGCGAGCTCTACCTGATGTTCTCTGGGCATGGGATTTTGACATGTTCCCCAAACCAAAAGGAATGAGTGGGAAACAATCAAGACAACAGATAGAAGCACTTGCATTTGAATGATTTCAAGCATGCTTGGGTACTCGTGTGATCTGAGTGACTCAGTTTTCGAATACAACTGTCGCGTGGTGCACCGCGACCTCCAGGCACCCCGGAGTTTCTGAAAAAAAATTTTCTGAGATCTTCACGAAACCACTTTTCTTCAACTTGAATTGGGCTACAAATCCATCAGTGAAAATAAAAATTCTCTGAGTAGTGTGGAAATACTGATCCTTACCCTGCCTGGGTTGTCCACTGAGCATTTCCGCGAGCTCTACCTGATGTTCTCTGGGCATGGGATTTTGACATGTTCCCCAAACCAAAAGGAATGAGTGGGAAACAATCAAGACAACAGATAGAAGCACTTGCATTTGAATGAGTTTCAAGCATGCTTGGGTACTCGTGTGATCTGAGTGACTCAGTTTTCGAATACAACTGTCGCGTGGTGCACCGCGACCTCCAGGCACCCCGGAGTTTCTGAAAAAAAAATTTCTGCGATCTTCACGAAACCACTTTTCTTCAACTTGAATTGGGCTAAAAATCCATCACTGAAAATAAAAATCCTCTGAGTAGTGTGGAAATACTGATCCTGACCCTACCTGGGTTGTCCACTGAGCATTTCTGCGAGCTCTACCTGAAGTTCTCTGGGCATGATTTTGACATGTTCCCCAAACCAAAAGGAATGAGTGGGAAACAATCAAGACAACAGATAGAAGCACTTGCATTTGAATGAGTTTCAAGCATGCTTGGGTACTCGTGTGATCTGAGTGACTCAGTTTTGGAATACAACTGTCGCGTGGTGCACCGCGACCTCCAGGCACCCCGGAGTTTCTGAAAAAAAATTTTCTGCGATTTTCACGAAACCACTTTTCTTCAACTTGAATTGGGCTAAAAATCCATCCCTGAAAATAAATATTCTCTGAGTAGTGTGTAAATTCTGATCCTTACCTTGCCTGGGTTGTCCACTGAGCATTTCCGCGAGCTCTACCTGAAGTTCTCTGGGCATGGGATTTTGACATGTTCCCCAAACCAAAAGGAATGAGTGGGAAACAATCAAGACAACAGATAGAAGCACTTGCATTTGAATGAGTTTCAAGCATGCTTGGGTACTCGTGTGATCTGAGTGACTCAGTTTTCGAATACAACTGTCGCGTGGTGCACCGCGACCTCCAGGCACCCCGGAGTTTCTGAAAAAAAATTTTCTGCGATTTTCACGAAACCACTTTTCTTCAACTTGAATTGGGCTAAAAATCCATCACTGAAAATAAAAATTCTCTGAGTAGTATGGAAATACTGATCCTTACCCTGCCTGGGTTGTCCACTGAGCATTTCCGCGAGCTCTACCTGATGTTCTCTGGGCATGGGATTTTGACATGTTCCCCAAACCAAAAGGAATGAGTGGGAAACAATCAAGACAACAGATAGAAGCACTTGCATTTGAATGAGTTTCAAGCATGCTTGGGTACTCATGTGATCTGAGTGACTCAGTTTTCGAATACAACTGTCGCGTGGTGCACCGCGACCTCCAGGCACCCCGGAGTTTCTGAAAAAAAATTTTCTGCGATTTTCACGAAACCACTTTTCTTCAACTTGAATTGGGCTAAAAATCCATCACTGAAAATAAAAATTCTCTGAGTAGTGTGGAAATACTGATCCTTACCCTGCCTGGGTTGTCCACTGAGCATTTCCGCGAGCTCTACCTGATGTTCTCTGGGCATGGGATTTTGACATGTTCCCCAAACCAAAAGGAATGAGTGGGAAACAATCAAGACAACAGATAGAAGCACTTGCATTTGAATGATTTCAAGCATGCTTGGGTACTCGTGTGATCTGAGTGACTCAGTTTTCGAATACAACTGTCGCGTGGTGCACCGCGACCTCCAGGCACCCCGGAGTTTCTGAAAAAAAATTTTCTGCCATTTTCACGAAACCACTTTTCTTCAACTTGAATTGGGCTAAAAATCCATCACTGAAAATAAAAATCCTCTGAGTAGTGTGGAAATACTGATCCTTACCCTGCCTGGGTTGTCCACTGAGCATTTCTGCGAGCTCTACCTGAGGTTCTCTGGGCATGATTTTGACATGTTCCCCAAACCAAAAGGAATGAGTGGGAAACAATCAAGACAACAGATAGAAGCACTTGCATTTGAATGAGTTTCAGGCATGCTTGGGTACTCGTGTGATCTGAGTGACTCAGTTTTGGAATACAACTGTCGCGTGGTGCACCGCGACCTCCAGGCACCCCGGAGTTTCTGAAAAAAAATTTTCTGCGATTTTCACGAAACCACTTTTCTTCAACTTGAATTGGGCTAAAAATCCATCCCTGAAAATAAATATTCTCTGAGTAGTGTGTAAATTCTGATCCTTACCCTGCCTGGGTTGTCCACTGAGCATTTCCGCGAGCTCTACCTGAAGTTCTCTGGGCATGGGATTTTGACATGTTCCCCAAACCAAAAGGAATGAGTGGGAAACAATCAAGACAACAGATAGAAGCACTTGCATTTGAATGAGTTTCAAGCATGCTTGGGTACTCTTGTGATCTGAGTGACTCAGTTTTCGAATACAACTGTCGCGTGGTGCACCGCGACCTCCAGGCACCCCGGAGTTTCTGAAAAAAAATTTTCTGCGATTTTCACGAAACCACTTTTCTTCAACTTGAATTGGGCTAAAAATCCATCACTGAAAATAAAAATTCTCTGAGTAGTGTGGAAATACTGATCCTTACCCTGCCTGGGTTGTCCACTGAGCATTTCCGCGAGCTCTACCTGATGTTCTCTGGGCATGGGATTTTGACATGTTCCCCAAACCAAAAGGAATGAGTGGGAAACAATCAAGACAACAGATAGAAGCACTTGCATTTGAATGATTTCAAGCATGCTTGGGTACTCGTGTGATCTGAGTGACTCAGTTTTCGAATACAACTGTCGCGTGGTGCACCGCGACCTCCAGGCACCCCGGAGTTTCTGAAAAAAAATTTTCTGCGATTTTCACGAAACCACTTTTCTTCAACTTGAATTGGGCTAAAAATCCATCACTGAAAATAAAAATCCTCTGAGTAGTGTGGAAATACTGATCCTTACCCTGCCTGGGTTGTCCACTGAGCATTTCCGCGAGCTCTACCTGAAGTTCTCTGGGCATGGGATTTTGACATGTTCCCCAAACCAAAAGGAATGAGTGGGAAACAATCAAGTCAACAGATAGAAGCACTTGCATTTGAATGAGTTTCAAGCATGCTTGGGTACTCGTGTGATCTGAGTGACTCAGTTTTCGAATACAACTGTCGCGTGGTGCACAGCGACCTCCAGGCACCCCGGAGTTTCTGAAAAAAAATTTTCTGCGATTTTCACGAAACCACTTTTCTTCAACTTGAATTGGGCTACAAATCCATCCCTGAAAACAAAAATTCTCTGAGTAGTTTGTAAATGCTGATCCTTACCCTGCCTGGGTTGTCCACTGAGCATTTCCGCGAGCTCTACCTGAAGTTCTCTGGGCATGGGATTTTGACATGTTCCCCAAACCAAAAGGAATGAGTGGGAAACAATCAAGACAACAGATAGAAGCACTTGCATTTGAATGAGTTTCAAGCATGCTTGGGTACTCGTGTGATCTGAGTGACTCAGTTTTCGAATACAACTGTCGCGTGGTGCACCGCGACCTCCAGGGACCCCGGAGTTTCTGAAAAAAAATTTTCTGCGATTTTCACGAAACCACTTTTCTTCAACTTGAATTGGGCTAAAAATCCATCACTGAAAATAAAAATTCTCTGAGTAGTGTGGAAATACTGATCCTTACCCTGCGTGGGTTGTCCACTGAGCATTTCCGCGAGCTCTACCTGATGTTCTCTGGGCATGGGATTTTGACATGTTCCCCAAACCAAAAGGAATGAGTGGGAAACAATCAAGACAACAGATAGAAGCACTTGCATTTGAATGAGTTTCAAGCATGCTTGGGTACTCGTGTGATCTGAGTGACTCAGTTTTGGAATACAACTGTCGCGTGGTGCACCGCGACCTCCAGGCACCCCGGAGTTTCTGAAAAAAAAATTTCTGCGATTTTCACGAAACCACTTTTCTTCAACTTGAATTGGGCTAAAAATCCATCCCTGAAAATAAATATTCTCTGAGTAGTGTGTAAATGCTGATCCTTACCCTGCCTGGGTTGTCCACTGAGAATTTCCCCAAACTCTACCTGAAGTTCTCTGGGCATGGGATTTTGACATGTTCCCCAAACCAAAAGGAATGAGTGGGAAACAATCAAGACAACAGATAGAAGCACTTGCATTTGAATGAGTTTCAAGCATGCTTGGGTACTCGTGTGATCTGAGTGACTCAGTTTTCGAATACAACTGTCGCGTGGTGCACCGCGACCTCCAGGCACCCCGGAGTTTCTGAAAAAAAATTTTCTGCGATTTTCACGAAACCACTTTTCTTCAACTTGAATTGGGATAAAAATCCATCACTGAAAATAAAAATTCTCTGAGTAGTGAGGAAATACTGATCCTTACCCTGCCTGGGTTGTCCACTGAGTATTTCCGCGAGCTCTACCTGATGTTCTCTGGGCATGGGATTTTGACATGTTCCCCAAACCAAAAGGAATGAGTGGGAAACAATCAAGACAACAGATAGAAGCACTTGCATTTGAATGAGTTTCAAGCATGCTTGGGTACTCGTGTGATCTGAGTGACTCAGTTTTCGAATAGAACTGTCGCGTGGTGCACCGCGACCTCCAGGCACCCCGGAGTTTCTGAAAAAATTTTTTTTGCGATTTTCACGAAACCACTTTTCGTCAACTTGAATTGGGCTAAAAATCCATCACTGAAAATAAAAATCCTCTGAGTAGTGTGGAAATACTGATCCTTACCCTGCCTGGGTTGTCCACTGAGCATTTCTGCGAGCTCTACCTGAAGTTCTCTGGGCATGGGATTTTGACATGTTCCCCAAACCAAAAGGAATGAGTGGGAAACAATCAAGACAACAGATAGAAGCACTTGCATTTGAATGAGTTTCAAGCATGCTTGGGTACTCGTGTGATCTGAGTGACTCAGTTTTCGAATACAACTGTCGCGTGGTGCACCGCGACCTCCAGGCACCCCGGAGTTTCTGAAAAAAAATTTTCTGCGATTTTCACGAAACCACTTTTCTTCAACTTGAATTGGGCTAAAAATCCATCCCTGAAAATAAATATTCTCTGAGTAGTGTGTAAATGCTGATCCTTACCCTGCCTGGGTTGTCCACTGAGAATTTCCCCAAACTCTACCTGAAGTTCTCTGGGCATGGGATTTTGACATGTTCCCCAAACCAAAAGGAATGAGTGGGAAACAATCAAGACAACAGATAGAAGCACTTGCATTTGAATGAGTTTCAAGCATGCTTGGGTACTCGTGTGATCTGAGTGACTCAGTTTTCGAATACAACTGTCGCGTGGTGCACCGCGATCTCCAGGCACCCCGGAGTTTCTGAAAAAAAATTTTCTGCGATTTTCACGAAACCACTTTTCTTCAACTTGAATTGGGCTAAAAATCCATCACTGAAAATAAATATTCTCTGAGTAGTGTGTAAATGCTGATCCTTACCCTGCCTGGGTTGTCCACTGAGAATTTCCCCAAACTCTACCTGAAGTTCTCTGGGCATGGGATTTTGACATGTTCCCCAAACCAAAAGGAATGAGTGGGAAACAATCAAGACAACAGATAGAAGCACTTGTATTTGAATGAGTTTCAAGCATGCTTGGGTACTCGTGTGATCTGAGTGACTCAGTTTTGGAATACAACTGTCGCGTGGTGCACCGCGACCTCCAGGCACCCCGGAGTTTCTGAAAAAAAATTTTCTGCGATTTTCACGAAACCACTTTTCTTCAACTTGAATTGGGCTAAAAATCCATCACTGAAAATAAAAATTCTCTGAGTAGTGTGGAAATACTGATCCTTACCCTGCCTGGGTTGTCCACTGAGCATTTCCGCGAGCTCTACCTGATGTTCTCTGGGCATGGGATTTTGACATGTTCCTCAAACCAAAAGGAATGAGTGGGAAACAATCAAGACAACAGATAGAAGCACTTGCATTTGAATGATTTCAAGGATGCTTGGGTACTCGTGTGATCTGAGTGACTCAGTTTTCGAATACAACTGTCGCGTGGTGCACCGCGACCTCCAGGCACCCCGGAGTTTCTGAAAAAAAAATTTCTGCGATTTTCACGAAACCACTTTTCTTCAACTTGAATTGGGCTAAAAATCCATCCCTGAAAATAAATATTCTCTGAGTAGTGTGTAAATGCTGATCCTTACCCTGCCTGGGTTGTCCACTGAGAATTTCCCCAAACTCTACCTGAAGTTCTCTGGGCATGGGATTTTGACATGTTCCCCAAACCAAAAGGAATGAGTGGGAAACAATCAAGACAACAGATAGAAGCACTTGCATTTGAATGAGTTTCAAGCATGCTTGGGTACTCGTGTGATCTGAGTGACTCAGTTTTCGAATACAACTGTCGCGTGGTGCACCGCGACCTCCAGGCACCCCGGAGTTTCTGAAAAAAAATTTTCTGCGATTTTCACGAAACCACTTTTCTTCAACTTGAATTGGGCTAAAAATCCATCCCTGAAAATAAAAATTCTCTGAGTAGTGTGGAAATACTGATCCTTACCCTGCCTGGGTTGTCCACTGAGCATTTCCGCGAGCTCTACCTGAAGTTCTCTGGGCATGGGATTTTGACATGTTCCCCAAACCAAAAGGAATGAGTGGGAAACAATCAAGACAACAGATAGAAGCACTTGCATTTGAATGAGTTTCAAGCATGCTCGGGTACTCGTGTGATCTGAGTGACTCAGTTTTCGAATACAACTGTCGCGTGGTGCACCGCGACCTCCAGGCACCCCGGAGTTTCTGAAAAAAAAATTTCTGCGATTTTCACGAAACTACTTTTCTTCAACTTGAATTGGGCTACAAATCCATCACTGAAAATAAAAATTCTCTGAGTAGTGTGGAAATACTGATCCTTACCCTGCCTGGGTTGTCCACTGAGCATTTCCGCGAGCTCTACCTGAAGTTCTCTGGGCATGGGATTTTGACATGTTCCCCAAACCAAAAGGAATGAGTGGGAAACAATCAAGAAAACAGATAGAAGCACTTGCATTTGAATGAGTTTCAAGCATGCTTGGGTACTCGTGTGATCTGAGTGACTCAGTTTTCGAATACAACTGTCACGTGGTGCACCGCGACCTCCAGGCACCCCGGAGTTTCTGAAAAAAAAATTTCTGCGATTTTCACGAAACCACTTTTCTTCAACTTGAATTGGGCTAAAAATCCATCCCTGAAAATAAATATTCTCTGAGTAGTGTGTAAATGCTGATCCTTACCCTGCCTGGGTTGTCCACTGAGAATTTCCCCAAACTCTACCTGAAGTTCTCTGGGCATGGGATTTTGACATGTTCCCCAAACCAAAAGGAATGAGTGGGAAACAATCAAGACAACAGATAGAAGCACTTGCATTTGAATGAGTTTCAAGCATGCTTGGGTACTCGTGTGATCTGAGTGACTCAGTTTTCGAATACAACTGTCGCGTGGTGCACCGCGACCTCCAGGCACCCCGGAGTTTCTGAAAAAAAATTTTCTGCGATATTCACGAAACTAATTTTCTTCAACTTGAATTGGGCTACAAATCCATCCCTGAAAATAAAAATTCTCTGAGTAGTGTGGAAATACTGATCCTTACCCTGCCTGGGTTGTCCACTGAGCATTTCCGCGAGCTCTACCTGAAATTCTCTGGGCATGGGATTTTGACATGTTCCCCAAACCAAAAGGAATGAGTGGGAAACAATCAAGACAACAGATAGAAGCACCTGCATTTGAATGAGTTTCAAGCATGCTTGGGTACTCGTGTGATCTGAGTGACTCAGTTTTCGAATACAACTGTCGCGTGGTGCACAGCGACCTCCAGGCACCCCGGAGTTTCTGAAAAAAATTTTTTTGCGATTTTCACGAAACCACTTTTCTTCAACTTGAATTGGGATAAAAATCCATCCCTGAAAATAAAAATTCTCTGAGTAGTGTGGAAATACTGATCCTTACCCTGCCTGTGTTGTCCACTGAGCATTTCCGCGAGCTCTACCTGAAGTTCTCTGGGCATGGGATATTGACATGTTCCCCAAACCAAAAGGAATGAGTGGGAAACAATCAAGACAACAGATAGAAGCACTTGCATTTGAATGAGTTTCAAGCATGCTTGGGTACTCGTGTGATCTGAGTGACTCAGTTTTCGAATACAACTGTCGCGTGGTGCACAGCGACCTCCAGGCACCCCGGAGTTTCTGAAAAAAAATTTTCTGCGATTTTCACGAAACCACTTTTCTTCAACTTGAATTGGCGTACAAATCCATCCCTGAAAATAAAAATTCTCTGAGTAGTTTGTAAATGCTGATCCTTACCCTGCCTGGGTTGTCCACTGAGCATTTCCCCGAACTCTACCTGAAGTTCTCTGGGCATGGGATTTTGACATGTTCCCCAAACCAAAAGGAATGAGTGGGAAACAATCAAGACAACAGATAGAAGCACTTGCATTTGAATGAGTTTCAAGCATGCTTGGGTACTCGTGTGATCTGAGTGACTCAGTTTTCGAATACAACTGTCGCGTGGTGCACCGCGACCTCCAGGCACCCCGGAGTTTCTGAAAAAAAATTTTCTGCGATATTCACGAAACTAATTTTCTTCAACTTGAATTGGGCTACAAATCCATCCCTGAAAATAAAAATTCTCTGAGTAGTGTGGAAATACTGATCCTTACCCTGCCTGGGTTGTCCACTGAGCATTTCCGCGAGCTCTACCTGAAGTTCTCTGGGCATGGGATTTTGACATGTTCCCCAAACCAAAAGGAATGAGTGGGAAACAATCAAGACAACAGATAGAAGCACTTGCATTTGAATGAGTTTCAAGCATGCTTGGGTACTCGTGTGATCTGAGTGACTCAGTTTTCGAATACAACTGTCGCGTGGTGCACCGCGACCTCCAGGCACCCCGGAGTTTCTGAAAAAAAATATTCTGCGATTTTCACGAAACCACTTTTCTTCAACTTGAATTGGGCTACAAATCCATCCCTGAAAATAAAAATTCTCTGAGTAGTTTGTAAATGCTGATCCTTACCCTGCCTGGGTCGTCCACTGAGCATTTCCCCGAACTCTACCTGAAGTTCTCTGGGCATGGGATTTTGACATGTTCCCCAAACCAAAAGGAATGAGTGGGAAACAATCAAGACAACAGATAGAAGCACTTGCATTTGAATGAGTTTCAAGCATGCTTGGGTACTCGTGTGATCTGAGTGACTCAGTTTTCGAATACAACTGTCGCGTGGTGCACCGCGACCTCCAGGCACCCCGGAGTTTCTGAAAAAAAATTTTCTGCGATATTCACGAAACTAATTTTCTTCAACTTGAATTGGGCTACAAATCCATCCCTGAAAATAAAAATTCTCTGAGTAGTGTGGAAATACTGATCCTTACCCTGCCTGGGTTGTCCACTGAGCATTTCCGCGAGCTCTACCTGAAGTTCTCTGGGCATGGGATTTTGACATGTTCCCCAAACCAAAAGGAATGAGTGGGAAACAATCAAGACAACAGATGGAAGCACTTGCATTTGAATGAGTTTCAAGCATGCTTGGGTACTCGTGTGATCTGAGTGACTCAGTTTTGGAATACAACTGTGGCGTGGTGCACCGCGACCTCCAGGCACCCCGGAGTTTCTGAAAAAAAATTTTCTGCGATTTTCACGAAACTACTTATCTTCATCTTGAATTGGGCTAAAAATCCATCCCTGAAAATAAAAATTCTCTGAGTAGTGTGTAAATGCTGATCCTTACCCTGCCTGGGTTGTCCACTGAGAATTTCCCCAAACTCTACCTGAAGTTCTCTGGGCATGGGATTTTGACATGTTCCCCAAACCAAAAGGAATGAGTGGGAAACAATCAAGACAACAGATAGAAGCACTTGCATTTGAATGAGTTTCAAGCATGCTTGGGTACTCGTGTGATCTGAGTGACTCAGTTTTCGAATACAACTGTCGTGTGGTGCACCGCGACCTCCAGGCACCCCGGAGTTTCTGAAAAAAAATTTTCTGCGATTTTCACGAAACCACTTTTCTTCAACTTGAATTGGGCTAAAAATCCATCACTGAAAATAAAAATTCTCTGAGTAGTATGGAAATACTGATCCTTACCCTGCCTGGGTTGTCCACTGAGCATTTCCGCGAGCTCTACCTGATGTTCTCTGGGCATGGGATTTTGACATGTTCCCCAAACCAAAAGGAATGAGTGGGAAACAATCAAGACAACAGATAGAAGCACTTGCATTTGAATGATTTCAAGCATGCTTGGGTACTCGTGTGATCTGAGTGACTCAGTTTTCGAATACAACTGTCGCGTGGTGCACCGCGACCTCCAGGCACCCCGGAGTTTCTGAAAAAAAATTTTCTGAGATCTTCACGAAACCACTTTTCTTCAACTTGAATTGGGCTAAAAATCCATCAGTGAAAATAAAAATTCTCTGAGTAGTGTGGAAATACTGATCCTTACCCTGCCTGGGATGTCCACTGAGCATTTCCGCGAGCTCTACCTGATGTTCTCTGGGCATGGGATTTTGACATGTTCCCCAAACCAAAAGGAATGAGTGGGAAACAATCAAGACAACAGATAGAAGCACTTGCATTTGAATGAGTTTCAAGCATGCTTGGGTACTCGTGTGATCTGAGTGACTCAGTTTTCGAATACAACTGTCGCGTGGTGCACCGCGACCTCCAGGCACCCCGGAGTTTCTGAAAAAAAAATTTCTGCGATCTTCACGAAACCACTTTTCTTCAACTTGAATTGGGCTAAAAATCCATCACTGAAAATAAAAATCCTCTGAGTAGTGTGGAAATACTGATCCTGACCCTGCCTGGGTTGTCCACTGAGCATTTCTGCGAGCTCTACCTGAAGTTCTCTGGGCATGATTTTGACATGTTCCCCAAACCAAAAGGAATGAGTGGGAAACAATCAAGACAACAGATAGAAGCACTTGCATTTGAATGAGTTTCAAGCATGCTTGGGTACTCGTGTGATCTGAGTGACTCAGTTTTGGAATACAACTGTCGCGTGGTGCACCGCGACCTCCAGGCACCCCGGAGTTTCGGAAAAAAAATTTTCTGCGATTTTCACGAAACCACTTTTCTTCAACTTGAATTGGGCTAAAAATCCATCCCTGAAAATAAATATTCTCTGAGTAGTGTGTAAATTCTGATCCTTACCCTGCCTGGGTTGTCCACTGAGCATTTCCGCGAGCTCTACCTGAAGTTCTCTGGGCATGGGATTTTGACATGTTCCCCAAACCAAAAGGAATGAGTGGGAAACAATCAAGACAACAGATAGAAGCACTTGCATTTGAATGAGTTTCAAGCATGCTTGGGTACTCGTGTGATCTGAGTGACTCAGTTTTCGAATACAACTGTTGCGTGGTGCACCGCGACCTCCAGGCACCCCGGAGTTTCTGAAAAAAAATTTTCTGCGATTTTCACGAAACCACTTTTCTTCAACTTGAATTGGGCTAAAAATCCATCACTGAAAATAAAAATTCTCTGAGTAGTGTGGAAATACTGATCCTTACCCTGCCTGGGTTGTCCACTGAGCATTTCCGTGAGCTCTACCTGATGTTCTCTGGGCATGGGATTTTGACATGTTCCCCAAACCAAAAGGAATGAGTGGGAAACAATCAAGACAACAGATAGAAGCACTTGCATTTGAATGATTTCAAGCATGCTTGGGTACTCGTGTGATCTGAGTGACTCAGTTTTGGAATACAACTGTCGCGTGGTGCACCGCGACCTCCAGGCACCCCGGAGTTTCTGAAAAAAAAATTTCTGCGATTTTCACGAAACCACTTTTCTTCAACTTGAATTGGGCTAAAAATCCATCCCTGAAAATAAATATTCTCTGAGTAGTGTGTAAATGCTGATCCTTACCCTGCCTGGGTTGTCCACTGAGAATTTCGCCAAACTCTACCTGAAGTTCTCTGGGCATGGGATTTTGACATGTTCCCCAAACCAAAAGGAATGAGTGGGAAACAATCAAGACAACAAATAGAAGCACTTGCATTTGAATGAGTTTCAAGCATGCTTGGGTACTCGTGTGTTCTGAGTGACTCAGTTTTCGAATACAACTGTCGCGTGGTGCACCGCGACCTCCAGGCACCCCGGAGTTTCTGAAAAAAAATTTTCTGCGATTTTCACGAAACCACTTTTCTTCAACTTGAATTGGGCTAAAAATCCATCACTGAAAATAAAAATTCTCTGAGTAGTGTGGAAATACTGATCCTTACCCTGCCTGGGTTGTCCACTGAGCATTTCCGCGAGCTCTACCTGATGTTCTCTGGGCATAGGATTTTGACATGTTCCCCAAACCAAAAGGAATGAGTGGGAAACAATCAAGACAACAGATAGAAGCACTTGCATTTGAATGATTTCAAGCATGCTTGGGTACTCGTGTGATCTGAGTGACTCAGTTTTCGAATACAACTGTCGCGTGGTGCACCGCGACCTCCAGGCACCCCGGAGTTTCTGAAAAAAATTTTTTTGCGATTTTCACGAAACCACTTTTCTTCAACTTGAATTGGGCTAAAAATCCATCACTGAAAATAAAAATCCTCTGAGTAGTGTGGAAATACTGATCCTTACCCTGCCTGGGTTGTCCACTGAGCATTTCCGCGAGCTCTACCTGAAGTTCTCTGGGCATGGGATATTGACATGTTCCCCAAACCAAAAGGAATGAGTGGGAAACAATCAAGACAACAGATAGAAGCACTTGCATTTGAATGAGTTTCAAGCATGCTTGGGTACTCGTGTGATCTGAGTGACTCAGTTTTCGAATACAACTGTCGCGTGGTGCACAGCGACCTCCAGGCACCTCGGAGTTTCTAAAAAAAAATTTTCTGCGATTTTCACGAAGCCACTTTTCTTCAACTTGAATTGGGCTACAAATCCATCCCTGAAAATAAAAATTCTCTGAGTAGTTTGTAAATGCTGATCCTTACCCTGCCTGGGTTGTCCACTGAGCATTTCCCCGAACTCTACCTGAAGTTCTCTGGGCATGGGATTTTGACATGTTCCCCAAACCAAAAGGAATGAGTGGGAAACAATCAAGACAACAGACAGAAGCACTTGCATTTGAATGAGTTTCAAGCATGCTTGGGTACTCGTGTGATCTGAGTGACTCAGTTTTCGAATACAACTGTCGCGTGGTGCACCGCGACCTCCAGGCACCCCGGAGTTTCTGAAAAAAAATTTTCTGCGATTTTCACGAAACCACTTTTCTTCAACTTGAATTGGGCTAAAAATCCATCACTAAAAATAAAAATTCTCTGAGTAGTGTGGAAATACTGATCCTTACCCTGCCTGGGTTGTCCACTGAGCATTTCCGCAAGCTCTACCTGAAGTTCTCTGGGCATGGGATTTTGACATGTTCCCCAAACCAAAAGGAATGAGTGGGAAACAATCAAGACAACAGATAGAAGCACTTGCATTTGAATGAGTTTCAAGCATGCTTGGGTACTCGTGTGATCTGAGTGACTCAGTTTTGGAATACACCTGTCGCGTGGTGCACCGCGACCTCCAGGCACCCCGGAGTTTCTGAAAAAAAATTTTCTGCGATTTTCACGAAACCACTTTTCTTCAACTTGAATTGGGCTAAAAATCCATCCCTGAAAATAAATATTCTCTGAGTAGTGTGTAAATGCTGATCCTTACCCTGCCTGGGTTGTCCACTGAGAATTTCCCCAAACTTTACCTGAAGTTCTCTGGGCATGGGATTTTGACATGTTCCCCAAACCAAAAGGAATGAGTGGGAAACAATCAAGACAACAGATAGAAGCACTTGCATTTGAATGAGTTTCAAGCATGCTTGGGTACTCGTGTGATCTGAGTGACTCAGTTCTCGAATACAACTGTCGCGTGGTGCACCGCGACCTCCAGGCACCCCGGAGTTTCTGAAAAAAAATTTTCTGCAATTTTCACGAAACTACTTTTCTTCAACTTGAATTGGGCTACAAATCCATCCCTGAAAATAAAAATTCTCTGAGTAGTGTGGAAATACTGATGCTTACCCTGCCTGGGTTGTCCACTGAGCATTTTCGCGAGCTCTACCTGAAGTTCTCTGGGCATGGGATTTTGACATGTTCCCCAAACCAAAAGAATGAGTGGGAAACAAACAAGAAAACAGATAGAAGCACTTGCATTTGAATGAGTTTCAAGCATGCTTGGGTACTCTTGTGATCTGAGTGACTCAGTTTTCGAATACAACTGTCGCGTGGTGCACCGCGACCTCCAGGCACCCCGGAGTTTCTGAAAAAAAATTTTCTGCGATATTCACGAAACTAATTTTCTTCAACTTGAATTGGGCTACAAATCCATCCCTGAAAATAAAAATTCTCTGAGTAGTGTGGAAATACTGATCCTTACCCTGCCTGGGTTGTCCACTGAGCATTTCCGCGAGCTCTACCTGAAATTCTCTGGGCATGGGATTTTGACATGTTCCCCAAACCAAAAGGAATGAGTGGGAAACAATCAAGAAAACAGATAGAAGCACTTGCATTTGAATGAGTTTCAAGCATGCTTGGGTACTCGTGTGATCTGAGTGACTCAGTTTTGGAATACAACTGTGGCGTGGTGCACCGCGACCTCCAGGCACCCCGGAGTTTCTGAAAAAAAATTTTCTGCGATTTTCACGAAACTACTTATCTTCATCTTGAATTGGGCTAAAAATCCATCCCTGAAAATAAAAATTCTCTGAGTAGTGTGTAAATGCTGATCCTTACCCTGCCTGGGTTGTCCACTGAGAATTTCCCCAAACTCTACCTGAAGTTCTCTGGGCATGGGATTTTGACATGTTCCCCAAACCAAAAGGAATGAGTGGGAAACAATCAAGACAACAGATAGAAGCACTTGCATTTGAATGAGTTTCAAGCATGCTTGGGTACTCGTGTGATCTGAGTGACTCAGTTTTCGAATACAACTGTCGCGTGGTGCACCGCGACCTCCAGGCACCCCGGAGTTTCTGAAAAAAAATTTTCTGCGATTTTCACGAAACCACTTTTCTTCAACTTGAATTGGGCTAAAAATCCATCACTGAAAATAAAAATTCTCTGAGTAGTATGGAAATACTGATCCTTACCCTGCCTGGGTTGTCCACTGAGCATTTCCGCGAGCTCTACCTGATGTTCTCTGGGCATGGGATTTTGACATGTTCCCCAAACCAAAAGGAATGAGTGGAAAACAATCAAGACAACAGATAGAAGCACTTGCATTTGAATGATTTCAAGCATGCTTGGGTACTCGTGTGATCTGAGTTACTCAGTTTTCGAATACAACTGTCGCGTGGTGCACCGCGACCTCCAGGCACCCCGGAGTTTCTGAAAAAAAATTTTCTGCGATCTTCACGAAACCACTTTTCTTCAACTTGAATTGGGCTAAAAATCCATCACTGAAAATAAAAATTCTCTGAGTAGTGTGGAAATACTGATCCTTACCCTGCCTGGGTTGTCCACTGAGCATTTCCGCGAGCTCTACCTGATGTTCTCTGGGCATGGGATTTTGACATGTTCCCCAAACCAAAAGGAATGAGTGGGAAACAATCAAGACAACAGATAGAAGCACTTGCATTTGAATGAGTTTCAAGCATGCTTGGGTACTCGTGTGATCTGAGTGACTCAGTTTTCGAATACAACTGTCGCGTGGTGCACCGCGACCTCCAGGCACCCCGGAGTTTCTGAAAAAAAATTTTCTGCGATATTCACGAAACTAATTTTCTTCAACTTGAATTGGGCTACAAATCCATCCCTGAAAATAAAAATTCTCTGAGTAGTGTGGAAATACTGATCCTTACCCTGCCTGGGTTGTCCACTGAGCATTTCCGCGAGCTCTACCTGAAATTCTCTGGGCATGGGATTTTGACATGTTCCCCAAACCAAAAGGAATGAGTGGGAAACAATCAAGACAACAGATAGAAGCACTTGCATTTGAATGAGTTTCAAGCATGCTTGGGTACTCGTGTGATCTGAGTGACTCAGTTTTCGAATACAACTGTCGCGTGGTGCACAGCGACCTCCAGGCACCCCGGAGTTTCTGAAAAAAATTTTTTTGCGATTTTCACGAAACCACTTTTCTTCAACTTGAATTGGGATAAAAATCCATCCCTGAAAATAAAAATTCTCTGAGTAGTGTGGAAATACTGATCCTTACCCTGCCTGTGTTGTCCACTGAGCATTTCCGCGAGCTCTACCTGAAGTTCTCTGGGCATGGGATATTGACATGTTCCCCAAACCAAAAGGAATGAGTGGGAAACAATCAAGACAACAGATAGAAGCACTTGCATTTGAATGAGTTTCAAGCATGCTTGGGTACTCGTGTGATCTGAGTGACTCAGTTTTCGAATACAACTGTCGCGTGGTGCACAGCGACCTCCAGGCACCCCGGAGTTTCTGAAAAAAAATTTTCTGCGATTTTCACGAAACCACTTTTCTTCAACTTGAATTGGCGTACAAATCCATCCCTGAAAATAAAAATTCTCTGAGTAGTTTGTAAATGCTGATCCTTACCCTGCCTGGGTTGTCCACTGAGCATTTCCCCGAACTCTACCTGAAGTTCTCTGGGCATGGGATTTTGACATGTTCCCCAAACCAAAAGGAATGAGTGGGAAACAATCAAGACAACAGATAGAAGCACTTGCATTTGAATGAGTTTCAAGCATGCTTGGGTACTCGTGTGATCTGAGTGACTCAGTTTTCGAATACAACTGTCGCGTGGTGCACCGCGACCTCCAGGCACCCCGGAGTTTCTGAAAAAAAATTTTCTGCGATATTCACGAAACTAATTTTCTTCAACTTGAATTGGGCTACAAATCCATCCCTGAAAATAAAAATTCTCTGAGTAGTGTGGAAATACTGATCCTTACCCTGCCTGGGTTGTCCACTGAGCATTTCCGCGAGCTCTACCTGAAGTTCTCTGGGCATGGGATTTTGACATGTTCCCCAAACCAAAAGGAATGAGTGGAAAACAATCAAGACAACAGATAGAAGCACTTGCATTTGAATGATTTCAAGCATGCTTGGGTACTCGTGTGATCTGAGTTACTCAGTTTTCGAATACAACTGTCGCGTGGTGCACCGCGACCTCCAGGCACCCCGGAGTTTCTGAAAAAAAATTTTCTGCGATCTTCACGAAACCACTTTTCTTCAACTTGAATTGGGCTAAAAATCCATCACTGAAAATAAAAATTCTCTGAGTAGTGTGGAAATACTGATCCTTACCCTGCCTGGGTTGTCCACTGAGCATTTCCGCGAGCTCTACCTGATGTTCTCTGGGCATGGGATTTTGACATGTTCCCCAAACCAAAAGGAATGAGTGGGAAACAATCAAGACAACAGATAGAAGCACTTGCATTTGAATGAGTTTCAAGCATGCTTGGGTACTCGTGTGATCTGAGTGACTCAGTTTTCGAATACAACTGTCGCGTGGTGCACCGCGACCTCCAGGCACCCCGGAGTTTCTGAAAAAAAATTTTCTGCGATATTCACGAAACTAATTTTCTTCAACTTGAATTGGGCTACAAATCCATCCCTGAAAATAAAAATTCTCTGAGTAGTGTGGAAATACTGATCCTTACCCTGCCTGGGTTGTCCACTGAGCATTTCCGCGAGCTCTACCTGAAATTCTCTGGGCATGGGATTTTGACATGTTCCCCAAACCAAAAGGAATGAGTGGGAAACAATCAAGACAACAGATAGAAGCACTTGCATTTGAATGAGTTTCAAGCATGCTTGGGTACTCGTGTGATCTGAGTGACTCAGTTTTCGAATACAACTGTCGCGTGGTGCACAGCGACCTCCAGGCACCCCGGAGTTTCTGAAAAAAATTTTTTTGCGATTTTCACGAAACCACTTTTCTTCAACTTGAATTGGGATAAAAATCCATCCCTGAAAATAAAAATTCTCTGAGTAGTGTGGAAATACTGATCCTTACCCTGCCTGTGTTGTCCACTGAGCATTTCCGCGAGCTCTACCTGAAGTTCTCTGGGCATGGGATATTGACATGTTCCCCAAACCAAAAGGAATGAGTGGGAAACAATCAAGACAACAGATAGAAGCACTTGCATTTGAATGAGTTTCAAGCATGCTTGGGTACTCGTGTGATCTGAGTGACTCAGTTTTCGAATACAACTGTCGCGTGGTGCACAGCGACCTCCAGGCACCCCGGAGTTTCTGAAAAAAAATTTTCTGCGATTTTCACGAAACCACTTTTCTTCAACTTGAATTGGCGTACAAATCCATCCCTGAAAATAAAAATTCTCTGAGTAGTTTGTAAATGCTGATCCTTACCCTGCCTGGGTTGTCCACTGAGCATTTCCCCGAACTCTACCTGAAGTTCTCTGGGCATGGGATTTTGACATGTTCCCCAAACCAAAAGGAATGAGTGGGAAACAATCAAGACAACAGATAGAAGCACTTGCATTTGAATGAGTTTCAAGCATGCTTGGGTACTCGTGTGATCTGAGTGACTCAGTTTTCGAATACAACTGTCGCGTGGTGCACCGCGACCTCCAGGCACCCCGGAGTTTCTGAAAAAAAATTTTCTGCGATATTCACGAAACTAATTTTCTTCAACTTGAATTGGGCTACAAATCCATCCCTGAAAATAAAAATTCTCTGAGTAGTGTGGAAATACTGATCCTTACCCTGCCTGGGTTGTCCACTGAGCATTTCCGCGAGCTCTACCTGAAGTTCTCTGGGCATGGGATTTTGACATGTTCCCCAAACCAAAAGGAATGAGTGGGAAACAATCAAGACAACAGATAGAAGCACTTGCATTTGAATGAGTTTCAAGCATGCTTGGGTACTCGTGTGATCTGAGTGACTCAGTTTTCGAATACAACTGTCGCGTGGTGCACCGCGACCTCCAGGCACCCCGGAGTTTCTGAAAAAAAATATTCTGCGATTTTCACGAAACCACTTTTCTTCAACTTGAATTGGGCTACAAATCCATCCCTGAAAATAAAAATTCTCTGAGTAGTTTGTAAATGCTGATCCTTACCCTGCCTGGGTCGTCCACTGAGCATTTCCCCGAACTCTACCTGAAGTTCTCTGGGCATGGGATTTTGACATGTTCCCCAAACCAAAAGGAATGAGTGGGAAACAATCAAGACAACAGATAGAAGCACTTGCATTTGAATGAGTTTCAAGCATGCTTGGGTACTCGTGTGATCTGAGTGACTCAGTTTTCGAATACAACTGTCGCGTGGTGCACCGCGACCTCCAGGCACCCCGGAGTTTCTGAAAAAAAATTTTCTGCGATATTCACGAAACTAATTTTCTTCAACTTGAATTGGGCTACAAATCCATCCCTGAAAATAAAAATTCTCTGAGTAGTGTGGAAATACTGATCCTTACCCTGCCTGGGTTGTCCACTGAGCATTTCCGCGAGCTCTACCTGAAGTTCTCTGGGCATGGGATTTTGACATGTTCCCCAAACCAAAAGGAATGAGTGGGAAACAATCAAGACAACAGATGGAAGCACTTGCATTTGAATGAGTTTCAAGCATGCTTGGGTACTCGTGTGATCTGAGTGACTCAGTTTTGGAATACAACTGTGGCGTGGTGCACCGCGACCTCCAGGCACCCCGGAGTTTCTGAAAAAAAATTTTCTGCGATTTTCACGAAACTACTTATCTTCATCTTGAATTGGGCTAAAAATCCATCCCTGAAAATAAAAATTCTCTGAGTAGTGTGTAAATGCTGATCCTTACCCTGCCTGGGTTGTCCACTGAGAATTTCCCCAAACTCTACCTGAAGTTCTCTGGGCATGGGATTTTGACATGTTCCCCAAACCAAAAGGAATGAGTGGGAAACAATCAAGACAACAGATAGAAGCACTTGCATTTGAATGAGTTTCAAGCATGCTTGGGTACTCGTGTGATCTGAGTGACTCAGTTTTCGAATACAACTGTCGTGTGGTGCACCGCGACCTCCAGGCACCCCGGAGTTTCTGAAAAAAAATTTTCTGCGATTTTCACGAAACCACTTTTCTTCAACTTGA
The DNA here is from genome assembly GCF_055471065.1 of Atractosteus spatula. Taxonomy (NCBI): domain Eukaryota; kingdom Metazoa; phylum Chordata; class Actinopteri; order Semionotiformes; family Lepisosteidae; genus Atractosteus; species Atractosteus spatula. Next base: position 2,420,969 of record NC_142711.1, on the reverse strand, counting down.
ATTGGGCTAAAAATCCATCACTGAAAATAAAAATTCTCTGAGTAGTATGGAAATACTGATCCTTACCCTGCCTGGGTTGTCCACTGAGCATTTCCGCGAGCTCTACCTGATGTTCTCTGGGCATGGGATTTTGACATGTTCCCCAAACCAAAAGGAATGAGTGGGAAACAATCAAGACAACAGATAGAAGCACTTGCATTTGAATGATTTCAAGCATGCTTGGGTACTCGTGTGATCTGAGTGACTCAGTTTTCGAATACAACTGTCGCGTGGTGCACCGCGACCTCCAGGCACCCCGGAGTTTCTGAAAAAAAATTTTCTGAGATCTTCACGAAACCACTTTTCTTCAACTTGAATTGGGCTAAAAATCCATCAGTGAAAATAAAAATTCTCTGAGTAGTGTGGAAATACTGATCCTTACCCTGCCTGGGTTGTCCACTGAGCATTTCCGCGAGCTCTACCTGATGTTCTCTGGGCATGGGATTTTGACATGTTCCCCAAACCAAAAGGAATGAGTGGGAAACAATCAAGACAACAGATAGAAGCACTTGCATTTGAATGAGTTTCAAGCATGCTTGGGTACTCGTGTGATCTGAGTGACTCAGTTTTCGAATACAACTGTCGCGTGGTGCACCGCGACCTCCAGGCACCCCGGAGTTTCTGAAAAAAAAATTTCTGCGATCTTCACGAAACCACTTTTCTTCAACTTGAATTGGGCTAAAAATCCATCACTGAAAATAAAAATCCTCTGAGTAGTGTGGAAATACTGATCCTGACCCTGCCTGGGTTGTCCACTGAGCATTTCTGCGAGCTCTACCTGAAGTTCTCTGGGCATGATTTTGACATGTTCCCCAAACCAAAAGGAATGAGTGGGAAACAATCAAGACAACAGATAGAAGCACTTGCATTTGAATGAGTTTCAAGCATGCTTGGGTACTCGTGTGATCTGAGTGACTCAGTTTTGGAATACAACTGTCGCGTGGTGCACCGCGACCTCCAGGCACCCCGGAGTTTCGGAAAAAAAATTTTCTGCGATTTTCACGAAACCACTTTTCTTCAACTTGAATTGGGCTAAAAATCCATCCCTGAAAATAAATATTCTCTGAGTAGTGTGTAAATTCTGATCCTTACCCTGCCTGGGTTGTCCACTGAGCATTTCCGCGAGCTCTACCTGAAGTTCTCTGGGCATGGGATTTTGACATGTTCCCCAAACCAAAAGGAATGAGTGGGAAACAATCAAGACAACAGATAGAAGCACTTGCATTTGAATGAGTTTCAAGCATGCTTGGGTACTCGTGTGATCTGAGTGACTCAGTTTTCGAATACAACTGTTGCGTGGTGCACCGCGACCTCCAGGCACCCCGGAGTTTCTGAAAAAAAATTTTCTGCGATTTTCACGAAACCACTTTTCTTCAACTTGAATTGGGCTAAAAATCCATCACTGAAAATAAAAATTCTCTGAGTAGTGTGGAAATACTGATCCTTACCCTGCCTGGGTTGTCCACTGAGCATTTCCGCGAGCTCTACCTGATGTTCTCTGGGCATGGGATTTTGACATGTTCCCCAAACCAAAAGGAATGAGTGGGAAACAATCAAGACAACAGATAGAAGCACTTGCATTTGAATGATTTCAAGCATGCTTGGGTACTCGTGTGATCTGAGTGACTCAGTTTTGGAATACAACTGTCGCGTGGTGCACCGCGACCTCCAGGCACCCCGGAGTTTCTGAAAAAAAAATTTCTGCGATTTTCACGAAACCACTTTTCTTCAACTTGAATTGGGCTAAAAATCCATCCCTGAAAATAAATATTCTCTGAGTAGTGTGTAAATGCTGATCCTTACCCTGCCTGGGTTGTCCACTGAGAATTTCGCCAAACTCTACCTGAAGTTCTCTGGGCATGGGATTTTGACATGTTCCCCAAACCAAAAGGAATGAGTGGGAAACAATCAAAACAACAAATAGAAGCACTTGCATTTGAATGAGTTTCAAGCATGCTTGGGTACTCGTGTGTTCTGAGTGACTCAGTTTTCGAATACAACTGTCGCGTGGTGCACCGCGACCTCCAGGCACCCCGGAGTTTCTGAAAAAAAATTTTCTGCGATTTTCACGAAACCACTTTTCTTCAACTTGAATTGGGCTAAAAATCCATCACTGAAAATAAAAATTCTCTGAGTAGTGTGGAAATACTGATCCTTACCCTGCCTGGGTTGTCCACTGAGCATTTCCGCGAGCTCTACCTGATGTTCTCTGGGCATAGGATTTTGACATGTTCCCCAAACCAAAAGGAATGAGTGGGAAACAATCAAGACAACAGATAGAAGCACTTGCATTTGAATGATTTCAAGCATGCTTGGGTACTCGTGTGATCTGAGTGACTCAGTTTTCGAATACAACTGTCGCGTGGTGCACCGCGACCTCCAGGCACCCCGGAGTTTCTGAAAAAAATTTTTTTGCGATTTTCACGAAACCACTTTTCTTCAACTTGAATTGGGCTAAAAATCCATCACTGAAAATAAAAATCCTCTGAGTAGTGTGGAAATACTGATCCTTACCCTGCCTGGGTTGTCCACTGAGCATTTCCGCGAGCTCTACCTGAAGTTCTCTGGGCATGGGATATTGACATGTTCCCCAAACCAAAAGGAATGAGTGGGAAACAATCAAGACAACAGATAGAAGCACTTGCATTTGAATGAGTTTCAAGCATGCTTGGGTACTCGTGTGATCTGAGTGACTCAGTTTTCGAATACAACTGTCGCGTGGTGCACAGCGACCTCCAGGCACCTCGGAGTTTCTAAAAAAAAATTTTCTGCGATTTTCACGAAGCCACTTTTCTTCAACTTGAATTGGGCTACAAATCCATCCCTGAAAATAAAAATTCTCTGAGTAGTTTGTAAATGCTGATCCTTACCCTGCCTGGGTTGTCCACTGAGCATTTCCCCGAACTCTACCTGAAGTTCTCTGGGCATGGGATTTTGACATGTTCCCCAAACCAAAAGGAATGAGTGGGAAACAATCAAGACAACAGACAGAAGCACTTGCATTTGAATGAGTTTCAAGCATGCTTGGGTACTCGTGTGATCTGAGTGACTCAGTTTTCGAATACAACTGTCGCGTGGTGCACCGCGACCTCCAGGCACCCCGGAGTTTCTGAAAAAAAATTTTCTGCGATTTTCACGAAACCACTTTTCTTCAACTTGAATTGGGCTAAAAATCCATCCCTGAAAATAAATATTCTCTGAGTAGTGTGTAAATGCTGATCCTTACCCTGCCTGGGTTGTCCACTGAGAATTTCCCCAAACTTTACCTGAAGTTCTCTGGGCATGGGATTTTGACATGTTCCCCAAACCAAAAGGAATGAGTGGGAAACAATCAAGACAACAGATAGAAGCACTTGCATTTGAATGAGTTTCAAGCATGCTTGGGTACTCGTGTGATCTGAGTGACTCAGTTCTCGAATACAACTGTCGCGTGGTGCACCGCGACCTCCAGGCACCCCGGAGTTTCTGAAAAAAAATTTTCTGCAATTTTCACGAAACTACTTTTCTTCAACTTGAATTGGGCTACAAATCCATCCCTGAAAATAAAAATTCTCTGAGTAGTGTGGAAATACTGATGCTTACCCTGCCTGGGTTGTCCACTGAGCATTTTCGCGAGCTCTACCTGAAGTTCTCTGGGCATGGGATTTTGACATGTTCCCCAAACCAAAAGAATGAGTGGGAAACAAACAAGAAAACAGATAGAAGCACTTGCATTTGAATGAGTTTCAAGCATGCTTGGGTACTCTTGTGATCTGAGTGACTCAGTTTTCGAATACAACTGTCGCGTGGTGCACCGCGACCTCCAGGCACCCCGGAGTTTCTGAAAAAAAATTTTCTGCGATATTCACGAAACTAATTTTCTTCAACTTGAATTGGGCTACAAATCCATCCCTGAAAATAAAAATTCTCTGAGTAGTGTGGAAATACTGATCCTTACCCTGCCTGGGTTGTCCACTGAGCATTTCCGCGAGCTCTACCTGAAATTCTCTGGGCATGGGATTTTGACATGTTCCCCAAACCAAAAGGAATGAGTGGGAAACAATCAAGAAAACAGATAGAAGCACTTGCATTTGAATGAGTTTCAAGCATGCTTGGGTACTCGTGTGATCTGAGTGACTCAGTTTTGGAATACAACTGTGGCGTGGTGCACCGCGACCTCCAGGCACCCCGGAGTTTCTGAAAAAAAATTTTCTGCGATTTTCACGAAACTACTTATCTTCATCTTGAATTGGGCTAAAAATCCATCCCTGAAAATAAAAATTCTCTGAGTAGTGTGTAAATGCTGATCCTTACCCTGCCTGGGTTGTCCACTGAGAATTTCCCCAAACTCTACCTGAAGTTCTCTGGGCATGGGATTTTGACATGTTCCCCAAACCAAAAGGAATGAGTGGGAAACAATCAAGACAACAGATAGAAGCACTTGCATTTGAATGAGTTTCAAGCATGCTTGGGTACTCGTGTGATCTGAGTGACTCAGTTTTCGAATACAACTGTCGCGTGGTGCACCGCGACCTCCAGGCACCCCGGAGTTTCTGAAAAAAAATTTTCTGCGATTTTCACGAAACCACTTTTCTTCAACTTGAATTGGGCTAAAAATCCATCACTGAAAATAAAAATTCTCTGAGTAGTATGGAAATACTGATCCTTACCCTGCCTGGGTTGTCCACTGAGCATTTCCGCGAGCTCTACCTGATGTTCTCTGGGCATGGGATTTTGACATGTTCCCCAAACCAAAAGGAATGAGTGGAAAACAATCAAGACAACAGATAGAAGCACTTGCATTTGAATGATTTCAAGCATGCTTGGGTACTCGTGTGATCTGAGTTACTCAGTTTTCGAATACAACTGTCGCGTGGTGCACCGCGACCTCCAGGCACCCCGGAGTTTCTGAAAAAAAATTTTCTGCGATCTTCACGAAACCACTTTTCTTCAACTTGAATTGGGCTAAAAATCCATCACTGAAAATAAAAATTCTCTGAGTAGTGTGGAAATACTGATCCTTACCCTGCCTGGGTTGTCCACTGAGCATTTCCGCGAGCTCTACCTGATGTTCTCTGGGCATGGGATTTTGACATGTTCCCCAAACCAAAAGGAATGAGTGGGAAACAATCAAGACAACAGATAGAAGCACTTGCATTTGAATGAGTTTCAAGCATGCTTGGGTACTCGTGTGATCTGAGTGACTCAGTTTTCGAATACAACTGTCGCGTGGTGCACCGCGACCTCCAGGCACCCCGGAGTTTCTGAAAAAAAAATTTCTGCGATCTTCACGAAACCACTTTTCTTCAACTTGAATTGGGCTAAAAATCCATCACTGAAAATAAAAATCCTCTGAGTAGTGTGGAAATACTGATCCTGACCCTGCCTGGGTTGTCCACTGAGCATTTCTGCGAGCTCTACCTGAAGTTCTCTGGGCATGATTTTGACATGTTCCCCAAACCAAAAGGAATGAGTGGGAAACAATCAAGACAACAGATAGAAGCACTTGCATTTGAATGAGTTTCAAGCATGCTTGGGTACTCGTGTGATCTGAGTGACTCAGTTTTGGAATACAACTGTCGCGTGGTGCACCGCGACCTCCAGGCACCCCGGAGTTTCTGAAAAAAAATTTTCTGCGATTTTCACGAAACCACTTTTCTTCAACTTGAATTGGGCTAAAAATCCATCCCTGAAAATAAATATTCTCTGAGTAGTGTGTAAATGCTGATCCTTACCCTGCCTGGGTTGTCCACTGAGAATTTCCCCAAACTTTACCTGAAGTTCTCTGGGCATGGGATTTTGACATGTTCCCCAAACCAAAAGGAATGAGTGGGAAACAATCAAGACAACAGATAGAAGCACTTGCATTTGAATGAGTTTCAAGCATGCTTGGGTACTCGTGTGATCTGAGTGACTCAGTTCTCGAATACAACTGTCGCGTGGTGCACCGCGACCTCCAGGCACCCCGGAGTTTCTGAAAAAAAATTTTCTGCAATTTTCACGAAACTACTTTTCTTCAACTTGAATTGGGCTACAAATCCATCCCTGAAAATAAAAATTCTCTGAGTAGTGTGGAAATACTGATGCTTACCCTGCCTGGGTTGTCCACTGAGCATTTTCGCGAGCTCTACCTGAAGTTCTCTGGGCATGGGATTTTGACATGTTCCCCAAACCAAAAGAATGAGTGGGAAACAAACAAGAAAACAGATAGAAGCACTTGCATTTGAATGAGTTTCAAGCATGCTTGGGTACTCTTGTGATCTGAGTGACTCAGTTTTCGAATACAACTGTCGCGTGGTGCACCGCGACCTCCAGGCACCCCGGAGTTTCTGAAAAAAAATTTTCTGCGATATTCACGAAACTAATTTTCTTCAACTTGAATTGGGCTACAAATCCATCCCTGAAAATAAAAATTCTCTGAGTAGTGTGGAAATACTGATCCTTACCCTGCCTGGGTTGTCCACTGAGCATTTCCGCGAGCTCTACCTGAAATTCTCTGGGCATGGGATTTTGACATGTTCCCCAAACCAAAAGGAATGAGTGGGAAACAATCAAGAAAACAGATAGAAGCACTTGCATTTGAATGAGTTTCAAGCATGCTTGGGTACTCGTGTGATCTGAGTGACTCAGTTTTGGAATACAACTGTGGCGTGGTGCACCGCGACCTCCAGGCACCCCGGAGTTTCTGAAAAAAAATTTTCTGCGATTTTCACGAAACTACTTATCTTCATCTTGAATTGGGCTAAAAATCCATCCCTGAAAATAAAAATTCTCTGAGTAGTGTGTAAATGCTGATCCTTACCCTGCCTGGGTTGTCCACTGAGAATTTCCCCAAACTCTACCTGAAGTTCTCTGGGCATGGGATTTTGACATGTTCCCCAAACCAAAAGGAATGAGTGGGAAACAATCAAGACAACAGATAGAAGCACTTGCATTTGAATGAGTTTCAAGCATGCTTGGGTACTCGTGTGATCTGAGTGACTCAGTTTTCGAATACAACTGTCGCGTGGTGCACCGCGACCTCCAGGCACCCCGGAGTTTCTGAAAAAAAATTTTCTGCGATTTTCACGAAACCACTTTTCTTCAACTTGAATTGGGCTAAAAATCCATCACTGAAAATAAAAATTCTCTGAGTAGTATGGAAATACTGATCCTTACCCTGCCTGGGTTGTCCACTGAGCATTTCCGCGAGCTCTACCTGATGTTCTCTGGGCATGGGATTTTGACATGTTCCCCAAACCAAAAGGAATGAGTGGAAAACAATCAAGACAACAGATAGAAGCACTTGCATTTGAATGATTTCAAGCATGCTTGGGTACTCGTGTGATCTGAGTTACTCAGTTTTCGAATACAACTGTCGCGTGGTGCACCGCGACCTCCAGGCACCCCGGAGTTTCTGAAAAAAAATTTTCTGCGATCTTCACGAAACCACTTTTCTTCAACTTGAATTGGGCTAAAAATCCATCACTGAAAATAAAAATTCTCTGAGTAGTGTGGAAATACTGATCCTTACCCTGCCTGGGTTGTCCACTGAGCATTTCCGCGAGCTCTACCTGATGTTCTCTGGGCATGGGATTTTGACATGTTCCCCAAACCAAAAGGAATGAGTGGGAAACAATCAAGACAACAGATAGAAGCACTTGCATTTGAATGAGTTTCAAGCATGCTTGGGTACTCGTGTGATCTGAGTGACTCAGTTTTCGAATACAACTGTCGCGTGGTGCACCGCGACCTCCAGGCACCCCGGAGTTTCTGAAAAAAAAATTTCTGCGATCTTCACGAAACCACTTTTCTTCAACTTGAATTGGGCTAAAAATCCATCACTGAAAATAAAAATCCTCTGAGTAGTGTGGAAATACTGATCCTGACCCTGCCTGGGTTGTCCACTGAGCATTTCTGCGAGCTCTACCTGAAGTTCTCTGGGCATGATTTTGACATGTTCCCCAAACCAAAAGGAATGAGTGGGAAACAATCAAGACAACAGATAGAAGCACTTGCATTTGAATGAGTTTCAAGCATGCTTGGGTACTCGTGTGATCTGAGTGACTCAGTTTTGGAATACAACTGTCGCGTGGTGCACCGCGACCTCCAGGCACCCCGGAGTTTCTGAAAAAAAATTTTCTGCGATTTTCACGAAACCACTTTTCTTCAACTTGAATTGGGCTAAAAATCCATCCCTGAAAATAAATATTCTCTGAGTAGTGTGTAAATTCTGATCCTTACCCTGCCTGGGTTGTCCACTGAGCATTTCCGCGAGCTCTACCTGAAGTTCTCTGGGCATGGGATTTTGACATGTTCCCAAAACCAAAAGGAATGAGTGGGAAACAATCAAGACAACAGATAGAAGCACTTGCATTTGAATGAGTTTCAAGCATGCTTGGGTACTCGTGTGATCTGAGTGACTCAGTTCTCGAATACAACTGTCGCGTGGTGCACCGCGACCTCCAGGCACCCCGGAGTTTCTGAAAAAAAATTTTCTGCAATTTTCACGAAACTACTTTTCTTCAACTTGAATTGGGCTACAAATCCATCCCTGAAAATAAAAATTCTCTGAGTAGTGTGGAAATACTGATGCTTACCCTGCCTGGGTTGTCCACTGAGCATTTTCGCGAGCTCTACCTGAAGTTCTCTGGGCATGGGATTTTGACATGTTCCCCAAACCAAAAGAATGAGTGGGAAACAAACAAGAAAACAGATAGAAGCACTTGCATTTGAATGAGTTTCAAGCATGCTTGGGTACTCTTGTGATCTGAGTGACTCAGTTTTCGAATACAACTGTCGCGTGGTGCACCGCGACCTCCAGGCACCCCGGAGTTTCTGAAAAAAAATTTTCTGCGATCTTCACGAAACCACTTTTCTTCAACTTGAATTGGGCTAAAAATCCATCACTGAAAATAAAAATTCTCTGAGTAGTGTGGAAATACTGATCCTTACCCTGCCTGGGTTGTCCACTGAGCATTTCCGCGAGCTCTACCTGATGTTCTCTGGGCATGGGATTTTGACATGTTCCCCAAACCAAAAGGAATGAGTGGGAAACAATCAAGACAACAGATAGAAGCACTTGCATTTGAATGAGTTTCAAGCATGCTTGGGTACTCGTGTGATCTGAGTGACTCAGTTTTCGAATACAACTGTCGCGTGGTGCACCGCGACCTCCAGGCACCCCGGAGTTTCTGAAAAAAAAATTTCTGCGATCTTCACGAAACCACTTTTCTTCAACTTGAATTGGGCTAGAAATCCATCACTGAAAATAAAAATCCTCTGAGTAGTGTGGAAATACTGATCCTGACCCTGCCTGGGTTGTCCACTGAGCATTTCTGCGAGCTCTACCTGAAGTTCTCTGGGCATGATTTTGACATGTTCCCCAAACCAAAAGGAATGAGTGGGAAACAATCAAGACAACAGATAGAAGCACTTGCATTTGAATGAGTTTCAAGCATGCTTGGGTACTCGTGTGATCTGAGTGACTCAGTTTTGGAATACAACTGTCGCGTGGTGCACCGCGACCTCCAGGCACCCCGGAGTTTCTGAAAAAAAATTTTCTGCGATTTTCACGAAACCACTTTTCTTCAACTTGAATTGGGCTAAAAATCCATCCCTGAAAATAAATATTCTCTGAGTAGTGTGTAAATTCTGATCCTTACCCTGCCTGGGTTGTCCACTGAGCATTTCCGCGAGCTCTACCTGAAGTTCTCTGGGCATGGGATTTTGACATGTTCCCAAAACCAAAAGGAATGAGTGGGAAACAATCAAGACAACAGATAGAAGCACTTGCATTTGAATGAGTTTCAAGCATGCTTGGGTACTCGTGTGATCTGAGTGACTCAGTTTTCGAATACAACTGTCGCGTGGTGCACCGCGACCTCCAGGCACCCCGGAGTTTCTGAAAAAAAATTTTCTGCGATTTTCACGAAACCACTTTTCTTCAACTTGAATTGGGCTAAAAATCCATCACTGAAAATAAAAATTCTCTGAGTAGTGTGGAAATACTGATCCTTACCCTGCCTGGGTTGTCCACTGAGCATTTCCGCGAGCTCTACCTGATGTTCTCTGGGCATGGGATTTTGACATGTTCCCCAAACCAAAAGGAATGAGTGGGAAACAATCAAGACAACAGATAGAAGCACTTGCATTTGAATGATTTCAAGCATGCTTGGGTACTCGTGTGATCTGAGTGACTCAGTTTTCGAATACAACTGTCGCGTGGTACACAGCGACCTCCAGGCACCCCGGAGTTTCTGAAAAAAAATTTTCTGCGATTTTCACGAAACCACTTTTCTTCAACTTGAATTGGGCTACAAATCCATCCCTGAAAACAAAAATTCTCTGAGTAGTTTGTAAATGCTGATCCTTACCCTGCCTGGGTTGTCCACTGAGCATTTCCGCGAGCTCTACCTGAAGTTCTCTGGGCATGGGATTTTGACATGTTCCCCAAACCAAAAGGAATGAGTGGGAAACAATCAAGACAACAGATAGAAGCACTTGCATTTGAATGAGTTTCAAGCATGCTTGGGTACTCGTGTGATCTGAGTGACTCAGTTTTCGAATACAACTGTCGCGTGGTGCACCGCGACCTCCAGGGACCCCGGAGTTTCTGAAAAAAAATTTTCTGCGATTTTCACGAAACCACTTTTCTTCAACTTGAATTGGGCTAAAAATCCATCACTGAAAATAAAAATTCTCTGAGTAGTGTGGAAATACTGATCCTTACCCTGCCTGGGTTGTCCACTGAGCATTTCCGCGAGCTCTACCTGATGTTCTCTGGGCATGGGATTTTGACATGTTCCCCAAACCAAAAGGAATGAGTGGGAAACAATCAAGACAACAGATAGAAGCACTTGCATTTGAATGAGTTTCAAGCATGCTTGGGTACTCGTGTGATCTGAGTGACTCAGTTTTCGAATACAACTGTCGCGTGGTGCACCGCGACCTCCAGGCACCCCGGAGTTTCTGAAAAAAAAATTTCTGCGATATTCACGAAACTAATTTTCTTCAACTTGAATTGGGCTACAAATCCATCCCTGAAAATAAAAATTCTCTGAGTAGTGTGGAAATACTGATCCTTACCCTGCCTGGGTTGTCCACTGAGCATTTCCGCGAGCTCTACCTGAAGTTCTCTGGGCATGGGATTTTGACATGTTCCCCAAACCAAAAGGAATGAGTGGGAAACAATCAAGACAACAGATGGAAGCACTTGCATTTGAATGAGTTTCAAGCATGCTTGGGTACTCGTGTGATCTGAGTGACTCAGTTTTCGAATACAACTGTCGCGTGGTGCACCGCGACCTCCAGGCACCCCGGAGTTTCTGAAAAAAAATTTTCTGCGATTTTCACGAAACCACTTTTCTTCAACTTGAATTGGGCTAAAAATCCATCCCTGAAAATAAAAATTCTCTGAGTAGTGTGGAAATACTGATCCTTACCCTGCCTGGGTTGTCCACTGAGCATTTCCGCGAGCTCTACCTGAAGTTCTCTGGGCATGAGATATTGACATGTTCCCCAAACCAAAAGGAATGAGTGGGAAACAATCAAGACAACAGATAGAAGCACTTGCATTTGAATGAGTTTCAAGCATGCTTGGGTACTCGTGTGATCTGAGTGACTCAGTTTTCGAATACAACTGTCGCGTGGTGCACAGCGACCTCCAGGCACCTCGGAGTTTCTAAAAAAAAAATTTTCTGCGATTTTCACGAAGCCACTTTTCTTCAACTTGAATTGGGCTACAAATCCATCCCTGAAAATAAAAATTCTCTGAGTAGTTTGTAAATGCTGATCCTTACCCTGCCTGGGTTGTCCACTGAGCATTTCCCCGAACTCTACCTGAAGTTCTCTGGGCATGGGATTTTGACATGTTCCCCAAACCAAAAGGAATGAGTGGGAAACAATCAAGACAACAGACAGAAGCACTTGCATTTGAATGAGTTTCAAGCATGCTTGGGTACTCGTGTGATCTGAGTGACTCAGTTTTCGAATACAACTGTCGCGTGGTGCACCGCGACCTCCAGGCACCCCGGAGTTTCTGAAAAAAAATTTTCTGCGATTTTCACGAAACCACTTTTCTTCAACTTGAATTGGGCTAAAAATCCATCACTAAAAATAAAAATTCTCTGAGTAGTGTGGAAATACTGATCCTTACCCTGCCTGGGTTGTCCACTGAGCATTTCCGCAAGCTCTACCTGAAGTTCTCTGGGCATGGGATTTTGAGATGTTCCCCAAACCAAAAGGAATGAGTGGGAAACAATCAAGACAACAGATAGAAGCACTTGCATTTGAATGAGTTTCAAGCATGCTTGGGTACTCGTGTGATCTGAGTGACTCAGTTTTGGAATACAACTGTCGCGTGGTGCACCGCGACCTCCAGGCACCCCGGAGTTTCTGAAAAAAAATTTTCTGCGATTTTCACGAAACCACTTTTCTTCAACTTGAATTGGGCTAAAAATCCATCCCTGAAAATAAATATTCTCTGAGTAGTGTGTAAATGCTGATCCTTACCCTGCCTGGGTTGTCCACTGAGAATTTCCCCAAACTTTACCTGAAGTTCTCTGGGCATGGGATTTTGACATGTTCCCCAAACCAAAAGGAATGAGTGGGAAACAATCAAGACAACAGATAGAAGCACTTGCATTTGAATGAGTTTCAAGCATGCTTGGGTACTCGTGTGATCTGAGTGACTCAGTTCTCGAATACAACTGTCGCGTGGTGCACCGCGACCTCCAGGCACCCCGGAGTTTCTGAAAAAAAATTTTCTGCGATTTTCACGAAACTACTTTTCTTCAACTTGAATTGGGCTACAAATCCATCCCTGAAAATAAAAATTCTCTGAGTAGTGTGGAAATACTGATGCTTACCCTGCCTGGGTTGTCCACTGAGCATTTTCGCGAGCTCTACCTGAAGTTCTCTGGGCATGGGATTTTGACATGTTCCCCAAACCAAAAGAATGAGTGGGAAACAAACAAGAAAACAGATAGAAGCACTTGCATTTGAATGAGTTTCAAGCATGCTTGGGTACTCTTGTGATCTGAGTGACTCAGTTTTCGAATACAACTGTCGCGTGGTGCACCGCGACCTCCAGGCACCCCGGAGTTTCTGAAAAAAAATTTTCTGCGATATTCACGAAACTAATTTTCTTCAACTTGAATTGGGCTACAAATCCATCCCTGAAAATAAAAATTCTCTGAGTAGTGTGGAAATACTGATCCTTACCCTGCCTGGGTTGTCCACTGAGCATTTCCGCGAGCTCTACCTGAAATTCTCTGGGCATGGGATTTTGACATGTTCCCCAAACCAAAAGGAATGAGTGGGAAACAATCAAGAAAACAGATAGAAGCACTTGCATTTGAATGAGTTTCAAGCATGCTTGGGTACTCGTGTGATCTGAGTGACTCAGTTTTGGAATACAACTGTGGCGTGGTGCACCGCGACCTCCAGGCACCCCGGAGTTTCTGAAAAAAAAATTTCTGCGATTTTCACGAAACTACTTATCTTCATCTTGAATTGGGCTAAAAATCCATCCCTGAAAATAAAAATTCTCTGAGTAGTGTGTAAATGCTGATCCTTACCCTGCCTGGGTTGTCCACTGAGAATTTCCCCAAACTCTACCTGAAGTTCTCTGGGCATGGGATTTTGACATGTTCCCCAAACCAAAAGGAATGAGTGGGAAACAATCAAGACAACAGATAGAAGCACTTGCATTTGAATGAGTTTCAAGCATGCTTGGGTACTCGTGTGATCTGAGTGACTCAGTTTTCGAATACAACTGTCGCGTGGTGCACCGCGACCTCCAGGCACCCCGGAGTTTCTGAAAAAAAATTTTCTGCGATTTTCACGAAACCACTTTTCTTCAACTTGAATTGGGCTAAAAATCCATCACTGAAAATAAAAATTCTCTGAGTAGTATGGAAATACTGATCCTTACCCTGCCTGGGTTGTCCACTGAGCATTTCCGCGAGCTCTACCTGATGTTCTCTGGGCATGGGATTTTGACATGTTCCCCAAACCAAAAGGAATGAGTGGAAAACAATCAAGACAACAGATAGAAGCACTTGCATTTGAATGATTTCAAGCATGCTTGGGTACTCGTGTGATCTGAGTTACTCAGTTTTCGAATACAACTGTCGCGTGGTGCACCGCGACCTCCAGGCACCCCGGAGTTTCTGAAAAAAAATTTTCTGCGATCTTCACGAAACCACTTTTCTTCAACTTGAATTGGGCTAAAAATCCATCACTGAAAATAAAAATTCTCTGAGTAGTGTGGAAATACTGATCCTTACCCTGCCTGGGTTGTCCACTGAGCATTTCCGCGAGCTCTACCTGATGTTCTCTGGGCATGGGATTTTGACATGTTCCCCAAACCAAAAGGAATGAGTGGGAAACAATCAAGACAACAGATAGAAGCACTTGCATTTGAATGAGTTTCAAGCATGCTTGGGTACTCGTGTGATCTGAGTGACTCAGTTTTCGAATACAACTGTCGCGTGGTGCACCGCGACCTCCAGGCACCCCGGAGTTTCTGAAAAAAAATTTTCTGCGATCTTCACGAAACCACTTTTCTTCAACTTGAATTGGGCTAAAAATCCATCACTGAAAATAAAAATCCTCTGAGTAGTGTGGAAATAGTGATCCTGACCCTGCCTGGGTTGTCCACTGAGCATTTCTGCGAGCTCTACCTGAAGTTCTCTGGGCATGATTTTGACATGTTCCCCAAACCAAAAGGAATGAGTGGGAAACAATCAAGACAACAGATAGAAGCACTTGCATTTGAATGAGTTTCAAGCATGCTTGGGTACTCGTGTGATCTGAGTGACTCAGTTTTGGAATACAACTGTCGCGTGGTGCACCGCGACCTCCAGGCACCCCGGAGTTTCTGAAAAAAAATTTTCTGCGATTTTCACGAAACCACTTTTCTTCAACTTGAATTGGGCTAAAAATCCATCCCTGAAAATAAATATTCTCTGAGTAGTGTGTAAATTCTGATCCTTACCCTGCCTGGGTTGTCCACTGAGCATTTCCGCGAGCTCTACCTGAAGTTCTCTGGGCATGGGAATTTGACATGTTCCCAAAACCAAAAGGAATGAGTGGGAAACAATCAAGACAACAGATAGAAGCACTTGCATTTGAATGAGTTTCAAGCATGCTTGGGTACTCGTGTGATCTGAGTGACTCAGTTTTCGAATACAACTGTCGCGTGGTGCACCGCGACCTCCAGGCACCCCGGAGTTTCTGAAAAAAAATTTTCTGCGATTTTCACGAAACCACTTTTCTTCAACTTGAATTGGGCTAAAAATCCATCACTGAAAATAAAAATTCTCTGAGTAGTGTGGAAATACTGATCCTTACCCTGCCTGGGTTGTCCACTGAGCATTTCCGCGAGCTCTACCTGATGTTCTCTGGGAATGGGATTTTGACATGTTCCCCAAACCAAAAGGAATGAGTGGGAAACAATCAAGACAACAGATAGAAGCACTTGCATTTGAATGATTTCAAGCATGCTTGGGTACTCGTGTGATCTGAGTGACTCAGTTTTCGAATACAACTGTCGCGTGGTGCACCGCGACCTCCAGGCACCCCGGAGTTTCTGAAAAAAAATTTTCTGCGATTTTCACGAAACCACTTTTCTTCAACTTGAATTGGGCTAAAAATCCATCACTGAAAATAAAAATCCTCTGAGTAGTGTGGAAATACTGATCCTTACCCTGCCTGGGTTGTCCACTGAGCATTTCCGCGAGCTCTACCTGAAGTTCTCTGGGCATGGGATTTTGACATGTTCCCCAAACCAAAAGGAATGAGTGGGAAACAATCAAGACAACAGATAGAAGCACTTGCATTTGAATGAGTTTCAAGCATGCTTGGGAACTCGTGTGATCTGAGTGACTCAGTTTTCGAATACAACTGTCGCGTGGTACACAGCGACCTCCAGGCACCCCGGAGTTTCTGAAAAAAAATTTTCTGCGATTTTCACGAAACCACTTTTCTTCAACTTGAATTGGGCTACAAATCCATCCCTGAAAACAAAAATTCTCTGAGTAGTTTGTAAATGCTGATCCTTACCCTGCCTGGGTTGTCCACTGAGCATTTCCGCGAGCTCTACCTGAAGTTCTCTGGGCATGGGATTTTGACATGTTCCCCAAACCAAAAGGAATGAGTGGGAAACAATCAAGACAACAGATAGAAGCACTTGCATTTGAATGAGTTTCAAGCATGCTTGGGTACTCGTGTGATCTGAGTGACTCAGTTTTCGAATACAACTGTCGCGTGGTGCACCGCGACCTCCAGGGACCCCGGAGTTTCTGAAAAAAAATTTTCTGCGATTTTCACGAAACCACTTTTCTTCAACTTGAATTGGGCTAAAAATCCATCACTGAAAATAAAAATTCTCTGAGTAGTGTGGAAATACTGATCCTTACCCTGCCTGGGTTGTCCACTGAGCATTTCCGCGAGCTCTACCTGATGTTCTCTGGGCATGGGATTTTGACATGTTCCCCAAACCAAAAGGAATGAGTGGGAAACAATCAAGACAACAGATAGAAGCACTTGCATTTGAATGAGTTTCAAGCATGCTTGGGTACTCGTGTGATCTGAGTGACTCAGTTTTGGAATACAACTGTCGCGTGGTGCACCGCGACCTCCAGGCACCCCGGAGTTTCTGAAAAAAAAATTTCTGCGATTTTCACGAAACCACTTTTCTTCAACTTGAATTGGGCTAAAAATCCATCCCTGAAAATAAATATTCTCTGAGTAGTGTGTAAATGCTGATCCTTACCCTGCCTGGGTTGTCCACTGAGAATTTCCCCAAACTCTACCTGAAGTTCTCTGGGCATGGGATTTTGACATGTTCCCCAAACCAAAAGGAATGAGTGGGAAACAATCAAGACAACAGATAGAAGCACTTGCATTTGAATGAGTTTCAAGCATGCTTGGGTACTCGTGTGATCTGAGTGACTCAGTTTTCGAATACAACTGTCGCGTGGTGCACCGCGACCTCCAGGCACCCCGGAGTTTCTGAAAAAAAATTTTCTGCGATTTTCACGAAACCACTTTTCTTCAACTTGAATTGGGATAAAAATCCATCACTGAAAATAAAAATTCTCTGAGTAGTGTGGAAATACTGATCCTTACCCTGCCTGGGTTGTCCACTGAGTATTTCCGCGAGCTCTACCTGATGTTCTCTGGGCATGGGATTTTGACATGTTCCCCAAACCAAAAGGAATGAGTGGGAAACAATCAAGACAACAGATAAAAGCACTTGCATTTGAATGAGTTTCAAGCATGCTTGGGTACTCGTGTGATCTGAGTGACTCAGTTTTCGAATAGAACTGTCGCGTGGTGCACCGCGACCTCCAGGCACCCCGGAGTTTCTGAAAAAAATTTTTTTGCGATTTTCACGAAACCACTTTTCTTCAACTTGAATTGGGCTAGAAATCCATCACTGAAAATAAAAATCCTCTGAGTAGTGTGGAAATACTGATCCTTACCCTGCCTGGGTTGTCCACTGAGCATTTCTGCGAGCTCTACCTGAAGTTCTCTGGGCATGGGATTTTGACATGTTCCCCAAACCAAAAGGAATGAGTGGGAAACAATCAAGACAACAGATAGAAGCACTTGCATTTGAATGAGTTTCAAGCATGCTTGGGTACTCGTGTGATCTGAGTGACTCAGTTTTCGAATACAACTGTCGCGTGGTGCACCGCGACCTCCAGGCACCCCGGAGTTTCTGAAAAAAAATTTTCTGCGATTTTCACGAAACCACTTTTCTTCAACTTGAATTGGGCTAAAAATCCATCACTGAAAATAAATATTCTCTGAGTAGTGTGTAAATGCTGATCCTTACCCTGCCTGGGTTGTCCACTGAGAATTTCCCCAAACTCTACCTGAAGTTCTCTGGGCATGGGATTTTGACATGTTCCCGAAACCAAAAGGAATGAGTGGGAAACAATCAAGACAACAGATAGAAGCACTTGTATTTGAATGAGTTTCAAGCATGCTTGGGTACTCGTGTGATCTGAGTGACTCAGTTTTGGAATACAACTGTCGCGTGTTGCACCGCGACCTCCAGGCACCCCGGAGTTTCTGAAAAAAAATTTTCTGCGATTTTCACGAAACCACTTTTCTTCAACTTGAAATGGGCTAAAAATCCATCACTGAAAATAAAAATTCTCTGAGTAGTGTGGAAATACTGATCCTTACCCTGCCTGGGTTGTCCACTGAGCATTTCCGCGAGCTCTACCTGATGTTCTCTGGGCATGGGATTTTGCCATGTTCCTCAAACCAAAAGGAATGAGTGGGAAACAATCAAGACAACAGATAGAAGCACTTGCATTTGAATGATTTCAAGCATGCTTGGGTACTCGTGTGATCTGAGTGACTCAGTTTTCGAATACAACTGTCGCGTGGTGCACCGCGACCTCCAGGCACCCCGGAGTTTCTGAAAAAAAAATTTCTGCGATTTTCACGAAACCACTTTTCTTCAACTTGAATTGGGCTAAAAATCCATCCCTGAAAATAAATATTCTCTGAGTAGTGTGGAAATACTGATCCTTACCCTGCCTGGGTTGTCCACTGAGCATTTCCGCGAGCTCTACCTGAAGTTCTCTGGGCATGGGATTTTGACATGTTCCCCAAACCAAAAGGAATGAGTGGGAAACAATCAAGACAACAGATAGAAGCACTTGCATTTGAATGAGTTTCAAGCATGCTCGGGTACTCGTGTGATCTGAGTGACTCAGTTTTCGAATACAACTGTCGCGTGGTGCACCGCGACCTCCAGGCACCCCGGAGTTTCTGAAAAAAAAATTTCTGCGATTTTCACGAAACTACTTTTCTTCAACTTGAATTGGGCTACAAATCCATCCCTGAAAATAAAAATTCTCTGAGTAGTGTGGAAATACTGATCCTTACCCTGCCTGGGTTGTCCACTGAGCATTTCCGCGAGCTCTACCTGAAGTTCTCTGGGCATGGGATTTTGACATGTTCCCCAAACCAAAAGGAATGAGTGGGAAACAATCAAGAAAACAGATAGAAGCACTTGCATTTGAATGAGTTTCAAGCATGCTTGGGTACTCGTGTGATCTGAGTGACTCAGTTTTCGAATACAACTGTCACGTGGTGCACCGCGACCTCCAGGCACCCCGGAGTTTCTGAAAAAAAATTTTCTGCGATTTTCACGAAACCACTTTTCTTCAACTTGAATTGGGCTAAAAATCCATCCCTGAAAATAAATATTCTCTGAGTAGTGTGTAAATGCTGATCCTTACCCTGCCTGGGTTGTCCACTGAGAATTTCCCCAAACTCTACCTGAAGTTCTCTGGGCATGGGATTTTGACATGTTCCCCAAACCAAAAGGAATGAGTGGGAAACAATCAAGACAACAGATAGAAGCACTTGCATTTGAATGAGTTTCAAGCATGCTTGGGTACTCGTGTGATCTGAGTGACTCAGTTTTCGAATACAACTGTCGCGTGTTGCACCGCGACCTCCAGGCACCCCGGAGTTTCTGAAAAAAAATTTTCTGCGATTTTCACGAAACCACTTTTCTTCAACTTGAATTGGGCTAAAAATCCATCCCTGAAAATAAATATTCTCTGAGTAGTGTGTAAATGCTGATCCTTACCCTGCCTGGGTTGTCCACTGAGAATTTCCCCAAACTCTACCTGAAGTTCTCTGGGCATGGGATTTTGACATGTTCCCCAAACCAAAAGGAATGAGTGGGAAACAATCAAGACAACAGATAGAAGCACTTGTATTTGAATGAGTTTCAAGCATGCTTGGGTACTCGTGTGATCTGAGTGACTCAGTTTTGGAATACAACTGTCGCGTGGTGCACCGCGACCTCCAGGCACCCCGGAGTTTCTGAAAAAAAATTTTCTGCGATTTTCACGAAACCACTTTTCTTCAACTTGAATTGGGCTAAAAATCCATCACTGAAAATAAAAATTCTCTGAGTAGTGTGGAAATACTGATCCTTACCCTGCCTGGGTTGTCCACTGAGCATTTCCGCGAGCTCTACCTGATGTTCTCTGGGCATGGGATTTTGACATGTTCCTCAAACCAAAAGGAATGAGTGGGAAACAATCAAGACAACAGATAGAAGCACTTGCATTTGAATGATTTCAAGCATGCTTGGGTACTCGTGTGATCTGAGTGACTCAGTTTTCGAATACAACTGTCGCGTGGTGCACCGCGACCTCCAGGCACCCCGGAGTTTCTGAAAAAAAAAATTCTGCGATTTTCACGAAACCACTTTTCTTCAACTTGAATTGGGCTAAAAATCCATCCCTGAAAATAAATATTCTCTGAGTAGTGTGTAAATGCTGATCCTTACCCTGCCTGGGTTGTCCACTGAGAATTTCCCCAAACTCTACCTGAAGTTCTCTGGGCATGGGATTTTGACATGTTCCCCAAACCAAAAGGAATGAGTGGGAAACAATCAAGACAACAGATAGAAGCACTTGCATTTGAATGAGTTTCAAGCATGCTTGGGTACTCGTGTGATCTGAGTGACTCAGTTTTCGAATACAACTGTCGCGTGGTGCACCGCGACCTCCAGGCACCCCGGAGTTTCTGAAAAAAAATTTTCTGCGATTTTCACGAAACCACTTTTCTTCAACTTGAATTGGGCTAAAAATCCATCCCTGAAAATAAAAATTCTCTGAGTAGTGTGGAAATACTGATCCTTACCCTGCCTGGGTTGTCCACTGAGCATTTCCGCGAGCTCTACCTGAAGTTCTCTGGGCATGGGATTTTGACATGTTCCCCAAACCAAAAGGAATGAGTGGGAAACAATCAAGACAACAGATAGAAGCACTTGCATTTGAATGAGTTTCAAGCATGCTCGGGTACTCGTGTGATCTGAGTGACTCAGTTTTCGAATACAACTGTCGCGTGGTGCACCGCGACCTCCAGGCACCCCGGAGTTTCTGAAAAAAAAATTTCTGCGATTTTCACGAAACTACTTTTCTTCAACTTGAATTGGGCTACAAATCCATCCCTGAAAATAAAAATTCTCTGAGTAGTGTGGAAATACTGATCCTTACCCTGCCTGGGTTGTCCACTGAGCATTTCCGCGAGCTCTACCTGAAGTTCTCTGGGCATGGGATTTTGACATGTTCCCCAAACCAAAAGGAATGAGTGGGAAACAATCAAGAAAACAGATAGAAGCACTTGCATTTGAATGAGTTTCAAGCATGCTTGGGTACTCGTGTGATCTGAGTGACTCAGTTTTCGAATACAACTGTCACGTGGTGCACCGCGACCTCCAGGCACCCCGGAGTTTCTGAAAAAAAATTTTCTGCGATTTTCACGAAACCACTTTTCTTCAACTTGAATTGGGCTAAAAATCCATCCCTGAAAATAAATATTCTCTGAGTAGTGTGTAAATGCTGATCCTTACCCTGCCTGGGTTGTCCACTGAGAATTTCCCCAAACTCTACCTGAAGTTCTCTGGGCATGGGATTTTGACATGTTCCCCAAACCAAAAGGAATGAGTGGGAAACAATCAAGACAACAGATAGAAGCACTTGCATTTGAATGAGTTTCAAGCATGCTTGGGTACTCGTGTGATCTGAGTGACTCAGTTTTGGAATACAACTGTCGCGTGGTGCACCGCGACCTCCAGGCACCCCGGAGTTTCTGAAAAAAAATTTTCTGCGATATTCACGAAACTAATTTTCTTCAACTTGAATTGGGCTACAAATCCATCCCTGAAAATAAAAATTCTCTGAGTAGTGTGGAAATACTGATCCTTACCCTGCCTGGGTTGTCCACTGAGCATTTCCGCGAGCTCTACCTGAAATTCTCTGGGCATGGGATTTTGACATGTTCCCCAAACCAAAAGGAATGAGTGGGAAACAATCAAGACAACAGATAAAAGCACTTGCATTTGAATGAGTTTCAAGCATGCTTGGGTACTCGTGTGATCTGAGTGACTCAGTTTTCGAATACAACTGTCGCGTGGTGCACCGCGACCTCCAGGCACCCCGGAGTTTCTGAAAAAAAATTTTCTGCGATCTTCACGAAACCACTTTTCTTCAACTTGAATTGGGCTAAAAATCCATCACTGAAATTAAAAATCCTCTGAGTAGTGTGGAAATACTGATCCTGACCCTGCCTGGGTTGTCCACTGAGCATTTCTGCGAGCTCTACCTGAAGTTCTCTGGGCATGATTTTGACATGTTCCCCAAACCAAAAGGAATGAGTGGGAAACAATCAAGACAACAGATAGAAGCACTTGCATTTGAATGAGTTTCAAGCATGCTTGGGTACTCGTGTGATCTGAGTGACTCAGTTTTGGAATACAACTGTCGCGTGGTGCACCGCGACCTCCAGGCACCCCGGAGTTTCTGAAAAAAAATTTTCTGCGATTTTCACGAAACCACTTTTCTTCAACTTGAATTGGGCTAAAAATCCATCCCTGAAAATAAATATTCTCTGAGTAGTGTGTAAATTCTGATCCTTACCCTGCCTGGGTTGTCCACTGAGCATTTCCGCGAGCTCTACCTGAAGTTCTCTGGGCATGGGATTTTGACATGTTCCCCAAACCAAAAGGAATGAGTGGGAAACAATCAAGACAACAGATAGAAGCACTTGCATTTGAATGAGTTTCAAGCATGCTTGGGTACTCGTGTGATCTGAGTGACTCAGTTTTCGAATACAACTGTCGCGTGGTGCACCGCGACCTCCAGGGACCCCGGAGTTTCTGAAAAAAAATTTTCTGCGATTTTCACGAAACCACTTTTCTTCAACTTGAATTGGGCTAAAAATCCATCACTGAAAATAAAAATTCTCTGAGTAGTGTGGAAATACTGATCCTTACCCTGCCTGGGTTGTCCACTGAGCATTTCCGCGAGCTCTACCTGATGTTCTCTGGGCATGGGATTTTGACATGTTCCCCAAACCAAAAGGAATGAGTGGGAAACAATCAAGACAACAGATAGAAGCACTTGCATTTGAATGAGTTTCAAGCATGCTTGGGTACTCGTGTGATCTGAGTGACTCAGTTTTGGAATACAACTGTCGCGTGGTGCACCGCGACCTCCAGGCACCCCGGAGTTTCTGAAAAAAAAATTTCTGCGATTTTCACGAAACCACTTTTCTTCAACTTGAATTGGGCTAAAAATCCAAACCTGAAAATAAATATTCTCTGAGTAGTGTGTAAATGCTGATCCTTACCCTGCCTGGGTTGTCCACTGAGAATTTCCCCAAACTCTACCTGAAGTTCTCTGGGCATGGGATTTTGACATGTTCCCCAAACCAAAAGGAATGAGTGGGAAACAATCAAGACAACAGATAGAAGCACTTGCATTTGAATGAGTTTCAAGCATGCTTGGGTACTCGTGTGATCTGAGTGACTCAGTTTTCGAATACAACTGTCGCGTGGTGCACCGCGACCTCCAGGCACCCCGGAGTTTCTGAAAAAAAATTTTCTGCGATTTTCACGAAACCACTTTTCTTCAACTTGAATTGGGATAAAAATCCATCACTGAAAATAAAAATTCTCTGAGTAGTGTGGAAATACTGATCCTTACCCTGCCTGGGTTGTCCACTGAGTATTTCCGCGAGCTCTACCTGATGTTCTCTGGGCATGGGATTTTGACATGTTCCCCAAACCAAAAGGAATGAGTGGGAAACAATCAAGACAACAGATAGAAGCACTTGCATTTGAATGAGTTTCAAGCATGCTTGGGTACTCGTGTGATCTGAGTGACTCAGTTTTCGAATAGAACTGTCGCGTGGTGCACCGCGACCTCCAGGCACCCCGGAGTTTCTGAAAAAAAATTTTTTGCGATTTTCACGAAACCACTTTTCTTCAACTTGAATTGGGCTAAAAATCCATCACTGAAAATAAAAATCCTCTGAGTAGTGTGGAAATACTGATCCTTACCCTGCCTGGGTTGTCCACTGAGCATTTCTGCGAGCTCTACCTGAAGTTCTCTGGGCATGGGATTTTGACATGTTCCCCAAACCAAAAGGAATGAGTGGGAAACAATCAAGACAACAGATAGAAGCACTTGCATTTGAATGAGTTTCAAGCATGCTTGGGTACTCGTGTGATCTGAGTGACTCAGTTTTCGAATACAACTGTCGCGTGGTGCACCGCGACCTCCAGGCACCCCGGAGTTTCTCAAAAAAAATTTTCTGCGATTTTCACGAAACCACTTTTCTTCAACTTGAATTGGGCTAAAAATCCATCCCTGAAAATAAATATTCTCTGAGTAGTGTGTAAATGCTGATCCTTACCCTGCCTGGGTTGTCCACTGAGAATTTCCCCAAACTCTACCTGAAGTTCTCTGGGCATGGGATTTTGACATGTTCCCCAAACCAAAAGGAATGAGTGGGAAACAATCAAGACAACAGATAGAAGCACTTGTATTTGAATGAGTTTCAAGCATGCTTGGGTACTCGTGTGATCTGAGTGACTCAGTTTTGGAATACAACTGTCGCGTGGTGCACCGCGACCTCCAGGCACCCCGGAGTTTCTGAAAAAAAATTTTCTGCGATTTTCACGAAACCACTTTTCTTCAACTTGAATTGGGCTAAAAATCCATCACTGAAAATAAAAATTCTCTGAGTAGTGTGGAAATACTGATCCTTACCCTGCCTGGGTTGTCCACTGAGCATTTCCGCGAGCTCTACCTGATGTTCTCTGGGCATGGGATTTTGACATGTTCCTCAAACCAAAAGGAATGAGTGGGAAACAATAAAGACAACAGATAGAAGCACTTGCATTTGAATGATTTCAAGCATGCTTGGGTACTCGTGTGATCTGAGTGACTCAGTTTTCGAATACAACTGTCGCGTGGTGCACCGCGACCTCCAGGCACCCCGGAGTTTCTGAAAAAAAATTTTCTGCGATTTTCACGAAACCACTTTTCTTCAACTTGAATTGGGCTAAAAATCCATCACTGAAAATAAAAATTCTCTGAGTAGTGTGGAAATACTGATCCTTACCCTGCCTGGGTTGTCCACTGAGCATTTCCGCGAGCTCTACCTGATGTTCTCTGGGCATGGGATTTTGACATGTTCCTCAAACCAAAAGGAATGAGTGGGAAACAATAAAGACAACAGATAGAAGCACTTGCATTTGAATGATTTCAAGCATGCTTGGGTACTCGTGTGATCTGAGTGACTCAGTTTTCGAATACAACTGTCGCGTGGTGCACCGCGACCTCCAGGCACCCCGGAGTTTCTGAAAAAAAAATTTCTGCGATTTTCACGAAACCACTTTTCTTCAACTTGAATTGGGCTAAAAATCCATCCCTGAAAATAAATATTCTCTGAGTAGTGTGTAAATGCTGATCCTTACCCTGCCTGGGTTGTCCACTGAGAATTTCCCCAAACTCTACCTGAAGTTCTCTGGGCATGGGATTTTGACATGTTCCCCAAACCAAAAGGAATGAGTGGGAAACAATCAAGACAACAGATAGAAGCACTTGCATTTGAATGAGTTTCAAGCATGCTTGGGTACTCGTGTGATCTGAGTGACTCAGTTTTCGAATACAACTGTCGCGTGGTGCACCGCGACCTCCAGGCACCCCGGAGTTTCTGAAAAAAAATTTTCTGCGATTTTCACGAAACCACTTTTCTTCAACTTGAATTGGGCTAAAAATCCATCCCTGAAAATAAAAATTCTCTGAGTAGTGTGGAAATACTGATCCTTACCCTGCCTGGGTTGTCCACTGAGCATTTCCGCGAGCTCTACCTGAAGTTCTCTGGGCATGGGATTTTGACATGTTCCCCAAACCAAAAGGAATGAGTGGGAAACAATCAAGACAACAGATAGAAGCACTTGCATTTGAATGAGTTTCAAGCATGCTCGGGTACTCGTGTGATCTGAGTGACTCAGTTTTCGAATACAACTGTCGCGTGGTGCACCGCGACCTCCAGGCACCCCGGAGTTTCTGAAAAAAAAATTTCTGCGATTTTCACGAAACTACTTTTCTTCAACTTGAATTGGGCTACAAATCCATCCCTGAAAATAAAAATTCTCTGAGTAGTGTGGAAATACTGATCCTTACCCTGCCTGGGTTGTCCACTGAGCATTTCCGCGAGCTCTACCTGAAGTTCTCTGGGCATGGGATTTTGACATGTTCCCCAAACCAAAAGGAATGAGTGGGAAACAATCAAGAAAACAGATAGAAGCACTTGCATTTGAATGAGTTTCAAGCATGCTTGGGTACTCGTGTGATCTGAGTGACTCAGTTTTCGAATACAACTGTCACGTGGTGCACCGCGACCTCCAGGCACCCCGGAGTTTCTGAAAAAAAATTTTCTGCGATTTTCACGAAACCACTTTTCTTCAACTTGAATTGGGCTAAAAATCCATCCCTGAAAATAAATATTCTCTGAGTAGTGTGTAAATGCTGATCCTTACCCTGCCTGGGTTGTCCACTGAGAATTTCCCCAAACTCTACCTGAAGTTCTCTGGGCATGGGATTTTGACATGTTCCCCAAACCAAAAGGAATGAGTGGGAAACAATCAAGACAACAGATAGAAGCACTTGCATTTGAATGAGTTTCAAGCATGCTTGGGTACTCGTGTGATCTGAGTGACTCAGTTTTCGAATACAACTGTCGCGTGGTGCAGCGCGACCTCCAGGCACCCCGGAGTTTCTGAAAAAAAATTTTCTGCGATATTCACGAAACTAATTTTCTTCAACTTGAATTGGGCTACAAATCCATCCCTGAAAATAAAAATTCTCTGAGTAGTGTGGAAATACTGATCCTTACCCTGCCTGGGTTGTCCACTGAGCATTTCCGCGAGCTCTACCTGAAATTCTCTGGGCATGGGATTTTGACATGTTCCCCAAACCAAAAGGAATGAGTGGGAAACAATCAAGACAACAGATAGAAGCACTTGCATTTGAATGAGTTTCAAGCATGCTTGGGTACTCGTGTGATCTGAGTGACTCAGTTTTCGAATACAACTGTCGCGTGGTGCACAGCGACCTCCAGGCACCCCGGAGTTTCTGAAAAAAAATTTTCTGCGATTTTCACGAAACCACTTTTCTTCAACTTGAATTGGGATAAAAATCCATCCCTGAAAATAAAAATTCTCTGAGTAGTGTGGAAATACTGATCCTTACCCTGCCTGTGTTGTCCACTGAGCATTTCCGCGAGCTCTACCTGAAGTTCTCTGGGCATGGGATATTGACATGTTCCCCAAACCAAAAGGAATGAGTGGGAAACAATCAAGACAACAGATAGAAGCACTTGCATTTGAATGAGTTTCAAGCATGCTTGGGTACTCGTGTGATCTGAGTGACTCAGTTTTCGAATACAACTGTCGCGTGGTGCACAGCGACCTCCAGGCACCCCGGAGTTTCTGAAAAAAAATTTTCTGCGATTTTCACGAAACCACTTTTCTTCAACTTGAATTGGCGTACAAATCCATCCCTGAAAATAAAAATTCTCTGAGTAGTGTGGAAATACTGATCCTTACCCTGCCTGGGTTGTCCACTGAGCATTTCCGCGAGCTCTACCTGAAATTCTCTGGGCATGGGATTTTGACATGTTCCCCAAACCAAAAGGAATGAGTGGGAAACAATCAAGACAACAGATAGAAGCACTTGCATTTGAATGAGTTTCAAGCATGCTTGGGTACTCGTGTGATCTGAGTGACTCAGTTTTCGAATACAACTGTCGCGTGGTGCACAGCGACCTCCAGGCACCCCGGAGTTTCTGAAAAAAAATTTTCTGCGATTTTCACGAAACCACTTTTCTTCAACTTGAATTGGGATAAAAATCCATCCCTGAAAATAAAAATTCTCTGAGTAGTGTGGAAATACTGATCCTTACCCTGCCTGTGTTGTCCACTGAGCATTTCCGCGAGCTCTACCTGAAGTTCTCTGGGCATGGGATATTGACATGTTCCCCAAACCAAAAGGAATGAGTGGGAAACAATCAAGACAACAGATAGAAGCACTTGCATTTGAATGAGTTTCAAGCATGCTTGGGTACTCGTGTGATCTGAGTGACTCAGTTTTCGAATACAACTGTCGCGTGGTGCACAGCGACCTCCAGGCACCCCGGAGTTTCTGAAAAAAAATTTTCTGCGATTTTCACGAAACCACTTTTCTTCAACTTGAATTGGCGTACAAATCCATCCCTGAAAATAAAAATTCTCTGAGTAGTTTGTAAATGCTGATCCTTACCCTGCCTGGGTTGTCCACTGAGCATTTCCCCGAACTCTACCTGAAGTTCTCTGGGCATGGGATTTTGACATGTTCCCCAAACCAAAAGGAATGAGTGGGAAACAATCAAGACAACAGATAGAAGCACTTGCATTTGAATGAGTTTCAAGCATGCTTGGGTACTCGTGTGATCTGAGTGACTCAGTTTTCGAATACAACTGTCGCGTGGTGCACCGCGACCTCCAGGCACCCCGGAGTTTCTGAAAAAAAATTTTCTGCGATATTCACGAAACTAATTTTCTTCAACTTGAATTGGGCTACAAATCCATCCCTGAAAATAAAAATTCTCTGAGTAGTGTGGAAATACTGATCCTTACCCTGCCTGGGTTGTCCACTGAGCATTTCCGCGAGCTCTACCTGAAGTTCTCTGGGCATGGGATTTTGACATGTTCCCCAAACCAAAAGGAATGAGTGGGAAACAATCAAGACAACAGATAGAAGCACTTGCATTTGAATGAGTTTCAAGCATGCTTGGGTACTCGTGTGATCTGAGTGACTCAGTTTTCGAATACAACTGTCGCGTGGTGCACCGCGACCTCCAGGCACCCCGGAGTTTCTGAAAAAAAATATTCTGCGATTTTCACGAAACCACTTTTCTTCAACTTGAATTGGGCTACAAATCCATCCCTGAAAATAAAAATTCTCTGAGTAGTTTGTAAATGCTGATCCTTACCCTGCCTGGGTTGTCCACTGAGCATTTCCCCGAACTCTACCTGAAGTTCTCTGGGCATGGGATTTTGACATGTTCCCCAAACCAAAAGGAATGAGTGGGAAACAATCAAGACAACAGATAGAAGCACTTGCATTTGAATGAGTTTCAAGCATGCTTGGGTACTCGTGTGATCTGAGTGACTCAGTTTTCGAATACAACTGTCGCGTGGTGCACCGCGACCTCCAGGCACCCCGGAGTTTCTGAAAAAAAATTTTCTGCGATTTTCACGAAACCACTTTTCTTCAACTTGAATTGGGCTAAAAATCCATCCCTGAAAATAAAAATTCTCTGAGTAGTGTGGAAATACTGATCCTTACCCTGCCTGGGTTGTCCACTGAGCATTTCCGCGAGCTCTACCTGAAGTTCTCTGGGCATGGGATATTGACATGTTCCCCAAACCAAAAGGAATGAGTGGGAAACAATCAAGACAACAGATAGAAGCACTTGCATTTGAATGAGTTTCAAGCATGCTTGGGTACTCGTGTGATCTGAGTGACTCAGTTTTCGAATACAACTGTCGCGTGGTGCACCGCGACCTCCAGGCACCCCGGAGTTTCTGAAAAAAAATTTTCTGCGATTTTCACGAAACCACTTTTCTTCAACTTGAATTGGGCTAAAAATCCATCACTAAAAATAAAAATTCTCTGAGTAGTGTGGAAATACTGATCCTTACCCTGCCTGGGTTGTCCACTGAGCATTTCCGCAAGCTCTACCTGAAGTTCTCTGGGCATGGGATTTTGACATGTTCCCCAAACCAAAAGGAATGAGTGGGAAACAATCAAGACAACAGATAGAAGCACTTGCATTTGAATGAGTTTCAAGCATGCTTGGGTACTCGTGTGATCTGAGTGACTCAGTTTTCGAATACAACTGTCGCGTGGTGCACCGCGACCTCCAGGCACCCCGGAGTTTCTGAAAAAAAATTTTCTGCGATTTTCACGAAACCACTTTTCTTCAACTTGAATTGGGCTAAAAATCCATCACTGAAAATAAATATTCTCTGAGTAGTGTGTAAATGCTGATCCTTACCCTGCCTGGGTTGTCCACTGAGAATTTCCCCAAACTCTACCTGAAGTTCTCTGGGCATGGGATTTTGACATGTTCCCCAAACCAAAAGGAATGAGTGGGAAACAATCAAGACAACAGATAGAAGCACTTGTATTTGAATGAGTTTCAAGCATGCTTGGGTACTCGTGTGATCTGAGTGACTCAGTTTTGGAATACAACTGTCGCGTGGTGCACCGCGACCTCCAGGCACCCCGGAGTTTCTGAAAAAAAATTTTCTGCGATTTTCACGAAACCACTTTTCTTCAACTTGAATTGGGCTAAAAATCCATCACTGAAAATAAAAATTCTCTGAGTAGTGTGGAAATACTGATCCTTACCCTGCCTGGGTTGTCCACTGAGCATTTCCGCGAGCTCTACCTGATGTTCTCTGGGCTTGGGATTTTGACATGTTCCTCAAACCAAAAGGAATGAGTGGGAAACAATCAAGACAACAGATAGAAGCACTTGCATTTGAATGATTTCAAGCATGCTTGGGTACTCGTGTGATCTGAGTGACTCAGTTGTCGAATACAACTGTCGCGTGGTGCACCGCGACCTCCAGGCACCCCGGAGTTTCTGAAAAAAAAATTTCTGCGATTTTCACGAAACCACTTTTCTTCAACTTGAATTGGGCTAAAAATCCATCCCTGAAAATAAATATTCTCTGAGTAGTGTGTAAATGCTGATCCTTACCCTGCCTGGGTTGTCCACTGAGAATTTCCCCAAACTCTACCTGAAGTTCTCTGGGCATGGGATTTTGACATGTTCCCCAAACCAAAAGGAATGAGTGGGAAACAATCAAGACAACAGATAGAAGCACTTGCATTTGAATGAGTTTCAAGCATGCTTGGGTACTCGTGTGATCTGAGTGACTCAGTTTTCGAATACAACTGTCGCGTGGTGCACCGCGACCTCCAGGCACCCCGGAGTTTCTGAAAAAAAATTTTCTGCGATTTTCACGAAACCACTTTTCTTCAACTTGAATTGGGCTAAAAATCCATCCCTGAAAATAAATATTCTCTGAGTAGTGTGTAAATGCTGATCCTTACCCTGCCTGGGTTGTCCACTGAGAATTTCCCCAAACTCTACCTGAAGTTCTCTGGGCATGGGATTTTGACATGTTCCCCAAACCAAAAGGAATGAGTGGGAAACAATCAAGACAACAGATAGAAGCACTTGCATTTGAATGAGTTTCAAGCATGCTTGGGTACTCGTGTGATCTGAGTGACTCAGTTTTCGAATACAACTGTCGCGTGGTGCACCGCGACCTCCAGGCACCCCGGAGTTTCTGAAAAAAAATTTTCTGCGATATTCACGAAACTAATTTTCTTCAACTTGAATTGGGTTACAAATCCATCCCTGAAAATAAAAATTCTCTGAGTAGTGTGGAAATACTGATCCTTACCCTGCCTGGGTTGTCCACTGAGCATTTCCGCGAGCTCTACCTGAAATTCTCTGGGCATGGGATTTTGACATGTTCCCCAAACCAAAAGGAATGAGTGTGAAACAATCAAGACAACAGATAGAAGCACTTGCATTTGAATGAGTTTCAAGCATGCTTGGGTACTCGTGTGATCTGAGTGACTCAGTTTTCGAATACAACTGTCGCGTGGTGCACAGCGACCTCCAGGCACCCCGGAGTTTCTGAAAAAAAATTTTCTGCGATTTTCACGAAACCACTTTTCTTCAACTTGAATTGGGATAAAAATCCATCCCTGAAAATAAAAATTCTCTGAGTAGTGTGGAAATACTGATCCTTACCCTGCCTGTGTTGTCCACTGAGCATTTCCGCGAGCTCTACCTGAAGTTCTCTGGGCATGGGATATTGACATGTTCCCCAAACCAAAAGGAATGAGTGGGAAACAATCAAGACAACAGATAGAAGCACTTGCATTTGAATGAGTTTCAAGCATGCTTGGGTACTCGTGTGATCTGAGTGACTCAGTTTTCGAATACAACTGTCGCGTGGTGCACAGCGACCTCCAGGACCCCGGAGTTTCTGAAAAAAAATTTTCTGCGATTTTCACGAAACCACTTTTCTTCAACTTGAATTGGCGTACAAATCCATCCCTGAAAATAAAAATTCTCTGAGTAGTTTGTAAATGCTGATCCTTACCCTGCCTGGGTTGTCCACTGAGCATTTCCCCGAACTCTACCTGAAGTTCTCTGGGCATGGGATTTTGACATGTTCCCCAAACCAAAAGGAATGAGTGGGAAACAATCAAGACAACAGATAGAAGCACTTGCATTTGAATGAGTTTCAAGCATGCTTGGGTACTCGTGTGATCTGAGTGACTCAGTTTTCGAATACAACTGTCGCGTGGTGCACCGCGACCTCCAGGCACCCCGGAGTTTCTGAAAAAAAATTTTCTGCGATATTCACGAAACTAATTTTCTTCAACTTGAATTGGGCTACAAATCCATCCCTGAAAATAAAAATTCTCTGAGTAGTGTGGAAATACTGATCCTTACCCTGCCTGGGTTGTCCACTGAGCATTTCCGCGAGCTCTACCTGAAGTTCTCTGGGCATGGGATTTTGACATGTTCCCCAAACCAAAAGGAATGAGTGGGAAACAATCAAGACAACAGATAGAAGCACTTGCATTTGAATGAGTTTCAAGCATGCTTGGGTACTCGTGTGATCTGAGTGACTCAGTTTTCGAATACAACTGTCGCGTGGTGCACCGCGACCTCCAGGCACCCCGGAGTTTCTGAAAAAAAATATTCTGCGATTTTCACGAAACCACTTTTCTTCAACTTGAATTGGGCTACAAATCCATCCCTGAAAATAAAAATTCTCTGAGTAGTTTGTAAATGCTGATCCTTACCCTGCCTGGGTTGTCCACTGAGCATTTCCCCGAACTCTACCTGAAGTTCTCTGGGCATGGGATTTTGACATGTTCCCCAAACCAAAAGGAATGAGTGGGAAACAATCAAGAAAACAGATAGAAGCACTTGCATTTGAATGAGTTTCAAGCATGCTTGGGTACTCGTGTGATCTGAGTGACTCAGTTTTCGAATACAACTGTCGCGTGGTGCACCGCGACCTCCAGGCACCCCGGAGTTTCTGAAAAAAAATTTTCTGCGATATTCACGAAACTAATTTTCTTCAACTTGAATTGGGCTACAAATCCATCCCTGAAAATAAAAATTCTCTGAGTAGTGTGGAAATACTGATCCTTACCCTGCCTGGGTTGTCCACTGAGCATTTCCGCGAGCTCTACCTGAAGTTCTCTGGGCATGGGATTTTGACATGTTCCCCAAACCAAAAGGAATGAGTGGGAAACAATCAAGACAACAGATGGAAGCACTTGCATTTGAATGAGTTTCAAGCATGCTTGGGTACTCGTGTGATCTGAGTGACTCAGTTTTCGAATACAACTGTCGCGTGGTGCACCGCGACCTCCAGGCACCCCGGAGTTTCTGAAAAAAAATTTTCTGCGATTTTCACGAAACCACTTTTCTTCAACTTGAATTGGGCTAAAAATCCATCCCTGAAAATAAAAATTCTCTGAGTAGTGTGGAAATACTGATCCTTACCCTGCCTGGGTTGTCCACTGAGCATTTCCGCGAGCTCTACCTGAAGTTCTCTGGGCATGGGACTTTGACATGTTCCCCAAACCAAAAGGAATGAGTGGGAAACAATCAAGACAACAGACAGAAGCACTTGCATTTGAATGAGTTTCAAGTATGCTTGGGTACTCGTGTGATCTGAGTGACTCAGTTTTCGAATACAACTGTCGCGTGGTGCACCGCGACCTCCAGGCACCCCGGAGTTTCTGAAAAAAAATTTTCTGCGATTTTCACGAAACCACTTTTCTTCAACTTGAATTGGGCTAAAAATCCATCACTAAAAATAAAAATTCTCTGAGTAGTGTGGAAATACTGATCCTTACCCTGCCTGGGTTGTCCACTGAGCATTTCCGCAAGCTCTACCTGAAGTTCTCTGGGCATGGGATTTTGACATGTTCCCCAAACCAAAAGGAATGAGTGGGAAACAATCAAGACAACAGATAGAAGCACTTGCATTTGAATGAGTTTCAAGCATGCTTGGGTACTCGTGTGATCTGAGTGACTCAGTTTTGGAATACAACTGTCGCGTGGTGCACCGCGACCTCCAGGCACCCCGGAGTTTCTGAAAAAAAATTTTCTGCGATTTTCACGAAACCACTTTTCTTCAACTTGAATTGGGCTAAAAATCCATCCCTGAAAATAAATATTCTCTGAGTAGTGTGTAAATGCTGATCCTTACCCTGCCTGGGTTGTCCACTGAGAATTTCCCCAAACTTTACCTGAAGTTCTCTGGGCATGGGATTTTGACATGTTCCCCAAACCAAAAGGAATGAGTGGGAAACAATCAAGACAACAGATAGAAGCACTTGCATTTGAATGAGTTTCAAGCATGCTTGGGTACTCGTGTGATCTGAGTGACTCAGTTCTCGAATACAACTGTCGCGTGGTGCACCGCGACCTCCAGGCACCCCGGAGTTTCTGAAAAAAAATTTCTGCGATTTTCACGAAACCACTTTTCTTCAACTTGAATTGGGCTACAAATCCATCCCTGAAAATAAAAATTCTCTGAGTAGTTTGTAAATGCTGATCCTTACCCTGCCTGGGTTGTCCACTGAGCATTTCCCCGAACTCTACCTGAAGTTCTCTGGGCATGGGATTTTGACATGTTCCCCAAACCAAAAGGAATGAGTGGGAAACAATCAAGACAACAGATAGAAGCACTTGCATTTGAATGAGTTTCAAGCATGCTTGGGTACTCGTGTGATCTGAGTGACTCAGTTTTCGAATACAACTGTCGCGTGGTGCACCGCGACCTCCAGGCACCCCGGAGTTTCTGAAAAAAAATTTTCTGCGATATTCACGAAACTAATTTTCTTCAACTTGAATTGGGCTACAAATCCATCCCTGAAAATAAAAATTCTCTGAGTAGTGTGGAAATACTGATCCTTACCCTGCCTGGGTTGTCCACTGAGCATTTCCGCGAGCTCTATCTGAAGTTCTCTGGGCATGGGATTTTGACATGTTCCCCAAACCAAAAGGAATGAGTGGGAAACAATCAAGACAACAGATAGAAGCACTTGCATTTGAATGAGTTTCAAGCATGCTTGGGTACTCGTGTGATCTGAGTGACTCAGTTTTCGAATACAACTGTCGCGTGGTGCACAGCGACCTCCAGGCACCCCGGAGTTTCTGAAAAAAAATTTTCTGCGATTTTCACGAAACCACTTTTCTTCAACTTGAATTGGGATAAAAATCCATCCCTGAAAATAAAAATTCTCTGAGTAGTGTGGAAATACTGATCCTTACCCTGCCTGGGTTGTCCACTGAGCATTTCCGCGAGCTCTACCTGAAGTTCTCTGGGCATGGGATATTGACATGTTCCCCAAACCAAAAGGAATGAGTGGGAAACAATCAAGACAACAGATAGAAGCACTTGCATTTGAATGAGTTTCAAGCATGCTTGGGTACTCGTGTGATCTGAGTGACTCAGTTTTCGAATACAACTGTCGCGTGGTGCACAGCGACCTCCAGGCACCTCGGAGTTTCTAAAAAAAAATTTTCTG
The DNA here is from genome assembly GCF_055471065.1 of Atractosteus spatula. NCBI lineage: Eukaryota > Metazoa > Chordata > Actinopteri > Semionotiformes > Lepisosteidae > Atractosteus > Atractosteus spatula. The sequence goes on along the minus strand of NC_142711.1, from coordinate 2,385,432 downwards.
CGATTTTCACGAAGCCACTTTTCTTCAACTTGAATTGGGCTACAAATCCATCCCTGAAAATAAAAATTCTCTGAGTAGTTTGTAAATGCTGATCCTTACCCTGCCTGGGTTGTCCACTGAGCATTTCCCCGAACTCTACCTGAAGTTCTCTGGGCATGGGATTTTGACATGTTCCCCAAACCAAAAGGAATGAGTGGGAAACAATCAAGACAACAGACAGAAGCACTTGCATTTGAATGAGTTTCAAGCATGCTTGGGTACTCGTGTGATCTGAGTGACTCAGTTTTCGAATACAACTGTCGCGTGGTGCACCGCGACCTCCAGGCACCCCGGAGTTTCTGAAAAAAAATTTTCTGCGATTTTCACGAAACCACTTTTCTTCAACTTGAATTGGGCTAAAAATCCATCACTAAAAATAAAAATTCTCTGAGTAGTGTGGAAATACTGATCCTTACCCTGCCTGGGTTGTCCACTGAGCATTTCCGCAAGCTCTACCTGAAGTTCTCTGGGCATGGGATTTTGACATGTTCCCCAAACCAAAAGGAATGAGTGGGAAACAATCAAGACAACAGATAGAAGCACTTGCATTTGAATGAGTTTCAAGCATGCTTGGGTACTCGTGTGATCTGAGTGACTCAGTTTTGGAATACAACTGTCGCGTGGTGCACCGCGACCTCCAGGCACCCCGGAGTTTCTGAAAAAAAATTTTCTGCGATTTTCACGAAACCACTTTTCTTCAACTTGAATTCGGCTAAAAATCCATCCCTGAAAATAAATATTCTCTGAGTAGTGTGTAAATGCTGATCCTTACCCTGCCTGGGTTGTCCACTGAGAATTTCCCCAAACTTTACCTGAAGTTCTCTGGGCATGGGATTTTGACATGTTCCCCAAACCAAAAGGAATGAGTGGGAAACAATCAAGACAACAGATAGAAGCACTTGCATTTGAATGAGTTTCAAGCATGCTTGGGTACTCGTGTGATCTGAGTGACTCAGTTCTCGAATACAACTGTCGCGTGGTGCTCCGCGACCTCCAGGCACCCCGGAGTTTCTGAAAAAAAATTTTCTGCGATTTTCACGAAACTACTTTTCTTCAACTTGAATTGGGCTACAAATCCATCCCTGAAAATAAAAATTCTCTGAGTAGTGTGGAAATACTGATGCTTACCCTGCCTGGGTTGTCCACTGAGCATTTTCGCGAGCTCTACCTGAAGTTCTCTGGGCATGGGATTTTGAGATGTTCCCCAAACCAAAAGGAATGAGTGGGACACAAACAAGAAAACAGATAGAAGCACTTGCATTTGAATGAGTTTCAAGCATGCTTGGGTACTCGTGTGATCTGAGTGACTCAGTTTTGGAATACAACTGTCGCGTGGTGCACCGCGACCTCCAGGCACCCCGGAGTTTCTGAAAAAAAATTTTCTGCGATTTTCACGAAACCACTTTTCTTCAACTTGAATTGGGCTACAAATCCATCCCTGAAAATAAAAATTCTCTGAGTAGTGTGGAAATACTGATCCTTACCCTGCCTGGGTTGTCCACTGAGTATTTACGCGAGCTCTACCTGAAGATCTCTGGGCATGGGATTTTGACATGTTCCCCAAACCAAAAGGAATGAGTGGGAAACAATCAAGACAACAGATAGAAGCACTTGCATTTGAATGAGTTTGACGCATGCTTGGGTACTCGTGTGATCTGAGTGACTCAGTTTTCGAATACAACTGTCGCGTGGTGCACCGCGACCTCCAGGCACCCCAGAGTTTCTGAAAAAAAATTTTCTGCGATTTTCAAGAAACCACTTTTCTTCAACTTGAATTGGGCTAAAAATCCATCCCTGAAAATAAAAATTCTCTGAGTAGTGTGGAAATACTGATCCTTACCCTGCCTGGGTTGTCCACTGAGCATTTCCGCGAGCTCTACCTGAAGTTCTCTGGGCATGGGATTTTGACATGTTCCCCAAACCAAAAGGAATGAGTGGAAAACAATCAAGACAACAGATAGAAGCACTTGCATTTGAATGAGTTTCAAGCATGCTTGGGTACTCGTGTGATCTGAGTGACTCAGTTTTCGAATACAACTGTCGCGTGGTGCACCGCGACCTCCAGGCACCCCGGAGTTTCTGAAAAAAAATTTTCTGCGATTTTCACGAAACTACTTTTCTTCAACTTGAATTGGGCTACAAATCCATCCCTGAAAATAAAAATTCTCTGAGTAGTGTGGAAATACTGATCCTTACCCTGCCTGGGTTGTCCACTGAGCATTTCCGCGAGCTCTACCTGAAGTTCTCTGGGCATGGGATTTTGACATGTTCCCCAAACCAAAAGGAATGAGTGGGAAACAATCAAGAAAACAGATAGAAGCACTTGCATTTGAATGAGTTTCAAGCATGCTTGGGTACTCGTGTGATCTGAGTGACTCAGTTTTCGAATACAACTGTCGCGTGGTGCACCGCGACCTCCAGGCACCCCGGAGTTTCTGAAATAAAATTTTCTGCGATTTTCATGAAACCACTTTTCTTCAACTTGAATTGGGCTAAAAATCCATCCCTGAAAATAAAAATTCTCTGAGTAGTGTGGAAATACTGATCCTTACCCTGCCTGGGTTGTCCACTGAGCATTTCCGCGATCTCTACCTGATGTTCTCTGGGCATGGGATTTTGACATGTTTCCCAAACCAAAAGGAATGAGTGGGAAACAATCAAGACAACAGATAGAAGCACTTGCATTTGAATGAGTTTCAAGCATGCTTGGGTACTCGTGTGATCTGAGTGACTCAGTTTTCGAATACAACTGTCGCGTGGTGCACAGCGACCTCCAGGCACCCCGGAGTTTCTGAAAAAAAAATTTCTGCGATTTTCACGAAACCACTTTTCTTCAACTTGAATTGGGATAAAAATCCATCCCTGAAAATAAAAATTCTCTGAGTAGTGTGGAAATACTGATCCTTACCCTGCCTGGGTTGTCCACTGAGCATTTCCGCGAGCTCTACCTGAAGTTCTCTGGGCATGGGATATTGACATGTTCCCCAAACCAAAAGGAATGAGTGGGAAACAATCAAGACAACAGATAGAAGCACTTGCATTTGAATGAGTTTCAAGCATGCTTGGGTACTCGTGTGATCTGAGTGACTCAGTTTTCGAATACAACTGTCGCGTGGTGCACCGCGACCTCCAGGCACCCCGGAGTTTCTGATAAAAAATTTTCTGCGATTTTCACGAAACCACTTTTCTTCAACTTGAATTGGGCTAAAAATCCATCCCTGAAAATAAAAATTCTCTGAGTAGTGTGGAAATACTGATCCTTACCCTGCCTGGGTTGTCCACTGAGCATTTCCGCGAGCTCTACCTGAAGTTCTCTGGGCATGGGATATTGACATGTTCCCCAAACCAAAAGGAATGAGTGGGAAACAATCAAGACAACAGATAGAAGCACTTGCATTTGAATGAGTTTCAAGCATGCTTGGGTACTCGTGTGATCTGAGTGACTCAGTTTTCGAATACAACTGTCGCGTGGTGCACAGCGACCTCCAGGCACCTCGGAGTTTCTAAAAAAAAATTTTCTGCGATTTTCACGAAGCCACTTTTCTTCAACTTGAATTCGGCTACAAATCCATCCCTGAAAATAAAAATTCTCTGAGTAGTTTGTAAATGCTGATCCTTACCCTGCCTGGGTTGTCCACTGAGCATTTCCCCGAACTCTACCTGAAGTTCTCTGGGCATGGGATTTTGACATGTTCCCCAAACCAAAAGGAATGAGTGGGAAATAATCAAGACAACAGACAGAAGCACTTGCATTTGAATGAGTTTCAAGCATGCTTGGGTACTCGTGTGATCTGAGTGACTCAGTTTTCGAATACAACTGTCGCGTGGTGCACCGCGACCTCCAGGCACCTCGGAGTTTCTAAAAAAAAATTTTCTGCGATTTTCACGAAGCCACTTTTCTTCAACTTGAATTCGGCTACAAATCCATCCCTGAAAATAAAAATTCTCTGAGTAGTTTGTAAATGCTGATCCTTACCCTGCCTGGGTTGTCCACTGAGCATTTCCCCGAACTCTACCTGAAGTTCTCTGGGCATGGGATTTTGACATGTTCCCCAAACCAAAAGGAATGAGTGGGAAATAATCAAGACAACAGACAGAAGCACTTGCATTTGAATGAGTTTCAAGCATGCTTGGGTACTCGTGTGATCTGAGTGACTCAGTTTTCGAATACAACTGTCGCGTGGTGCACCGCGACCTCCAGGCACCCCGGAGTTTCTGAAAAAAAATTTTCTGCGATTTTCACGAAACCACTTTTCTTCAACTTGAATTGGGCTAAAAATCCATCACTAAAAATAAAAATTCTCTGAGTAGTGTGGAAATACTGATCCTTACCCTGCCTGGGTTGTCCACTGAGCATTTCCGCAAGCTCTACCTGAAGTTCTCTGGGCATGGGATTTTGACATGTTCCCCAAACCAAAAGGAATGAGTGGGAAACAATCAAGACAACAGATAGAAGCACTTGCATTTGAATGAGTTTCAAGAATGCTTGGGTACTCGTGTGATCTGAGTGACTCAGTTTTGGAATACAACTGTCGCGTGGTGCACCGCGACCTCCAGGCACCCCGGAGTTTCTGAAAAAAAATTTTCTGCGATTTTCACGAAACCACTTTTCTTCAACTTGAATTCGGCTAAAAATCCATCCCTGAAAATAAATATTCTCTGAGTAGTGTGTAAATGCTGATCCTTACCCTGCCTGGGTTGTCCACTGAGAATTTCCCCAAACTTTACCTGAAGTTCTCTGGGCATGGGATTTTGACATGTTCCCCAAACCAAAAGGAATGAGTGGGAAACAATCAAGACAACAGATAGAAGCACTTGCATTTGAATGAGTTTCAAGCATGCTTGGGTACTCGTGTGATCTGAGTGACTCAGTTTTCGAATAAAACTGTCGCGTGGTGCACCGTGACCTCCAGGCACCCCGGAGTTTCTGAAAAAAAATTTTCTGCGATTTTCACGAAACTACTTTTCTTCAACTTGAATTGGGCTACAAATCCATCCCTGAAAATAAAAATTCTCTGAGTAGTGTGGAAATACTGATCCTTACCCTGCCTGGGTTGTCCACTGAGTATTTACGCGAGCTCTACCTGAAGATCTCTGGGCATGGGATTTTGACATGTTCCCCAAACCAAAAGGAATGAGTGGGAAACAATCAAGACAACAGATAGAAGCACTTGCATTTGAATGAGTTTGACGCATGCTTGGGTACTCGTGTGATCTGAGTGACTCAGTTTTCGAATACAACTGTCGCGTGGTGCACCGCGACCTCCAGGCACCCCAGAGTTTCTGAAAAAAAATTTTCTGCGATTTTCACGAAACCACTTTTCTTCAACTTGAATTGGGCTAAAAATCCATCCCTGAAAATAAAAATTCTCTGAGTAGTGTGGAAATACTGATCCTTACCCTGCCTGGGTTGTCCACTGAGCATTTCCGCGAGCTCTACCTGAAGTTCTCTGGGCATGGGATTTTGACATGTTCCCCAAACCAAAAGGAATGAGTGGGAAACAATCAAGACAACAGATAGAAGCACTTGCATTTGAATGAGTTTCAAGCATGCTTGGGTACTCGTGTGATCTGAGTGACTCAGTTCTCGAATACAACTGTCGCGTGGTGCTCCGCGACCTCCAGGCACCCCGGAGTTTCTGAAAAAAAATTTTCTGCGATTTTCACGAAACTACTTTTCTTCAACTTGAATTGGGCTACAAATCCATCCCTGAAAATAAAAATTCTCTGAGTAGTGTGGAAATACTGATGCTTACCCTGCCTGGGTTGTCCACTGAGCATTTTCGCGAGCTCTACCTGAAGTTCTCTGGGCATGGGATTTTGAGATGTTCCCCAAACCAAAAGGAATGAGTGGGACACAAACAAGAAAACAGATAGAAGCACTTGCATTTGAATGAGATTCAAGCATGCTTGGGTACTCGTGTGATCTGAGTGACTCAGTTTTGGAATACAACTGTCGCGTGGTGCACCGCGACCTCCAGGCACCCCGGAGTTTCTGAAAAAAAATTTTCTGCGATTTTCACGAAACCACTTTTCTTCAACTTGAATTGGGCTACAAATCCATCCCTGAAAATAAAAATTCTCTGAGTAGTGTGGAAATACTGATCCTTACCCTGCCTGGGTTGTCCACTGAGTATTTACGCGAGCTCTACCTGAAGATCTCTGGGCATGGGATTTTGACATGTTCCCCAAACCAAAAGGAATGAGTGGGAAACAATCAAGACAACAGATAGAAGCACTTGCATTTGAATGAGTTTGACGCATGCTTGGGTACTCGTGTGATCTGAGTGACTCAGTTTTCGAATACAACTGTCGCGTGGTGCACCGCGACCTCCAGGCACCCCAGAGTTTCTGAAAAAAAATTTTCTGCGATTTTCAAGAAACCACTTTTCTTCAACTTGAATTGGGCTAAAAATCCATCCCTGAAAATAAAAATTCTCTGAGTAGTGTGGAAATACTGATCCTTACCCTGCCTGGGTTGTCCACTGAGCATTTCCGCGAGCTCTACCTGAAGTTCTCTGGGCATGGGATTTTGACATGTTCCCCAAACCAAAAGGAATGAGTGGAAAACAATCAAGACAACAGATAGAAGCACTTGCATTTGAATGAGTTTCAAGCATGCTTGGGTACTCGTGTGATCTGAGTGACTCAGTTTTCGAATACAACTGTCGCGTGGTGCACCGCGACCTCCAGGCACCCCGGAGTTTCTGAAAAAAAATTTTCTGCGATTTTCACGAAACTACTTTTCTTCAACTTGAATTGGGCTACAAATCCATCCCTGAAAATAAAAATTCACTGAGTAGTGTGGAAATACTGATCCTTACCCTGCCTGGGTTGTCCACTGAGCATTTCCGCGAGCTCTACCTGAAGTTCTCTGGGCATGGGATTTTGACATGTTCCCCAAACCAAAAGGAATGAGTGGGAAACAATCAAGAAAACAGATAGAAGCACTTGCATTTGAATGAGTTTCAAGCATGCTTGGGTACTCGTGTGATCTGAGTGACTCAGTTTTCGAATACAACTGTCGCGTGGTGCACCGCGACCTCCAGGCACCCCGGAGTTTCTGAAAAAAAATTTTCTGCGATTTTCATGAAACCACTTTTCTTCAACTTGAATTGGGCTAAAAATCCATCCCTGAAAATAAAAATTCTCTGAGTAGTGTGGAAATACTGATCCTTACCCTGCCTGGGTTGTCCACTGAGCATTTCCGCGATCTCTACCTGATGTTCTCTGGGCATGGGATTTTGAAATGTTTCCCAAACCAAAAGGAATGAGTGGGAAACAATCAAGACAACAGATAGAAGCACTTGCATTTGAATGAGTTTCAAGCATGCTTGGGTACTCGTGTGATCTGAGTGACTCAGTTTTCGAATACAACTGTCGCGTGGTGCACAGCGACCTCCAGGCACCCCGGAGTTTCTGAAAAAAAAATTTCTGCGATTTTCACGAAACCACTTTTCTTCAACTTGAATTGGGATAAAAATCCATCCCTGAAAATAAAAATTCTCTGAGTAGTGTGGAAATACTGATCCTTACCCTGCCTGGGTTGTCCACTGAGCATTTCCGCGAGCTCTACCTGAAGTTCTCTGGGCATGGGATATTGACATGTTCCCCAAACCAAAAGGAATGAGTGGGAAACAATCAAGACAACAGATAGAAGCACTTGCATTTGAATGAGTTTCAAGCATGCTTGGGTACTCGTGTGATCTGAGTGACTCAGTTTTCGAATACAACTGTCGCGTGGTGCACCGCGACCTCCAGGCACCCCGGAGTTTCTGATAAAAAATTTTCTGCGATTTTCACGAAACCACTTTTCTTCAACTTGAATTGGGCTAAAAATCCATCCCTGAAAATAAAAATTCTCTGAGTAGTGTGGAAATACTGATCCTTACCCTGCCTGGGTTGTCCACTGAGCATTTCCGCGAGCTCTACCTGAAGTTCTCTGGGCATGGGATATTGACATGTTCCCCAAACCAAAAGGAATGAGTGGGAAACAATCAAGACAACAGATAGAAGCACTTGCATTTGAATGAGTTTCAAGCATGCTTGGGTACTCGTGTGATCTGAGTGACTCAGTTTTCGAATACAACTGTCGCGTGGTGCACAGCGACCTCCAGGCACCTCGGAGTTTCTAAAAAAAAATTTTCTGCGATTTTCACGAAGCCACTTTTCTTCAACTTGAATTCGGCTACAAATCCATCCCTGAAAATAAAAATTCTCTGAGTAGTTTGTAAATGCTGATCCTTACCCTGCCTGGGTTGTCCACTGAGCATTTCCCCGAACTCTACCTGAAGTTCTCTGGGCATGGGATTTTGACATGTTCCCCAAACCAAAAGGAATGAGTGGGAAACAATCAAGACAACAGACAGAAGCACTTGCATTTGAATGAGTTTCAAGCATGCTTGGGTACTCGTGTGATCTGAGTGACTCAGTTTTCGAATACAACTGTCGCGTGGTGCACCGCGACCTCCAGGCACCCCGGAGTTTCTGAAAAAAAATTTTCTGCGATTTTCACGAAACTACTTTTCTTCAACTTGAATTGGGCTACAAATCCATCCCTGAAAATAAAAATTCACTGAGTAGTGTGGAAATACTGATCCTTACCCTGCCTGGGTTGTCCACTGAGTATTTACGCGAGCTCTACCTGAAGATCTCTGGGCATGGGATTTTGACATGTTCCCCAAACCAAAAGGAATGAGTGGGAAACAATCAAGACAACAGATAGAAGCACTTGCATTTGAATGAGTTTGACGCATGCTTGGGTACTCGTGTGATCTGAGTGACTCAGTTTTCGAATACAACTGTCGCGTGGTGCACCGCGACCTCCAGGCACCCCAGAGTTTCTGAAAAAAAATTTTCTGCGATTTTCACGAAACCACTTTTCTTCAACTTGAATTGGGCTAAAAATCCATCCCTGAAAATAAAAATTCTCTGAGTAGTGTGGAAATACTGATCCTTACCCTGCCTGGGTTGTCCACTGAGCATTTCCGCGAGCTCTACCTGAAGTTCTCTGGGCATGGGATTTTGACATGTTCCCCAAACCAAAAGGAATGAGTGGGAAACAATCAAGACAACAGATAGAAGCACTTGCATTTGAATGAGTTTCAAGCATGCTTGGGTACTCGTGTGATCTGAGTGACTCAGTTCTCGAATACAACTGTCGCGTGGTGCTCCGCGACCTCCAGGCACCCCGGAGTTTCTGAAAAAAAATTTTCTGCGATTTTCACGAAACTACTTTTCTTCAACTTGAATTGGGCTACAAATCCATCCCTGAAAATAAAAATTCTCTGAGTAGTGTGGAAATACTGATGCTTACCCTGCCTGGGTTGTCCACTGAGCATTTTCGCGAGCTCTACCTGAAGTTCTCTGGGCATGGGATTTTGAGATGTTCCCCAAACCAAAAGGAATGAGTGGGACACAAACAAGAAAACAGATAGAAGCACTTGCATTTGAATGAGATTCAAGCATGCTTGGGTACTCGTGTGATCTGAGTGACTCAGTTTTGGAATACAACTGTCGCGTGGTGCACCGCGACCTCCAGGCACCCCGGAGTTTCTGAAAAAAAATTTTCTGCGATTTTCACGAAACCACTTTTCTTCAACTTGAATTGGGCTACAAATCCATCCCTGAAAATAAAAATTCTCTGAGTAGTGTGGAAATACTGATCCTTACCCTGCCTGGGTTGTCCACTGAGTATTTACGCGAGCTCTACCTGAAGATCTCTGGGCATGGGATTTTGACATGTTCCCCAAACCAAAAGGAATGAGTGGGAAACAATCAAGACAACAGATAGAAGCACTTGCATTTGAATGAGTTTGACGCATGCTTGGGTACTCGTGTGATCTGAGTGACTCAGTTTTCGAATACAACTGTCGCGTGGTGCACCGCGACCTCCAGGCACCCCAGAGTTTCTGAAAAAAAATTTTCTGCGATTTTCAAGAAACCACTTTTCTTCAACTTGAATTGGGCTAAAAATCCATCCCTGAAAATAAAAATTCTCTGAGTAGTGTGGAAATACTGATCCTTACCCTGCCTGGGTTGTCCACTGAGCATTTCCGCGAGCTCTACCTGAAGTTCTCTGGGCATGGGATTTTGACATGTTCCCCAAACCAAAAGGAATGAGTGGAAAACAATCAAGACAACAGATAGAAGCACTTGCATTTGAATGAGTTTCAAGCATGCTTGGGTACTCGTGTGATCTGAGTGACTCAGTTTTCGAATACAACTGTCGCGTGGTGCACCGCGACCTCCAGGCACCCCGGAGTTTCTGAAAAAAAATTTTCTGCGATTTTCACGAAACTACTTTTCTTCAACTTGAATTGGGCTACAAATCCATCCCTGAAAATAAAAATTCACTGAGTAGTGTGGAAATACTGATCCTTACCCTGCCTGGGTTGTCCACTGAGCATTTCCGCGAGCTCTACCTGAAGTTCTCTGGGCATGGGATTTTGACATGTTCCCCAAACCAAAAGGAATGAGTGGGAAACAATCAAGAAAACAGATAGAAGCACTTGCATTTGAATGAGTTTCAAGCATGCTTGGGTACTCGTGTGATCTGAGTGACTCAGTTTTCGAATACAACTGTCGCGTGGTGCACCGCGACCTCCAGGCACCCCGGAGTTTCTGAAAAAAAATTTTCTGCGATTTTCATGAAACCACTTTTCTTCAACTTGAATTGGGCTAAAAATCCATCCCTGAAAATAAAAATTCTCTGAGTAGTGTGGAAATACTGATCCTTACCCTGCCTGGGTTGTCCACTGAGCATTTCCGCGATCTCTACCTGATGTTCTCTGGGCATGGGATTTTGAAATGTTTCCCAAACCAAAAGGAATGAGTGGGAAACAATCAAGACAACAGATAGAAGCACTTGCATTTGAATGAGTTTCAAGCATGCTTGGGTACTCGTGTGATCTGAGTGACTCAGTTTTCGAATACAACTGTCGCGTGGTGCACAGCGACCTCCAGGCACCCCGGAGTTTCTGAAAAAAAAATTTCTGCGATTTTCACGAAACCACTTTTCTTCAACTTGAATTGGGATAAAAATCCATCCCTGAAAATAAAAATTCTCTGAGTAGTGTGGAAATACTGATCCTTACCCTGCCTGGGTTGTCCACTGAGCATTTCCGCGAGCTCTACCTGAAGTTCTCTGGGCATGGGATATTGACATGTTCCCCAAACCAAAAGGAATGAGTGGGAAACAATCAAGACAACAGATAGAAGCACTTGCATTTGAATGAGTTTCAAGCATGCTTGGGTACTCGTGTGATCTGAGTGACTCAGTTTTCGAATACAACTGTCGCGTGGTGCACCGCGACCTCCAGGCACCCCGGAGTTTCTGATAAAAAATTTTCTGCGATTTTCACGAAACCACTTTTCTTCAACTTGAATTGGGCTAAAAATCCATCCCTGAAAATAAAAATTCTCTGAGTAGTGTGGAAATACTGATCCTTACCCTGCCTGGGTTGTCCACTGAGCATTTCCGCGAGCTCTACCTGAAGTTCTCTGGGCATGGGATATTGACATGTTCCCCAAACCAAAAGGAATGAGTGGGAAACAATCAAGACAACAGATAGAAGCACTTGCATTTGAATGAGTTTCAAGCATGCTTGGGTACTCGTGTGATCTGAGTGACTCAGTTTTCGAATACAACTGTCGCGTGGTGCACAGCGACCTCCAGGCACCTCGGAGTTTCTAAAAAAAAATTTTCTGCGATTTTCACGAAGCCACTTTTCTTCAACTTGAATTCGGCTACAAATCCATCCCTGAAAATAAAAATTCTCTGAGTAGTTTGTAAATGCTGATCCTTACCCTGCCTGGGTTGTCCACTGAGCATTTCCCCGAACTCTACCTGAAGTTCTCTGGGCATGGGATTTTGACATGTTCCCCAAACCAAAAGGAATGAGTGGGAAACAATCAAGACAACAGACAGAAGCACTTGCATTTGAATGAGTTTCAAGCATGCTTGGGTACTCGTGTGATCTGAGTGACTCAGTTTTCGAATACAACTGTCGCGTGGTGCACCGCGACCTCCAGGCACCCCGGAGTTTCTGAAAAAAAATTTTCTGCGATTTTCACGAAACTACTTTTCTTCAACTTGAATTGGGCTACAAATCCATCCCTGAAAATAAAAATTCACTGAGTAGTGTGGAAATACTGATCCTTACCCTGCCTGGGTTGTCCACTGAGCATTTCCGCGAGCTCTACCTGAAGTTCTCTGGGCATGGGATTTTGACATGTTCCCCAAACCAAAAGGAATGAGTGGGAAACAATCAAGAAAACAGATAGAAGCACTTGCATTTGAATGAGTTTCAAGCATGCTTGGGTACTCGTGTGATCTGAGTGACTCAGTTTTCGAATACAACTGTCGCGTGGTGCACCGCGACCTCCAGGCACCCCGGAGTTTCTGAAAAAAAATTTTCTGCGATTTTCATGAAACCACTTTTCTTCAACTTGAATTGGGCTAAAAATCCATCCCTGAAAATAAAAATTCTCTGAGTAGTGTGGAAATACTGATCCTTACCCTGCCTGGGTTGTCCACTGAGCATTTCCGCGATCTCTACCTGATGTTCTCTGGGCATGGGATTTTGAAATGTTTCCCAAACCAAAAGGAATGAGTGGGAAACAATCAAGACAACAGATAGAAGCACTTGCATTTGAATGAGTTTCAAGCATGCTTGGGTACTCGTGTGATCTGAGTGACTCAGTTTTCGAATACAACTGTCGCGTGGTGCACAGCGACCTCCAGGCACCCCGGAGTTTCTGAAAAAAAAATTTCTGCGATTTTCACGAAACCACTTTTCTTCAACTTGAATTGGGATAAAAATCCATCCCTGAAAATAAAAATTCTCTGAGTAGTGTGGAAATACTGATCCTTACCCTGCCTGGGTTGTCCACTGAGCATTTCCGCGAGCTCTACCTGAAGTTCTCTGGGCATGGGATATTGACATGTTCCCCAAACCAAAAGGAATGAGTGGGAAACAATCAAGACAACAGATAGAAGCACTTGCATTTGAATGAGTTTCAAGCATGCTTGGGTACTCGTGTGATCTGAGTGACTCAGTTTTCGAATACAACTGTCGCGTGGTGCACCGCGACCTCCAGGCACCCCGGAGTTTCTGATAAAAAATTTTCTGCGATTTTCACGAAACCACTTTTCTTCAACTTGAATTGGGCTAAAAATCCATCCCTGAAAATAAAAATTCTCTGAGTAGTGTGGAAATACTGATCCTTACCCTGCCTGGGTTGTCCACTGAGCATTTCCGCGAGCTCTACCTGAAGTTCTCTGGGCATGGGATATTGACATGTTCCCCAAACCAAAAGGAATGAGTGGGAAACAATCAAGACAACAGATAGAAGCACTTGCATTTGAATGAGTTTCAAGCATGCTTGGGTACTCGTGTGATCTGAGTGACTCAGTTTTCGAATACAACTGTCGCGTGGTGCACAGCGACCTCCAGGCACCTCGGAGTTTCTAAAAAAAAATTTTCTGCGATTTTCACGAAGCCACTTTTCTTCAACTTGAATTCGGCTACAAATCCATCCCTGAAAATAAAAATTCTCTGAGTAGTTTGTAAATGCTGATCCTTACCCTGCCTGGGTTGTCCACTGAGCATTTCCCCGAACTCTACCTGAAGTTCTCTGGGCATGGGATTTTGACATGTTCCCCAAACCAAAAGGAATGAGTGGGAAACAATCAAGACAACAGACAGAAGCACTTGCATTTGAATGAGTTTCAAGCATGCTTGGGTACTCGTGTGATCTGAGTGACTCAGTTTTCGAATACAACTGTCGCGTGGTGCACCGCGACCTCCAGGCACCCCGGAGTTTCTGAAAAAAAATTTTCTGCGATTTTCACGAAACCACTTTTCTTCAACTTGAATTGGGCTAAAAATCCATCACTAAAAATAAAAATTCTCTGAGTAGTGTGGAAATACTGATCCTTACCCTGCCTGGGTTGTCCACTGAGCATTTCCGCAAGCTCTACCTGAAGTTCTCTGGGCATGGGATTTTGACATGTTCCCCAAACCAAAAGGAATGAGTGGGAAACAATCAAGACAACAGATAGAAGCACTTGCATTTGAATGAGTTTCAAGAATGCTTGGGTACTCGTGTGATCTGAGTGACTCAGTTTTGGAATACAACTGTCGCGTGGTGCACCGCGACCTCCAGGCACCCCGGAGTTTCTGAAAAAAAATTTTCTGCGATTTTCACGAAACCACTTTTCTTCAACTTGAATTCGGCTAAAAATCCATCCCTGAAAATAAATATTCTCTGAGTAGTGTGTAAATGCTGATCCTTACCCTGCCTGGGTTGTCCACTGAGAATTTCCCCAAACTTTACCTGAAGTTCTCTGGGCATGGGATTTTGACATGTTCCCCAAACCAAAAGGAATGAGTGGGAAACAATCAAGACAACAGATAGAAGCACTTGCATTTGAATGAGTTTCAAGCATGCTTGGGTACTCGTGTGATCTGAGTGACTCAGTTTTCGAACAAAACTGTCGCGTGGTGCACCGTGACCTCCAGGCACCCCGGAGTTTCTGAAAAAAAATTTTCTGCGATTTTCACGAAACTACTTTTCTTCAACTTGAATTGGGCTACAAATCCATCCCTGAAAATAAAAATTCTCTGAGTAGTGTGGAAATACTGATCCTTACCCTGCCTGGGTTGTCCACTGAGTATTTACGCGAGCTCTACCTGAAGATCTCTGGGCATGGGATTTTGACATGTTCCCCAAACCAAAAGGAATGAGTGGGAAACAATCAAGACAACAGATAGAAGCACTTGCATTTGAATGAGTTTGACGCATGCTTGGGTACTCGTGTGATCTGAGTGACTCAGTTTTCGAATACAACTGTCGCGTGGTGCACCGCGACCTCCAGGCACCCCAGAGTTTCTGAAAAAAAATTTTCTGCGATTTTCACGAAACCACTTTTCTTCAACTTGAATTGGGCTAAAAATCCATCCCTGAAAATAAAAATTCTCTGAGTAGTGTGGAAATACTGATCCTTACCCTGCCTGGGTTGTCCACTGAGCATTTCCGCGAGCTCTACCTGAAGTTCTCTGGGCATGGGATTTTGACATGTTCCCCAAACCAAAAGGAATGAGTGGGAAACAATCAAGACAACAGATAGAAGCACTTGCATTTGAATGAGTTTCAAGCATGCTTGGGTACTCGTGTGATCTGAGTGACTCAGTTTTCGAATACAACTGTCGCGTGGTGCACCGCGACCTCCAGGCACCCCGGAGTTTCTGAAAAAAAATTTTCTGCGATTTTCACGAAACTACTTTTCTTCAACTTGAATTGGGCTACAAATCCATCCCTGAAAATAAAAATTCTCTGAGTAGTGTGGAAATACTGATCCTTACCCTGCCTGGGTTGTCCACTGAGCATTTCCGCGAGCTCTACCTGAAGTTCTCTGGGCATGGGATTTTGACATGTTCCCCAAACCAAAAGGAATGAGTGGGAAACAATCAAGAAAACAGATAGAAGCACTTGCATTTGAATGAGTTTCAAGCATGCTTGGGTACTCGTGTGATCTGAGTGACTCAGTTTTCGAATACAACTGTCGCGTGGTGCACCGCGACCTCCAGGCACCCCGGAGTTTCTGAAAAAAAATTTTCTGCGATTTTCACGAAACCACTTTTCTTCAACTTGAATTGGGCTAAAAATCCATCCCTGAAAATAAAAATTCTCTGAGTAGTGTGGAAATACTGATCCTTACCCTGCCTGGGTTGTCCACTGAGCATTTCCGCGAGCTCTACCTGAAGTTCTCTGGGCATGGGATTTTGACATGTTCCCCAAACCAAAAGGAATGAGTGGGAAACAATCAAGACAACAGATAGAAGCACTTGCATTTGAATGAGTTTCAAGCATGCTTGGGTACTCGTGTGATCTGAGTGACTCAGTTTTGGAATACAACTGTCGCGTGGTGCACCGCGACCTCCAGGCACCCCGGAGTTTCTGAAAAAAAATTTTCTGCGATTTTCACGAAACCACTTTTCTTCAACTTGAATTGGGCTACAAATCCATCCCTGAAAATAAAAATTCTCTGAGTAGTTTGTAAATGCTGATCCTTACCCTGCCAGGGTTGTCCACTGAGCATTTCCCCGAACTCTACCTGAAGTTCTCTGGGCATGGGATTTTGACATGTTCCCCAAACCAAAAGGAATGAGTGGGAAACAATCAAGACAACAGACAGAAGCACTTGCATTTGAATGAGTTTCAAGCATGCTTGGGTACTCGTGTGATCTGAGTGACTCAGTTTTCGAATACAACTGTCGCGTGGTGCACCGCGACCTCCAGGCACCCCGGAGTTTCTGAAAAAAAATTTTCTGCGATTTTCACGAAACCACTTTTCTTCAACTTGAATTGGGCTAAAAATCCATCACTAAAAATAAAAATTCTCTGAGTAGTGTGGAAATACTGATCCTTACCCTGCCTGGGTTGTCCACTGAGCATTTCCGCAAGCTCTACCTGAAGTTCTCTGGGCATGGGATTTTGACATGTTCCCCAAACCAAAAGGAATGAGTGGGAAACAATCAAGACAACAGATAGAAGCACTTGCATTTGAATGAGTTTCAAGCATGCTTGGGTACTCGTGTGATCTGAGTGACTCAGTTTTGGAATACAACTGTCGCGTGGTGCACCGCGACCTCCAGGCACCCCGGAGTTTCTGAAAAAAAATTTTCTGCGATTTTCACGAAACCACTTTTCTTCAACTTGAATTCGGCTAAAAATCCATCCCTGAAAATAAATATTCTCTGAGTAGTGTGTAAATGCTGATCCTTACCCTGCCTGGGTTGTCCACTGAGAATTTCCCCAAACTTTACCTGAAGTTCTCTGGGCATGGGATTTTGACATGTTCCCCAAACCAAAAGGAATGAGTGGGAAACAATCAAGACAACAGATAGAAGCACTTGCATTTGAATGAGTTTCAAGCATGCTTGGGTACTCGTGTGATCTGAGTGACTCAGTTCTCGAATACAACTGTCGCGTGGTGCTCCGCGACCTCCAGGCACCCCGGAGTTTCTGAAAAAAAATTTTCTGCGATTTTCACGAAACTACTTTTCTTCAACTTGAATTGGGCTACAAATCCATCCCTGAAAATAAAAATTCTCTGAGTAGTGTGGAAATACTGATGCTTACCCTGCCTGGGTTGTCCACTGAGCATTTTCGCGAGCTCTACCTGAAGTTCTCTGGGCATGGGATTTTGAGATGTTCCCCAAACCAAAAGGAATGAGTGGGACACAAACAAGAAAACAGATAGAAGCACTTGCATTTGAATGAGTTTCAAGCATGCTTGGGTACTCGTGTGATCTGAGTGACTCAGTTTTGGAATACAACTGTCGCGTGGTGCACCGCGACCTCCAGGCACCCCGGAGTTTCTGAAAAAAAATTTTCTGCGATTTTCACGAAACCACTTTTCTTCAACTTGAATTGGGCTACAAATCCATCCCTGAAAATAAAAATTCTCTGAGTAGTGTGGAAATACTGATCCTTACCCTGCCTGGGTTGTCCACTGAGTATTTACGCGAGCTCTACCTGAAGATCTCTGGGCATGGGATTTTGACATGTTCCCCAAACCAAAAGGAATGAGTGGGAAACAATCAAGACAACAGATAGAAGCACTTGCATTTGAATGAGTTTGACGCATGCTTGGGTACTCGTGTGATCTGAGTGACTCAGTTTTCGAATACAACTGTCGCGTGGTGCACCGCGACCTCCAGGCACCCCAGAGTTTCTGAAAAAAAATTTTCTGCGATTTTCAAGAAACCACTTTTCTTCAACTTGAATTGGGCTAAAAATCCATCCCTGAAAATAAAAATTCTCTGAGTAGTGTGGAAATACTGATCCTTACCCTGCCTGGGTTGTCCACTGAGCATTTCCGCGAGCTCTACCTGAAGTTCTCTGGGCATGGGATTTTGACATGTTCCCCAAACCAAAAGGAATGAGTGGAAAATAATCAAGACAACAGATAGAAGCACTTGCATTTGAATGAGTTTCAAGCATGCTTGGGTACTCGTGTGATCTGAGTGACTCAGTTTTCGAATACAACTGTCGCGTGGTGCACCGCGACCTCCAGGCACCCCGGAGTTTCTGAAAAAAAATTTTCTGCGATTTTCACGAAACTACTTTTCTTCAACTTGAATTGGGCTACAAATCCATCCCTGAAAATAAAAATTCTCTGAGTAGTGTGGAAATACTGATCCTTACCCTGCCTGGGTTGTCCACTGAGCATTTCCGCGAGCTCTACCTGAAGTTCTCTGGGCATGGGATTTTGACATGTTCCCCAAACCAAAAGGAATGAGTGGGAAACAATCAAGAAAACAGATAGAAGCACTTGCATTTGAATGAGTTTCAAGCATGCTTGGGTACTCGTGTGATCTGAGTGACTCAGTTTTCGAATACAACTGTCGCGTGGTGCACCGCGACCTCCAGGCACCCCGGAGTTTCTGAAATAAAATTTTCTGCGATTTTCATGAAACCACTTTTCTTCAACTTGAATTGGGCTAAAAATCCATCCCTGAAAATAAAAATTCTCTGAGTAGTGTGGAAATACTGATCCTTACCCTGCCTGGGTTGTCCACTGAGCATTTCCGCGATCTCTACCTGATGTTCTCTGGGCATGGGATTTTGACATGTTTCCCAAACCAAAAGGAATGAGTGGGAAACAATCAAGACAACAGATAGAAGCACTTGCATTTGAATGAGTTTCAAGCATGCTTGGGTACTCGTGTGATCTGAGTGACTCAGTTTTCGAATACAACTGTCGCGTGGTGCACAGCGACCTCCAGGCACCCCGGAGTTTCTGAAAAAAAAATTTCTGCGATTTTCACGAAACCACTTTTCTTCAACTTGAATTGGGATAAAAATCCATCCCTGAAAATAAAAATTCTCTGAGTAGTGTGGAAATACTGATCCTTACCCTGCCTGGGTTGTCCACTGAGCATTTCCGCGAGCTCTACCTGAAGTTCTCTGGGCATGGGATATTGACATGTTCCCCAAACCAAAAGGAATGAGTGGGAAACAATCAAGACAACAGATAGAAGCACTTGCATTTGAATGAGTTTCAAGCATGCTTGGGTACTCGTGTGATCTGAGTGACTCAGTTTTCGAATACAACTGTCGCGTGGTGCACCGCGACCTCCAGGCACCCCGGAGTTTCTGATAAAAAATTTTCTGCGATTTTCACGAAACCACTTTTCTTCAACTTGAATTGGGCTAAAAATCCATCCCTGAAAATAAAAATTCTCTGAGTAGTGTGGAAATACTGATCCTTACCCTGCCTGGGTTGTCCACTGAGCATTTCCGCGAGCTCTACCTGAAGTTCTCTGGGCATGGGATATTGACATGTTCCCCAAACCAAAAGGAATGAGTGGGAAACAATCAAGACAACAGATAGAAGCACTTGCATTTGAATGAGTTTCAAGCATGCTTGGGTACTCGTGTGATCTGAGTGACTCAGTTTTCGAATACAACTGTCGCGTGGTGCACAGCGACCTCCAGGCACCTCGGAGTTTCTAAAAAAAAATTTTCTGCGATTTTCACGAAGCCACTTTTCTTCAACTTGAATTCGGCTACAAATCCATCCCTGAAAATAAAAATTCTCTGAGTAGTTTGTAAATGCTGATCCTTACCCTGCCTGGGTTGTCCACTGAGCATTTCCCCGAACTCTACCTGAAGTTCTCTGGGCATGGGATTTTGACATGTTCCCCAAACCAAAAGGAATGAGTGGGAAATAATCAAGACAACAGACAGAAGCACTTGCATTTGAATGAGTTTCAAGCATGCTTGGGTACTCGTGTGATCTGAGTGACTCAGTTTTCGAATACAACTGTCGCGTGGTGCACCGCGACCTCCAGGCACCTCGGAGTTTCTAAAAAAAAATTTTCTGCGATTTTCACGAAGCCACTTTTCTTCAACTTGAATTCGGCTACAAATCCATCCCTGAAAATAAAAATTCTCTGAGTAGTTTGTAAATGCTGATCCTTACCCTGCCTGGGTTGTCCACTGAGCATTTCCCCGAACTCTACCTGAAGTTCTCTGGGCATGGGATTTTGACATGTTCCCCAAACCAAAAGGAATGAGTGGGAAATAATCAAGACAACAGACAGAAGCACTTGCATTTGAATGAGTTTCAAGCATGCTTGGGTACTCGTGTGATCTGAGTGACTCAGTTTTCGAATACAACTGTCGCGTGGTGCACCGCGACCTCCAGGCACCCCGGAGTTTCTGAAAA